>NC_140585.1:133970703-133985703 GCF_964204655.1 Triturus cristatus
GCTCTTTTCGCTGGAAGCACTTTTTTGGAATCTATATATTGAGAATTTTATGAGTACGATATGCTTTTGTTTTCCTTTTTGCATACAAACCTCTTTCCTCATGAGTTTAAAGCTCATTTGTATGCTCTACATAGCTCTGGACGTTTCCAGACGTGGAGTGAAACTGTTTTGAAAGTAGTACAAATTGCTCCTTCCTGCATATGCTAATTTTCACACTCACATAGGTTGTATAAGTTTTATGAATCCTGGCTTGACCTATTCAAGTAGCTGAAAGCCTGTCACCACCTCTAGAAACAAGATTCACACCAATCCAATTCAAATCATTTTTTCCAAAAGAATATGTTCTGGCCGGTCGAAAATGCATCTCACAAAAATAGGCATTTAAAAATCTACTTTGCAGTTTCAGAACACTAACATGACTGTGAAGTGTACACAAGTAAAATGGGACAGTTTCAAAGTACCTAATCCCTCATAAACTTCCGAGAGGAAGCATGTAATAAATCTACCTAATTTTCTGGAACAGAAAGAGGGAGGATTTTTGTTATCACCTCAGATGGGACTCGAGCCCACAATCCCTGGCTTAGGAGGCCAGTGCCTTATCCATTAGGCCACTGAGGATACATGCATAGCTCTTTTCTAGAGGCATTATTTAAATGTATTCTATGGTCAGACACCGGTGTGTGCACACAGGGCATTTCTCACTTCTCTCTATAAGTAAACTTCCCATTTTCATCCTCTTCCATCCCCGACTTTAACGCTCTCTTCTATGCTATAATGGAGACTTTGCAATTTTAGCAAATGGAGAGAAATTGGAGAACCACTTTCGACTCCACACTTCTTCTTCACTTACTTCTTTTCTCAATATACTGGGCTTAGAAAATGGTATCAAGCCATCCTTATCATCAGTAGGACACGGAAAGAGGCACTAAGTCTCCTAACCAAGTTCAACCACACTCTGCAACTTAACCATTGCACTACAAATTAGGCAACGGGGGCATCAGCAAAGGCAGCCAATGTGCCGATCCTTTATACATTTTGTGTAGTACTTTTCTTACTCAGAGGCAAAATCAGCACTTTAACTGCCCAAATCATACAGATTTTACACATGTAGCACTCTATGCACACATAGGCACACACCTTGCAGTTCTTCTACACACACTTAAGCTAAAAACCCATTCTGTCACGTCAAAATTCTGCAAACCTATTACATATTCAGTGCGTCGGCATAGAAGCACTTTTTAATGCCACTAAAATGCACAAGTAGTAAGACTGAAGATGCAACCTGAATGAGTTTACAGTATGTACTCCACTTTATTAATGATTAGTACTGAGAAAGTGAGGACTACAAGAGTATTGGAAAAGACTTTTTCCACTCTGAATGTAAAGCAGATTGTGTGACCATTGGCCAAAAGCGACCACGAAGGGACTCGAACCCTCAATCTTCTGATCTGAAGTCAGACGCCTTATCCATTAGGCCACGCGGTCATCCATCCACCTGAGATGATTTTTATCATGTAGGTGGTATGCATGGATTGAGAACATATTATTGAAAGGTATTCAGGTTTACATCCCATAGTGTTCTTTCAGCTCTTTTCGCTGGAAGCACTTTTTTGGAATCTATATATTGAGAATTTTATGAGTACGATATGCTTTTGTTTTCCTTTTTCCATACAAACCTCTTTCCTCATGAGTTTAAAGCTCATTTGTATGCTCTACATAGCTCTGGACGTTTCCAGACGTGGAGTGAAACTGTTTTGAAAGTAGTACAAATTGCTCCTTCCTGCATATGCTAATTTTTCACACTCACATAGGTTGTATACATTTTATGTATCCTGGCTTGACCTATTCAAGTAGCTGAAAGCCTGTCACCACCTCTAGAAACAAGATTCACACCAATCCAATTCAAATCATTTTTTCCAAAGGAATATGTTCTGGCCGGTCGAAAATGCATCTCACAAAAATAGGCATTTAAAAATATACTTTGCAGTTTCAGAACCCTAACATGACTGTGAAGTGTACACAAGTAAAACGGGACAGTTTCAAATTACCTAATCCCTCATAAACTTCTGAGAGGAAGCATGTAATAAATCTACCTAATTTTCTGGAAAAGAAAGAGGCAGGATTTTTGTTATCACCTCAGATGGGACTTGAACCCACAATCCCTGGCTTAGGAGGCCAGTGCCTTATCCATTAGGCCACTGAGGCACACATGCATAGCTCTTTTCTAAAGGCATTATTTAAATGTATTCTATGGTCAGACACCGGTGTGTGCACACAGGGCATTTCTCACTTCTCTCTATAAGTAAACTTCCCATTTTCATCCTCTTCCATCCCCGACTTTAACGCTCTCTTCTACGCTATAATGGAGACTTTGCAATTTTAGCAAGTGGAGAGAAATTGGAGTTCCACTTTCGACTCCACACTTTTTCTTCACTTACTTCTTTTCTCAATATACTGGGCTTAGAAAATGGTATCAAGCCATCCTTATCATCAGTAGGACACGGAAAGAGGCACTAAGTCTCCTAACCAAGTTCAACCACACTCTGCAACTTAACCATTGCACTACAAATTAGGCAACGGGGGCATCAGCAAAGGCAGCCAATGTGCCGATCCTTTATACATTTTGTGTAGTACTTTTCTTACTCGGAGGCAAAATCAGCACTTTAACTGCCCAAATCATACAGATTTTACACATGTACCACTCTATGCACACATAGGCACACACCTTGCAGTTCTTCTACACACACTTAAGCTAAAAACCCATTCTGTCACGTCAAAATTCTGCAAACCTATTACATATTAAGTGCGTCGGCATAGAAGCACTTTTTAATGCCACTAAAATGCACAAGTAGTTAGACTGAAGATGCAACCTGAATGAGTTTACAGTATGTACTCCACTTTATTAATGATTAGTAATGAGAAAGTGAGGACTACAAGAGTATTGGAAAAGACTTTTTCCACTCTGAATGTAAAGCAGATTGTGTGACCATTGGCCAAAAACGACCACGAAGGGACTCGAACCCTCAATCTTCTGATCCGAAGTCAGACGCCTTATCCATTAGGCCACGCGGTCATCCGTCCACCTGAGATGATTTTTATCATGTAGGTGGTATGCATGGATGGAGAACATATTATTGAAAGGTATTCAGGTTTACATCCCATAGTGTTCTTTCAGCTCTTTTCGCTGGAAGCACTTTTTTGGAATCTATATATTGAGAATTTTATGAGTACGATATGCTTTTGTTTTCCTTTTTCCATACAAACCTCTTTCCTCATGAGTTTAAAGCTCATTTGTATGCTCTACATAGCTCTGGACGTTTCCAGACGTGGAGTGAAACTGTTTTGAAAGTAGGACAAATTGCTCCTTCCTGCATATGCTAATTTTTCACACTCACATAGGTTGTATACGTTTTATGAATCCTGGCTTGACCTATTCAAGTAGCTGAAAGCCTGTCACCACCTCTAGAAACAAGATTCACACCAATCCATTTCAAATCATTTTTTCCAAAAGAACATGTTCTGGCCGGTCGAAAATGCATCTCACAAAAATAGGCATTTAAAAATCTACTTTGCAGTTTCAGAACACTAACATGACTGTGAAGTGTACACAAGTAAAATGGGACAGTTTCAAAGTACCTAATCCCTCATAAACTTCCGAGAGGAAGCATGTAATAAATCTACCTAATTTTCTGGAAAAGAAAGAGGGAGGATTTTTGGTATCACCTCAGATGGGACTTGAACCCACAATCCCTGGCTTAGGAGGCCAGTGCCTTATCCATTAGGCCACTGAGGCACACATGCATAGTTCTTTTCTAGAGGCATTATTTAAATGTATTCTATGGTCAGACACCGGTGTGTGCACACAGGGCATTTCTCACTTCTCTCTATAAGTAAACTTCCCATTTTCATCCTCTTCCATCCCCGACTCTAACGCTCTCTTCTATGCTATAATGGAGACTTTGCAATTTTAGCAAGTGGAGAGAAATTGGAGAACCACTTTCGACTCCACACTTCTTCTTCACTTACTTCTTTTCTCAATATACTGGGCTTAGAAAATGGTATCAAGCCATCCTTATCATCAGTAGGACGCGGAAAGAGGCACTAAGTCTCCTAACCAAGTTCAACCACACTCTGCAACTTAACCATTGCACTACAAATTAGGCAACGGGGGCATCAGCAAAGGCAGCCAATGTGCCGATCCTTTATACATTTTGTGTAGTACTTTTCTTACTCGTAGGCAAAATCAGCACTTTAACTGCCCAAATCATACAGATTTTACCAATGTAGCACTCTATGCACACATAGGCACACACCTTGCAGTTCTTCTACACACACTTAAGCTAAAAACCCATTCTGTCACGTCAAAATTCTGCAAACCTATTACATATTCAGTGCGTCGGCATAGAAGCACTTTTTAATGCCACTAAAATGCACAAGTAGTTAGACTGAAGATGCAACCTGAATGAGTTTACAGTATGTACTCCACTTTATTAATGATTAGTACTGAGAAAGTGAGGACTACAAGAGTATTGGAAAATACTTTTTCCACTCTGAATGTAAAGCAGATTGTGTGACCATTGGCCAAAAACGACCACGAAGGGACTCGAACCCTCAATCTTCTGATCCGAAGTCAGACGCCTTATCTATTAGGCCACACGGGCATCCGTCCACCTGAGATGATTTTTATCATGTAGGTGGTATGCATGGATTGAGAACATATTATTGAAAGGTTTTCAGATTTACATCCCATAGTGTTCTTTCAGCTCTTTTCGCTGGAAGCACTTTTTTGGAATCTATATATTGAGAATTTTATGAGTACGATATGCTTTTGTTTTCCTTTTTCCATACAAACCTCTTTCCTCATGAGTTTAAAGCTCATTTGTATGCTCTACATAGATCTGGACGTTTCCAGACGTGGAGTGAAACTGTTTTGAAAGTAGTACAAATTGATCCTTCCTGCATATGCTAATTTTTCACACTCACATAGGTTGTATAAGTTTTATGAATCCTGGCTTGACCTATTCAAGTAGCTGAAAGCCTGTCACCACCTCTAGAAACAAGATTCACACCAATCCAATTCATATCATTTTTTCCAAAGGAATATGTTCTGGCCGGTCGAAAATGCATCTCACAAAAATAGGCATTTAAGAATCTACTTTGCAGTTTCAGAACACTAACATGACTGTGAAGTGTACACAAGTAAAATAGGACCGTTTCAAAGTACCTAATCCCTCATAAACTTCTGAGAGGAAGCATGTAATAAATCTACCTAATTTTCTGGAAAAGAAAGAGAGAGGATTTTTGTTATCACCTCAGATGGGACTTGAACCCACAATCCCTGGCTTAGGAAGCCAGTGCCTTATCCATTAGGGCACTGAGGCACACATGCATAGCTCTTTTCTAGAGGCATTATTTAAATGTATTCTATGGTCAGACACCGGTGTGTGCTCACAGGGCATTTCTCACTTCTCTCTATAAGTAAACTTCCCATTTTCATCCTCTTCCATCCCCGACTTTAACGCTCTCTTCTATGCTATAATGGAGACTTTGCAATTTTAGCAAGTGGAGAGAAATTGGAGAACCACTTTCGACTCCACACTTCTTCTTCACTTACTTCTTTTCTCAATATACTGGGCTTAGAAAATGGTATCAAGCCATCCTTATCATCAGTAGGACACGGAAAGAGGCACTAAGTCTCCTAACCAAGTTCAACCACACTCTGCAACTTAACCATTGCACTACAAATTAGGCAACGGGGGCATCAGCAAAGGCAGCCAATGTGCCGATCCTTTATACATTTTGTGTAGTACTTTTCTTACTCGGAGGCAAAATCAGCACTTTAACTGCCCAAATCATACAGATTTTACACATGTACCACTCTATGCACACATAGGCACACACCTTGCAGTTCTTCTACACACACTTAAGCTAAAAACCCATTCTGTCACGTCAAAATTCTGCAAACCTATTACATATTCAGTGCGTCGGCATAGAAGCACTTTTTAATGCCACTAAAATGCACAAGTAGTTAGACTGAAGATGCAACCTGAATGAGTTTACAGTATGTACTCCACTTTATTAATGATTAGTACTGAGAAAGTGAGGACTACAAGAGTATTGGAAAATACTTTTTCCACTCTGAATGTAAAGCAGATTGTGTGACCATTGGCCAAAAACGACCACGAAGGGACTCGAACCCTCAATCTTCTGATCCGAAGTCAGACGCCTTATCCATTAGGCCACGCGGTTATCCGTCCACCTGAGATGATTTTTATCATGTAGGTGGTATGCATGGATGGTGGTATGCATGGATTATTGAAAGGTATTCAGGTTTACATCCCATAGTGTTCTTTCAGCTCTTTTCGCTGGAAGCACTTTTTTGGAATCTATATATTGAGAATTTTATGAGTACGATATGCTTTTGTTTTCCTTTTTCCATACAAACCTCTTTCCTCATGAGTTTAAAGCTCATTTGTATGCTCTACATAGCTCTGGACGTTTCCAGACGTGGAGTGAAACTGTTTTGAAAGTAGTAAAAATTGCTCCTTCCTGCATATGCTAATTTTTCACACTCACATAGGTTGTATAAGTTTTATGAATCCTGGCTTGACCTATTCAAGTAGCTGAAAGCCTGTCACCACCTCTAGAAACAAGATTCACACCAATCCAATTCATATCATTTTTTCCAAAGGAATATGTTCTGGCCGGTCGAAAATGCATCTCACAAAAATAGGCATTTAAGAATCTACTTTGCAGTTTCAGAACACTAACATGACTGTGAAGTGTACACAAGTAAAATGGGACCGTTTCAAAGTACCTAATCCCTCATAAACTTCTGAGAGGAAGCATGTAATAAATCTACCTAATTTTCTGGAAAAGAAAGAGGGAGGATTTTTGTTATCACCTCAGATGGGACTTGAACCAACAATCCCTGGCTTAGGAGGCCAGTGCCTTATCCATTAGGCCACTGAGGCACACATGCATAGCTCTTTTCTAGAGGCATTATTTAAATGTATTCTATGGTCAGACCCCGGTGTGTGCACACAGGGCATTTCTCACTTCTCTCTATAAGTAAACTTCCCATTTTCATCCTCTTCCATCCCCGACTCTAACGCTCTCTTCTATGCTATAATGGAGACTTTGCAATTTTAGCAAGTGGAGAGAAATTGGAGAACCACTTTCGACTCCATACTTCTTCTTCACTTACTTCTTTTCTCAATATACTGGGCTTAGAAAATGGTATCAAGCCATCCTTATCATCAGTAGGACGCGGAAAGAGGCACTAAGTCTCCTAACCAAGTTCAACCACACTCTGCAACTTAACCATTGCACTACAAATTAGGCAACGGGGGCATCAGCAAAGGCAGCCAATGTGCCGATCCTTTATACATTTTGTGTAGTACTTTTCTTACTCGGAGGCAAAATCAGCACTTTAACTGCCCAAATCATACAGATTTTACCAATGTAGCACTCTATGCACACATAGGCACACACCTTGCAGTTCTTCTACACACACTTAAGCTAAAAACCCATTCTGTCACGTCAAAATTCTGCAAACCTATTACATATTCAGTGCGTCGGCATAGAAGCACTTTTTAATGCCACTAAAATGCACAAGTAGTTAGACTGAAGATGCAACCTGAATGAGTTTACAGTATGTACTCCACTTTATTAATGATTAGTACTGAGAAAGTGAGGACTACAAGAGTATTGGAAAAGACTTTTTCCACTCTGAATGTAAAGCAGATTGTGTGACCATTGGCCAAAAACGACCACGAAGGGACTCGAACCCTCAATCATCTGATCCGAAGTCAGACGCCTTATCCATTAGGCCACGCGGTTATCCGTCCACCTGAGATGATTTTTATCATGTAGGTGGTATGCATGGATGGTGGTATGCATGGATTATTGAAAGGTATTCAGGTTTACATCCCATAGTGTTCTTTCAGCTCTTTTCGCTGGAAGCACTTTTTTGGAATCTATATATTGAGAATTTTATGAGTACGATATGCTTTTGTTTTCCTTTTTCCATACAAACCTCTTTCCTCATGAGTTTAAAGCTCATTTGTATGCTCTACATAGCTCTGGACGTTTCCAGACGTGGAGTGAAACTGTTTTGAAAGTAGTACAAATTGCTCCTTTCTGCATATGCTAATTTTTCACACTCACATAGGTTGTATAAGTTTTATGAATCCTGGCTTGACCTATTCAAGTAGCTGAAAGCCTGTCACCACCTCTAGAAACAAGATTCACACCAATCCAATTCATATCATTTTTTCCAAAGGAATATGTTCTGGCCGGTCGAAAATGCATCTCACAAAAATAGGCATTTAAGAATCTACTTTGCAGTTTCAGAACACTAACATGACTGTGAAGTGTACACAAGTAAAATGGGACCGTTTCAAAGTACCTAATCCCTCATAAACTTCTGAGAGGAAGCATGTAATAAATCTACCTAATTTTCTGGAAAAGAAAGAGGGAGGATTTTTGTTATCACCTCAGATGGGACTTGAACCAACAATCCCTGGCTTAGGAGGCCAGTGCCTTATCCATTAGGCCACTGAGGCACACATGCATAGCTCTTTTCTAGAGGCATTATTTAAATGTATTCTATGGTCAGACACCGGTGTGTGCACACAGGGCATTTCTCACTTCTCTCTATAAGTAAACTTCCCATTTTCATCCTCTTCCATCCCCGACTCTAACGCTCTCTTCTATGCTATAATGGAGACTTTGCAATTTTAGCAAGTGGAGAGAAATTGGAGAACCACTTTCGACTCCACACTTCTTCTTCACTTACTTCTTTTCTCAATATACTGGGCTTAGAAAATGGTATCAAGCCATCCTTATCATCAGTAGGACGCGGAAAGAGGCACTAAGTCTCCTAACCAAGTTCAACCACACTCTGCAACTTAACCATTGCACTACAAATTAGGCAACGGGGGCATCAGCAAAGGCAGCCAATGTGCCGATCCTTTATACATTTTGTGTAGTACTTTTCTTACTCGGAGGCAAAATCAGCACTTTAACTGCCCAAATCATACAGATTTTACACATGTAGCACTCTATGCACACATAGGCCCACACCTTGCAGTTCTTCTACACACACTTAAGCTAAAAACCCATTCTGTCACGTCAAAATTCTGCAAACCTATTACATATTCAGTGCGTCGGCATAGAAGCACTTTTTAATGCCACTAAAATGCACAAGTAGTTAGACTGAAGATGCAACCTGAATGAGTTTACAGTATGTACTCCACTTTATTAATGATTAGTACTGAGAAAGTGAGGACTACAAGAGTATTGGAAAATACCTTTTCCACTCTGAATGTAAAGCAGATTGTGTGACCATTGGCCAAAAACGACCACGAAGGGACTCGAACCCTCAATCTTCTGATCCAAATTCAGACGCCTTATCCATTAGGCCACACGGGCATCCGTCCACCTGAGATGATTTTTATCATGTAGGTGGTATGCATGGATTGAGAACATATTATTGAAAGGTTTTCAGATTTACATCCCATAGTGTTCTTTCAGCTCTTTTCGCTGGAAGCACTTTTTTGGAATCTATATATTGAGAATTTTATGAGTACGATATGCTTTTGTTTTCCTTTTTCCATACAAACCTCTTTCCTCATGAGTTTAAAGCTCATTTGTATGCTCTACATAGCTCTGGACGTTTCCAGACGTGGAGTGAAACTGTTTTGAAAGTAGTACAAATTGCTCCTTCCTGCATATGCTAATTTTTCACACTCACATAGGTTGTATACGTTTTATGAATCCTGGCTTGACCTATTCAAGTAGCTGAAAGCCTGTCACCACCTCTAGAAACAAGATTCACACCAATCCAATTCATATCATTTTTTCCAAAGGAATATGTTCTGGCCGGTCGAAAATGCATCTCACAAAAATAGGCATTTAAGAATCTACTTTGCAGTTTCAGAACACTAACATGACTGTGAAGTGTACACAAGTAAAATGGGACCGTTTCAAAGTACCTAATCCCTCATAAACTTCTGAGAGGAAGCATGTAATAAATCTACCTAATTTTCTGGAAAAGAAAGAGAGAGGATTTTTGTTATCACCTCAGATGGGACTTGAACCCACAATCCCTGGCTTAGGAGGCCAGTGCCTTATCCATTAGGGCACTGAGGCACACATGCATAGCTCTTTTCTAGAGGCATTATTTAAATGTATTCTATGGTCAGACACCGGTGTGTGCACACAGGGCATTTCTCACTTCTCTCTATAAGTAAACTTCCCATTTTCATCCTCTTCCATCCCCGACTTTAACGCTCTCTTCTATGCTATAATGGAGACTTTGCAATTTTAGCAAGTGGAGAGAAATTGGAGAACCACTTTCGACTCCACACTTCTTCTTCACTTACTTCTTTTCTCAATATACTGGGCTTAGAAAATGGTATCAAGCCATCCTTATCATCAGTAGGACACGGAAAGAGGCACTAAGTCTCCTAACCAAGTTCAACCACACTCTGCAACTTAACCATTGCACTACAAATTAGGCAACGGGGGCATCAGCAAAGGCAGCCAATGTGCCGATCCTTTATACATTTTGTGTAGTACTTTTCTTACTCGGAGGCAAAATCAGCACTTTAACTGCCCAAATCATACAGATTTTACACATGTACCACTCTATGCACACATAGGCACACACCTTGCAGTTCTTCTACACACACTTAAGCTAAAAACCCATTCTGTCACGTCAAAATTCTGCAAACCTATTACATATTCAGTGCGTCGGCATAGAAGCACTTTTTAATGCCACTAAAATGCACAAGTAGTTAGACTGAAGATGCAACCTGAATGAGTTTACAGTATGTACTCCACTTTATTAATGATTAGTACTGAGAAAGTGAGGACTACAAGAGTATTGGAAAAGACTTTTTCCACTCTGAATGTAAAGCAGATTGTGTGACCATTGGCCAAAAACGACCACGAAGGGACTCGAACCCTCAATCTTCTGATCCGAAGTCAGACGCCTTATCCATTAGGCCACGCGGTTATCCGTCCACCTGACCTGATTTTTATCATGTAGGTGGTATGCATGGATGGTGGTATGCATGGATTATTGAAAGGTATTCAGGTTTACAACCCATAGTGTTCTTTCAGCTCTTTTCGCTGGAAGCACTTTTTTGGAATCTATATATTGAGAATTTTATGAGTACGATATGCTTTTGTTTTCCTTTTTCCATACAAACCTCTTTCCTCATGAGTTTAAAGCTCATTTGTATGCTCTACATAGCTCTGGACGTTTCCAGACGTGGAGTGAAACTGTTTTGAAAGTAGTACAAATTGCTCCTTCCTGCATATGCTAATTTTTCACACTCACATAGGTTGTATAAGTTTTATGAATCCTGGCTTGACCTATTCAAGTAGCTGAAAGCCTGTCACCACCTCTAGAAACAAGATTCACACCAATCCAATTCATATCATTTTTTCCAAAGGAATATGTTCTGGCCGGTCGAAAATGCATCTCACAAAAATAGGCATTTAAGAATCTACTTTGCAGTTTCAGAACACTAACATGACTGTGAAGTGTACACAAGTAAAATGGGACCGTTTCAAAGTACCTAATCCCTCATAAACTTCTGAGAGGAAGCATGTAATAAATCTACCTAATTTTCTGGAAAAGAAAGAGGGAGGATTTTTGTTATCACCTCAGATGGGACTTGAACCAACAATCCCTGGCTTAGGAGGCCAGTGCCTTATCCATTAGGCCACTGAGGCACACATGCATAGCTCTTTTCTAGAGGCATTATTTAAATGTATTCTATGGTCAGACACCGGTGTGTGCACACAGGGCATTTCTCACTTCTCTCTATAAGTAAACTTCCCATTTTCATCCTCTTCCATCCCCGACTCTAACGCTCTCTTCTATGCTATAATGGAGACTTTGCAATTTTAGCAAGTGGAGAGAAATTGGAGAACCACTTTCGACTCCACACTTCTTCTTCACTTACTTCTTTTCTCAATATACTGGGCTTAGAAAATGGTATCAAGCCATCCTTATCATCAGTAGGACGCGGAAAGAGGCACTAAGTCTCCTAACCAAGTTCAACCACACTCTGCAACTTAACCATTGCACTACAAATTAGGCAACGGGGGCATCAGCAAAGGCAGCCAATGTGCCGATCCTTTATACATTTTGTGTAGTACTTTTCTTACTCGGAGGCAAAATCAGCACTTTAACTGCCCAAATCATACAGATTTTACCAATGTAGCACTCTATGCACACATAGGCACACACCTTGCAGTTCTTCTACACACACTTAAGCTAAAAACCCATTCTGTCACGTCAAAATTCTGCAAACCTATTACATATTCAGTGCGTCGGCATAGAAGCACTTTTTAATGCCACTAAAATGCACAAGTAGTTAGACTGAAGATGCAACCTGAATGAGTTTACAGTATGTACTCCACTTTATTAATGATTAGTACTGAGAAAGTGAGGACTACAAGAGTATTGGAAAAGACTTTTTCCACTCTGAATGTAAAGCAGATTGTGTGACCATTGGCCAAAAACGACCACGAAGGGACTCGAACCCTCAATCTTCTGATCCGAAGTCAGACGCCTTATCCATTAGGCCACGCGGTTATCCGTCCACCTGAGATGATTTTTATCATGTAGGTGGTATGCATGGATGGTGGTATGCATGGATTATTGAAAGGTATTCAGGTTTACATCCCATAGTGTTCTTTCAGCTCTTTTCGCTGGAAGCACTTTTTTGGAATCTATATATTGAGAATTTTATGAGTACGATATGCTTTTGTTTTCCTTTTTCCATACAAACCTCTTTCCTCATGAGTTTAAAGCTCATTTGTATGCTCTACATAGCTCTGGACGTTTCCAGACGTGGAGTAAAACTGTTTTGAAAGTAGTACAAATTGCTCCTTCCTGCATATGCTAATTTTTCACACTCACATAGGTTGTATAAGTTTTATGAATCCTGGCTTGACCTATTCAAGTAGCTGAAAGCCTGTCACCACCTCTAGAAACAAGATTCACACCAATCCAATTCATATCATTTTTTCCAAAGGAATATGTTCTGGCCGGTCGAAAATGCATCTCACAAAAATAGGCATTTAAGAATCTACTTTGCAGTTTCAGAACACTAACATGACTGTGAAGTGTACACAAGTAAAATGGGACCATTTCAAAGTACCTAATCCCTCATAAACTTCTGAGAGGAAGCATGTAATAAATCTACCTAATTTTCTGGAAAAGAAAGAGGGAGGATTTTTGTTATCACCTCAGATGGGACTTGAACCAACAATCCCTGGCTTAGGAGGCCAGTGCCTTATCCATTAGGCCACTGAGGCACACATGCATAGCTCTTTTCTAGAGGCATTATTTAAATGTATTCTATGGTCAGACACCGGTGTGTGCACACAGGGCATTTCTCACTTCTCTCTATAAGTAAACTTCCCATTTTCATCCTCTTCCATCCCCGACTCTAACGCTCTCTTCTATGCTATAATGGAGACTTTGCAATTTTAGCAAGTGGAGAGAAATTGGAGAACCACTTTCGACTCCACACTTCTTCTTCACTTACTTCTTTTCTCAATATACTGGGCTTAGAAAATGGTATCAAGCCATCCTTATCATCAGTAGGACATGGAAAGAGGCACTAAGTCTCCTAACCAAGTTCAACCACACTCTGCAACTTAACCATTGCACTACAAATTAGGCAACGGGGGCATCAGCAAAGGCAGCCAATGTGCCGATCCTTTATACATTTTGTGTAGTACTTTTCTTACTCGGAGGCAAAATCAGCACTTTAACTGCCCAAATCATACAGATTTTACACATGTTCCACTCTATGCACACATAGGCACACACCTTGCAGTTCTTCTACACACACTTAAGCTAAAAACCCATTCTGTCACGTCAAAATTCTGCAAACCTATTACATATTCAGTGCGTCGGCATAGAAGCACTTTTTAATGCCACTAAAATGCACAAGTAGTTAGACTGAAGATGCAACCGGAATGAGTTTACAGTATGTACTCCACTTTATTAATGATTAGTAATGAGAAAGTGAGGACTACAAGAGTATTGGAAAATACTTTTTCCACTCTGAATGTAAAGCAGATTGTGTGACCATTGGCCAAAAACGACCACAAAGGGACTCGAACCCTCAATCTTCTGATCCGAAGTCAGACGCCTTATCCATTAGGCCACGCGGTCATCCGTCCACCTGAGGTGATTTTTATCATGTAGGTGGTATGCATGGATGGAGAACATATTATTGAAAGGTATTCAGGTTTACATCCCATAGTGTTCTTTCAGCTCTTTTCGCTGGAAGCACTTTTTTGGAATCTATATATTGAGAATTTTATGAGTACGATATGCTTTTGTTTTCCTTTTTCCATACAAACCTCTTTCCTCATGAGTTTAAAGCTCATTTGTATGCTCTACATAGCTCTGGACGTTTCCAGACGTGGAGTGAAACTGTTTTGAAAGTAGTACAAATTGCTCCTTCCTGCATATGCTAATTTTTCACACTCACATAGGTTGTATAAGTTTTATGAATCCTGGCTTGACCTATTCAAGTAGCTGAAAGCCTGTCACCACCTCTAGAAACAAGATTCACACCAATCCAATTCATATCATTTTTTCCAAAGGAATATGTTCTGGCCGGTCGAAAATGCATCTCACAAAAATAGGCATTTAAAAATCTACTTTGCAGTTTCAGAAGACTAACATGACTGTGAAGTGTACACAAGTAAAACGTGACAGTTTCAAAGTACCTAATCCCTCATAAACTTCTGAGAGGAAGCATGTAATAAATCTACCTAATTTTCTGGAAAAGAAAGAGGGAGGATTTTTGTTATCACCTCAGATGGGACTCAAACCCACAATCCCTGGCTTAGGAGGCCAGTGCCTTATCCATTAGGCCACTGAGGCACACATGCATAGTTCTTTTCTAGAGACATTATTTAAATGTATTCTATGGTCAGACACCGGTGTGTGCACAC
>NC_140585.1:133998203-134008203 GCF_964204655.1 Triturus cristatus
AATTATTTACCACATGAATGGCGCCCGAATAGGGACACTTTCTCATCTCACGCGCCGGCGGTGCGTTGCAGGCCCGGTCTCCTGCCACAGCTGGACGGACAACAACGCGTACCAGCAGGATTTCCTGTATCTCCCTCCGGTCAAGCGGGGGCGACTGAGGCTGCGATCAACACCCAGACGAGGCGGTGAGAAGTGCGAAGTATCCCGACCAGAGCCTAGCTGAGAGAGCAAGATCCGAGGTATACAGAGGCCCACCAGTTTCCGAAGTCCCGAGTCGAGTCCAGTTTCCGAAGTGTTCGAGTCGAGTCCAGTCCGGTTCAAGTTCAGTTCAGTTTCCGAGGCCTTCCGTTTCCGAGCTACCCGGTGAGTACCATTACTGGGGAGGCGTTCTGACGTGCACATAGGTTGTGCCGGTCAAGACGGGTTTGGGTACACAAATCCGGTCTGCACTGTTTCAGCAGTGTATCTGTACTGTTTAGCAGTATATCTAGTATATCAAGTATATAAATTCAGATTAATTCAGTTAATGTCGAGTATTATGTTTAGCGATTAAGTTTTCCTTGGATCGTCATCATCATCGTTGTTCAGTTAAATGTTAAATGTTAAATGTTTTAAATACGTTCTGCATATTGTGGTACGAATGACTGTTCATTATTGTGTTTATTTGTATTAAGTTTGTTCAAGATCAAGTATCAGATCAGTTCTCAATATGCCGCTCTTTTCGAAATTAAGACAGATCACAACAAGAAAAGGGGTACTCGAAGAAGCTGTTCCTATTCCTCCTAGGGACACTCCAGGGTACTTCATGTATCATAAACATGGCTTAGACGCTATATTATTTCTTGATTTATGGGTAGACTACACCAAGGAATTACCAGAAAGTCAGAGGTGGCCCGCAGCTGGGACCTGGGATGCAGAGTGCATCATGAAAGTAGAGGAAGAGTTATGGAAAAGGAAAGTCAGACAGTCACAGAAAGACGCCGTTGAGTTATGGCGTAAAGAATCTCATAGACGTACAGAAAAAGCACTCCGACAGGAAGAGAAAAATAGAGAGAATTCAAATAAAGTCCGAGAAAATCTATTAATTGAGGAAGGTACACGAGTGAAATCAGAACAAGTAGACAGACAAAGAAATGCCCTTATGAATGGTATGTATCCCCTCCTGGCCGAGGGATTACCTAAGGCTACTCCGGAAATACCAAAAGACTTGCCACCCCCATTGTTTCCAATAAAAATACATCCTAAGGGGCATCCTAGAACCGCAGAAGATGTTTTTCTTTCCTCATATTTAGATGACGCAGCTCCCGAGTACGCTAATTCCGCCCCACATAGACCGCCTGCCAGGGAGGTTCAACGCCAAGATCCAGTATCCGTATCTCTACAGCAACAAATCCTGACACAAGTTCCGGCAAGCACATCTGTTTCTACATCTGTTCCTACAGCTACTTCTATAGCTGTGTCCACACCTATAGTTGCTGTATCACGTTCAACGAATCCTTTCACACCCGATACCCCAGACGGGGCTACCGGAGGTGCTACCAACATTTTTTCTACGCCACCCAGAGTAAATAAACTTACCTTTCAAGAGTCAGCATATTCACGTACCCCCAAACTCATAAATGCCCGCACGCTTAAGGAACTTCTTATAGATTGTAGATATGACCCTGTGCCCGGCAAAGAGGACGAAATGATCATGGCATCATTACGTATCAGACGAGCCGCGGTGTATTTAGGGAAGATACCAGGAATGACTGTGCATCTAGATAATATCTATCATTTTGTCCAAACAGGGCGAGATTCTGAATGTATTAACAGAGCTATGGAATACCAGAAAGTGGAGATACAGGGGGAACTGTTACGTTTCCTCATAAATTGTGTGATCAGAAATCAAGACCGACCGGGGGTAGACCCGGAAGCAATGCAAATTCTTACCAGATGGAGCCAGAATATATCAGAAGGGAGACATGATAAGCAAAATTGTATAATAGCCATGTGCCGAAAGATCCGTAAAGAAATAGAACGCCTACACGAAGAGAGATTAGCGGTAGACCAGTTCGAACAAAGCGAGGAGGAAGGATCAGGACTGCCCACAGGACAGTCAGACACCATAGCCTATGTAGGTAGAGGAAGATCTTGTAATAGTACTAGATGTCTTATTGACCCGATGCGTCCGATATGTCCAGATAATAACAGGAATTTCCAAACACCTATAATAAATATAAGGTCCCCCGAGCATTCGTTCCAAGCCGCTGACAAATTACTCCGAGAACGAAGGGGTTATCATTTTCTCGATTCTATGGATGAACAAGAATTAGCCAGGTCAGCCGTTCATTGGGTTGACAGTCCCGGAAAGTATGGTGATGATACAGTAGCACACACATTTTTGAATCTCACCCCAGATGAACAGCGTTTAGCTGGGATTTATATGATTCAACAACTCCTTATACTATATCAGAGTCAGCATTCAGATCCTGGTCCCTTACCTGATATATTGACTGAATTACTCACAAATAGATGGAGAGGTTCAGGTACTAAATTAATTAAAGAAATACTAGAATCAAGAAAGCAGTACATTCTTTTTGTATGCCCAGAACATGTCTCATTGCCCATCAAGGAAAGAACCACGTATTACATGGACAGACAGAATCCCTTACGAGAAGTACTCCCAATAAAAGGCGAGGACAATGAGTTTAAACGCGTATTTGTATATACGCCCATATCGAAAATAGAATTGTTACAAATGAAGAAAGTGGTACCCAGTCATGACAAAGACCCAGCGGGTTTCCACCGAGAAATTAAAGACATGTTACTCATGGGAGAGTATACCTATCCCGACATTATGACAATATTAAAGGTATTGATGCCTGCTGGCATTTATGAAAAACTCAAGGAAAAAGAGTGGGAGGTGGGAGACCAAAAGATAGAATGGTCAGCACTAGAAGCAGAAGAAAAGGCCCGAACTGCAGGAGCAGGACTTGGGGATAAAACTAAAGCACTACCAGGTTTACTAGTACAGGTACTGCCGCGTTTATTAACTACGAAAAAGGAAGATTGGGGTACAATTTCAGCCTGTAAACAGAAGCAAGATGAAGACACTAGTGATTTCTATGCCCGATTTGAAAAATGTTTTGGTATAAATAGTGGCATAAAAGCAAGTAGCGAATCATACCCACATCTGTTTGTGACAAAATTGGTTGAAAATTCCTTGCCCCAAGTGAAGAATAGAGTATTAAAATTCGAGAGTACCTGGCAAGGTAACACCCCATCACAAATGTTGCAAATGTTACAGTACCATCACAATAGAATTAGAGAGGAACAAGAACATGAACAAAGACGCATGAAAGACACGAAAATGAAAATGCTAGTCTCCCAGACAGTTCCAGCTGAAGGACATAAAAAGGGTACAACACATTCCGGTGATTCAGCAGGTCCTGTAAAAGGGACATGCAACTATTGTAAACAGCCAGGTCATTACATACACGATTGCCCAGTCCTGAAGCGTAATATCGCCACAGGTAAAACACAAGAAAGACCACGGCCACCTAGACAGGATCAGAATGAACAAGGAGCCCCGCAGCATGCACAGTCCATGCCAGCTCCACCACAGTCTATACAGTTTGTGCCAGCTGCACCAGCGCTGCCTGTTGCTGCCACACAAACCACGACACGACAGCTGTACCAGACCGCACAGTACGACTATCCTGATTATCAACGATACGCATGAACCAGCCTAGAGAGGGAAGTTGACTTACCCCTTATCGAGGTCCCTGTAGACCAAGAAGGACCTTATGTACATAGTGAATTATTAGGCCAAGACAGAAAATTTTTACTCGATACAGGGGCAAGTCGAACAACCATAAAACGCAGTGAAGTTCCAGGGGCACCCCTCTCAGGCTCACAGAATATTTCCCTTGGTTTTTCAGGAAAACCTATTGTTAATGAAGTATCACAGCCTCTTCCACTTACGATAGGACCTTTGACCCGAACTACAGATTTATTGCTTACTAAATCATGTCCAGAAAACTTGTTAGGTATAAAAACACTGAAAGCTCTAGGAGCTATAATATGTTGTTCTCCGGAAGGAGTAAGATTGTTTTTACGTGATTTTAAAGGTCACTATGTGTCTAGAGACATGGATCCTCGACTGCAGACTTTACCTACACATCTATGGGCACAAGGCCCTACTGATGTTGGTTGCATGAATATTACACCATATCGAGTTACACTAAAGGCAGGAGTGGTACTACCACGAATGCGACAATACAAGTTACCACCAGATGCTGTAGTGGCTTTACTGCAAATCATTGACGAGCTCATTGCCCAAGGAGTAGTTGTGGAAACAGACTCCAATGTATGTAATTCACCGATAATTCCGATTCTTAAACGAACAGATCCGAAGGCCCCGCCAGTATATCGATTGGTTATTGATCTACGCGAATTGAACAAGTGCATTGTGCCACAATTCCCTGTGGTCCCAGATATCTCGTCATTACTGACAGCTATTGATTCCGAAGCAACATTCTTTACTGTAATTGATCTCAAGAATGCCTTTTTCAGCGCCCCAATAGATCCGGAAAGCCAATATTTGTTCGGATTTAGTTTAAATGGACGTAGCTTTAAATTCACACGCGCACCTCAAGGATTTACAGAAAGCCCCAGCATCTATAGCCAAGCACTGAAACGAGAACTCGACAGTATCCACATGCCAGTTAACACTGCTCTGCTTCAATATGTCGATGATCTGCTGATCACCGCGAGAAGCGAACCCGAATGTGAGAAAGCATCACTGACAGTTTTACAATTTCTAGCCGAAAAGGGGCACAAGGTGTCCCCTTCTAAGCTGCAATTCTGTGTCCAGCGAGTTGTTTATCTTGGACACTCGCTGTCCAAGGAGGGAAGGCAGCTTACACCCGACCGCATTCAGTTAATAGCTAACATGCCAATACCCAAGACGCAAAAGGAGGTGCGGGCTTTCATAGGCCTCACTTCATATTGTAGACAGTGGATCCCTCAGTATGCATTTCTAGCAAAACCACTTATTCAATTGACAACACAGGAGGCAGCCACATCGACTGTTCTCCCTTGGACTCAGGAACATACACAAGCTTTTGAAAGCCTAAAGAAAGCTTTATGTCAAGCACCTGTTTTAGCAACACCATGTTACAATAAACAGTTTACACTCTTTGTTACAGAGCGCGAAGGTACTGCCTTGTCAGTACTCACACAGGAACAGGCAGGATCACACAAACCATGTGCTTATTTTTCTAGTACATTAGATCCAGTAGCTCAGGCTTTGCCTGCATGCCTAAAATCAGTGGCAGCAACAGCTTTAGCAATCAGACAAAGCGATGCCATAGTGTTAGGACATCCATTGACAGTTCAAGTACCACATGCAGTAGAGGTTCTCGTGAATCGAACGCAAACACAACACTTGACTATAGCGCGACTTACAGGGTATGAATTAACATTGTTTCAGCCACATATAGAAATCAGACGCTGTAACACATTGAATCCTGCCACACTTTTACCTGTAAACGGAACAGACCCACTAGCTCATGACTGTATTGAAGTTATTACAATTACGACGAAACCCAGACAAGACTTGACGGATGTCCCATTGTCAGACCCAGATCTGACGTTGTATGTAGATGGTTCATGTATGAGAACAAGTACAGGAGAGTTAGTGGCCGCTTACGCAGTCACAACAGACACTGAAATCATTGAAACAAATTGCATAAATACCTTGTCAGCTCAAGCCGCAGAGCTCATCGCTCTGACACAAGCCTGTATTCAAGCCACAAATAAGAAAGTCAACATATACACTGATTCACGTTATGCATTCGGAGTTGTACATGACTTCGGCGTGTTGTGGCGAGAGAGAGGTTATTTAACTTCTCACGGTACCCACATTCAGCACGGACCCCTCATCCATGCCTTATTAGAGGCAATACATCTACCAACTGCAATATCAATTATGAAATGCAAAGCTCATACGAAAGTTACTGATATCATTTCTCAAGGCAATGATCTAGCTGACAGAACAGCTAAACAGACTGCTCAAACTCAAACATCCGACATGACAAAGACAATAGTCCCGACGCCAACACATTGTATGACGATTAAAGATCCTACCCTTGACGTAATTGATATACAGACACATGCTGCACCAGACGAAATAAAGAAATGGACTGAATTAGGAGGGATCCAAACGGATCAAGGATGGATGATGAAGGAAAAGTCTGTGTGGTTCCTTCCTGATTCAATGGTCCAGGTTATAATTAACACTGTACATAGTCCAGCGCATCTAGGAGAAAAAGCTATGCTAGACAGCATCCAACACATTTGGTTCAATAAACATTTACGAGCAGCAGCTAAACAAAAAGTTCGTTCCTGTATGATCTGTTGTCAGTTCAACCCAGGAAAAAGCGTTCCCGTAGAACAGGGTGGATTTCAGCCTCCTGATCACCCTTTTGAAGTCCTCCAGATGGATTATATCCAGATGGAACGATGTCGAGGATTCAAATATGTTCTCGTAGTTGTCTGTGCTCTTTCCCGTTGGACGGAGGCATACCCGGTTTCAGATTACACTGCCCCGACTACTGCCAAACAGTTGGTTCGAGAATTCTTCCCACGATACGGTTTACCACGTGTTGTCTACTCAGCCATTCTCATCCGAATTAATGAAACACGTTTCACTTTTGTTAGGCTATCAGTGGAAATTCCACTGTGTCCGACACCCCGAGGCAGCAGGTCTCGTAGAAAGACATAATCAGATCCTGAAAATCAGATTGTCCAAAATATGCAGAGAGAAAGGTGTCGACTGGGTAGTAGCGTTACCAGTTGCACTCTTTTACATAAAAATGGTAGCACACTCTCGAACAGGGCTATCGCCGTATGAGGTGATCTTTGGCAGACCACCAAATATGTGGGGGACGCCTATACCACGCAAAATAACTGATATTGACTGTAATATGCTGACAGATTACTTGGCTTCCTTGATGTCTGCACTACAATCTTGTCGTTCACAGGTAGCTGCAGCTTTTCCTGACAACACTGAGGTGAAACCCCATGACGTAGTTCCGGGAGACCTGGTCTTAGTGAGGAACTTCGATCGAAAGACTCAGCTGGAACCTAGGTGGAAGTCACCGCAGCTGGTCTTGCTCACCACAAGGACAGCCGTGAAGATCGAGGGCAGGAAAGGCTGGATACATTCAAGTCATATCAAGAAATTTCATGGACTACCATCGGATGTGAATACCACACCTCGTGTGTCTTCACCCATTGACTCAAAAACTTCCTTTTGTTGAAAAGAGTAATTCCGAACTATATAAACTAAAACTCAGGTCTAATCAGTCAAGCAATTTGATTGTTTAAGTCCTCTCCAAGGTGAAGCGGTTGAATTGTCTCTGACATGTATCCCTTAGACCTGAATAGAGAACACACCCGAAAAATGTTGAAACAACAGGCGTACTGTAAATCACTGCGTAGTCATTGCACAGTGACGTTATTAATTTTGTTTTTCTTAAGTCTTTTAATAATTACTGCAAGTATATTGTTGCACATATATTATCCTATTTCTAGACATGTTTATAATATTACTGCTGAACATTCTTTTAGTGAATTACCTCCGCTTGAGTTGTCTTATAGATTTGCGCTGCGCAATAACACGTTTATTAGTATGTTACATCATTCCCATCAGGTTAGCAATGCTACAAATTGTTGGATATGTGGCCGACTCCCTCCCTATCAGAATTATAAAGGAATTCTACCTCTCTTTCCATACCCGTTCACACACAACGGCTCCTGTGGAGCATGGTTTAGTTTAATTAAGTCCCTAGATTCGAATTCTGCAGTTTATCAAGATAACTGGGTATGGGGAAATTTGAACTTAGTTTTACTTAAAGTCTGCTACCCTAACAAGGAGGGACTTCCCAGGAGAACAGGAACTGATCTAGAAAATGAAGTGTATGGATTAGGTAATTTTACGCTTAATCTTATGATCCTAAATGTCGAATCCGAAGCTACTCCAATTTTGCCCGCTATGTCAATATTTCCAGTAAAAGGTGAATTATGTGTAAGAAAGAATGGTTCCATACATATGGGCCATAGTAGATGCACCACTGTAGTAGAATTTAGTGATCAAGGCAAGTCTACATTTAGAGCTTCCCGCCATTCCTATTTCATATGTGGTCAGACGGCATATGTACGTTTGCCTCTAGATTGGGATGGTACTTGCTACATTGGATTCCTTTTGCCACCAGTTTTTCTAGCTCCTCCTGATTATCACAGAAATACTCATTTAGTACACAATAGAGAAAGGAGAGATCTCCCGATAGTCGATTACACTGAAACAGCATGGGAAAAATACACAGATTTCAATAAAGGTCTCTTTCCCTATATAGGTACCGTTACTAATAGTAAGCTGATACGTAGATTAACTAGAACCCTTGAAGCAGTAGTGAACGAAACTATTTCCGCCTTAGGCAATTTAACAGAAGAGCAGTCTGCTATGCGGATTGTTGTGCTTCAAAATCGTCTTGTCCTTGACGTCATCCTGGCCGATAGGGGCGGAGCTTGTAGGGTCATCGGATCAAGCTGTTGCATTTTCATACCAGAAAATTCGCCATCTGTATATAAAGCCATAACTCGCCTTCATAAGATTGTAAGCCAGATACACCAGAATCCAGGCACCTGGACTTGGTCCGGTTGGTTTTGGAGTGTATTATCTACCTTTGGATGGAAGGTCCTATCCTTCCTAGGTATTGGCCTTCTCATACTATTCAGTTGCTGTCTATGTCTACAATGTGGACCAGCGATCTGTGGTCTGTGTGCCACATCGTGTATTCCACCACCAAGATTTCATTCATCACGGAAGAAGAAAGAAGAACAAATGATGTTATATGAACAGATCAATGGATTGATGAAGATTGATATCTCTTAACGGGCAAGTAGGGGACAAGGAGGGAATGTGGAAATATGGATTTTTCTGATCAGTTATGTCCCCTATCTTGGACCCCAACGGTTTCATGTATGAATCACAAGTACATGTATGTTCCCTCCAGTTCCAGTTATGAAGACGCAAACACATGTGCGTCCACCGTCAACATGTCCTCTTTCAGATCCGCCATGAATAGGCCGGATATTCCATTCCTAAGTATGAAAGGCCACCGGCTTTATATGGTTCACTTATGCCATTTTACAGTCCAGGCAAGTAGGCCCTGATTCTGTCATCAAACTCTTCTTGCCTTCTGCCTCTGAAAGCTCCAGTCTGAGCCTGCATCTGTGACCATGAACCTTGTCTCATTCCCTGCGCGGCTCACGAAGCCTGACATCAGCCTGTTGCCTGCCAAAAACTGTATTTCACCTTCGAAATTATCTGCTCCGTTCCCTGCCCAATGCATTCCTGTCTAGTAGTTTAAGTAAACATTCTTCCAGCTACCGAGCAAAGGCCCGGCTTCTCTGTCTTGATGCAAGTAATTCATAGCCCTATTACTATGGAAGATTTCCACCCTCGCATCTAGTGTAGACACTTAGACGCTTGTACACGCACTAACAGTCAGTATAGTCAGTATAGAATAAGATTCTACTCTAAGAGACCTCTCTTTTGGATAACATAGTTCTTTAAACATAGGATGTTAGATATGATTTGGGATTAGGTTGACTTGACCCTCCAGACTTCTGTCGCCACATGTAGAGCTAAATGTCAAGTCCCCTTCACCCCCTAGTTGCACGTCAATCACACGTCTTGCTGCTGCGCGCGCATTTCTGCCAAGTATTTCTGCTGACATTGCGAAATTCTTTCATGGAACCACCCTATTATGACATCACATCTGAGGACGTTCTTTAATCACACCCAGTTACGCCTACTTTTGCTACGCACGTATATCTTATCTACACTATCAATTGTTACGCCTCTTGCATTTGCTTCACTGTAATGCCTATTGTATAAAAGTGATTAATTATCAATAATGTATGTACTTCACTTCCTGAACCTTCGTGG
>NC_140585.1:134010703-134025703 GCF_964204655.1 Triturus cristatus
TGAGTTTAAAGCTCATTTGTATTCTCTACATAGCTCTGGAAGTTTCCAGACGTGGAGTGAAACTGTTTTGAAAGTAGGACAAATTGCTCCTTCCTGCATATGCTAATTTTTCACACTCACATAGGTTGTATACGTTTTATGTATCCTGGCTTGACCTATTCAAGTAGCTGAAAGCCTGTCACCACCTCTAGAAACAAGATTCACACCAATCCAATTCAAATCATTTTTTCCAAAGGAATATGTTCTGGCCGGTCGAAAATGCATCTCACAAAAATAGGCATTTAAAAATATACTTTGCAGTTTCAGAACCATAACATGACTGTGAAGTGTACACAAGTAAAACGGGACAGTTTCAAAGTACCTAATCCCTCATAAACTTCTGAGAGGAAGCATGTAATAAATCTACCTAATTTTCTGGAAAAGAAAGAGGCAGGATTTTTGTTATCACCTCAGATGGGACTTGACCCCACAATCCCTGGCTTAGGAGGCCAGTGCCTTATCCATTAGGCCACTGAGGCACACATGCATAGCTCTTTTCTAAAGGCATTATTTAAATGTATTCTATGGTCAGACACCGGTGTGTGCACACAGGGCATTTCTCACTTCTCTCTATAAGTAAACTTCCCATTTTCATCCTCTTCCATCCCCGACTTTAACGCTCTCTTCTATGCTATAATGGAGACTTTGCAATTTTAGCAAGTGGAGAGAAATTGGAGTTCCACTTTCGACTCCACACTTTTTCTTCACTTACTTCTTTTCTCAATATACTGGGCTTAGAAAATGGTATCAAGCCATCCTTATCATCAGTAGGACACGGAAAGAGGCACTAAGTCTCCTAACCAAGTTCAACCACACTCTGCAACTTAACCATTGCACTACAAATTAGGCAACGGGGGCATCAGCAAAGGCAGCCAATGTGCCGATTCTTTATACATTTTGTGTAGTACTTTTGTTACTCGGAGGCAAAATCAGCACTTTAACTGCCCAAATCATACAGATTTTACACATGTACCACTCTATGCACACATAGGCACACACCTTGCAGTTCTTCTACACACACTTAAGCTAAAAACCCATTCTGTCACTTCAAAATTCTGCAAACCTATTACATATTCAGTGCGTCGGCATAGAAGCACTTTTTAATGCCACTAAAATGCACAAGTAGTTAGACTGAAGATGCAACCTGAATGAGTTTATAGTATGTACTCCACTTTATTAATGATTAGTAATGAGAAAGTGAGGACTACAAGAGTATTGGAAAATACTTTTTCCACTCTGAATGTAAAGCAGATTGTGTGACCATTGGCCAAAAACGACTACGAAGGGACTCGAACCCTCAATCTTCTGATCCGAAGTCAGACGCCTTATCCATTAGGCCACGCGGTCATCCGTCCACCTGAGATGATTTTTATCATGTAGGTGGTATGCATGGATGGAGAACATATTATTGAAAGGTATTCAGGTTTACATCCCATAGTGTTCTTTCAGCTCTTTTCGCTGGAAGCACTTTTTTGGAATCTATATATTGAGAATTTTATGAGTACGATATGCTTTTGTTTTCCTTTTTCCATACAAACCTCTTTCCTCATGAGTTTAAAGCTCATTTGTATGCTCTACATAGCTCTGGACGTTTCCAGACGTGGAGTGAAACTGTTTTGAAAGTAGTACAAATTGCTCCTTCCTGCATATGCTAATTTTTCACACTCACATAGGTTGTATAAGTTTTATGAATCCTGGCTTGACCTATTCAAGTAGCTGAAAGCCTATCACCACCTCTAGAAACAAGATTCACACCAATCCAATTCATATCATTTTTTCCAAAGGAATATGTTCTGGACGGTCGAAAATGCATCTCACAAAAATAGGCATTTAAGAATCTACTTTGCAGTTTCAGAACACTAACATGACTGTGAAGTGTACACAAGTAAAATGGGACTGTTTCACAGTACCTAATCCCTCATAAACTTCTGAGAGGAAGCATGTAATAAATCTACCTAATTTTCTGGAAAAGAAAGAGGCAGGATTTTTGTTATCACCTCAGATGGGACTTGAACCAACAATCCCTGGCTTAGGAGGCCAGTGCCTTATCCATTAGGCCACTGAGGCACACATGCATAGCTCTTTTCTAGAGGCATTATTTAAATGTATTCTATGGTCAGACACCGGTGTGTGCACACAGGGCATTTCTCACTTCTCTCTATAAGTAAACTTCCCATTTTCATCCTCTTCCATCCCCGACTCTAACGCTCTCTTCTATGCTATAATGGAGACTTTGCAATTTTAGCAAGTGGAGAGAAATTGGAGAACCACTTTCGACTCCACACTTCTTCTTCACTTACTTCTTTTCTCAATATACTGGGCTTAGAAAATGGTATCAAGCCATCCTTATCATCAGTAGGACACGGAAAGAGGCACTAAGTCTCCTAACCAAGTTCAACCACACTCTGCAACTTAACCATTGCACTACAAATTAGGCAACGGGGGCATCAGCAAAGGCAGCCAATGTGCCGATCCTTTATACATTTTGTGTAGTACTTTTCTTACTCGGAGGCAAAATCAGCACTTTAACTGCCCAAATCATACAGATTTTACACATGTAGCACTCTATGCACACATAGGCACACACCTTGCAGTTCTTCTACACACACTTAAGCTAAAAACCCTTTCTGTCACTTCAAAATTCTGCAAACCTATTACATATTCAGTGCGTCAGCATAGAAGCACTTTTTAATGCCACTAAAATGCACAAGTAGTTAGACTGAAGATGCAACCTGAATGAGTTTACAGTATGTACTCCACTTTATTAATGATTAGTAATGAGAAAGTGAGGACTACAAGAGTATTGGAAAATACTTTTTCCACTCTGAATGTAAAGCAGATTGTGTGACCATTGGCCAAAAACGACCACGAAGGGACTCGAACCCTCAATCTTCTGATCCGAAGTCAGACGCCTTATCCATTAGGCCACGCAGTCATCCGTCCACCTGAGATGATTTTTATCATGTAGGTGGTATGCATGGATGGAGAACATATTATTGAAAGGTATTCAGCTTTACATCCCATAGTGTTCTTTCAGCTCTTTTCGCTGGAAGCACTTTTTTGGAATCTATATATTGAGAATTTTATGAGTACGATATGCTTTTGTTTTCCTTTTTCCATACAAACCTCTTTCCTCATGAGTTTAAAGCTCATTTGTATGCTCTACATAGCTCTGGACGTTTCCAGACGTGGAGTGAAACTGTTTTGAAAGTAGTTCAAATTGCTCCTTCCTGCATATGCTAATTTTTCACACTCACATAGGTTGTATAAGTTTTTGAATCCTGGCTTGACCTATTCAAGTAGCTGAAAGCCTGTCACCACCTCTAGAAACAAGATTCACACCAATCCATTTCAAATCATTTTTTCCAAAAGAATATGTTCTGGCCGGTCGAAAATGCATCTCACAAAAATAGGCATTTAAAAATCTACTTTGCAGTTTCAGAACACTAACATGACTGTGAAGTGTACACAAGTAAAATGGGACAGTTTCAAAGTACCTAATCCCTCATAAACTTCCGAGAGGAAGCATGTAATAAATCTACCTAATTTTCTGGAAAAGAAAGAGGGAGGATTTTTGGTATCACCTCAGATGGGACTTGAACCCACAATCCCTGGCTTAGGAGGCCAGTGCCTTATCCATTAGGCCACTGAGGCACACATGCAAAGTTCTTTTCTAGAGGCATTATTTAAATGTATTCTATGGTCAGACACCGGGGTGTGCACACAGGGCATTTCTCACTTCTCTCTATAAGTAAACTTCCCATTTTCATCCTCTTCCATCCCCGACTTTAACGCTCTCTTCTATGCTATAACAGAGACTTTGCAATTTTAGCAAGTGGAGAGAAATTGGAGAACCACTTTCGACTCCACACTTCATCTTCACTTACTTCTTTTCTCAATATACTGGGCTTAGAAAATGGTATCAAGCCATCCTTATCATCAGTAGGACACGGAAAGAGGCACTAAGTCTCGTAACCAAGTTCAACCACACTCTGCAACTTAACCATTGCACTACAAATTAGGCAACGTGGGCATCAGCAAAGGCAGCTAATGTGCCGATCCTTTATACATTTTGTGTAGTACTTTTCTTACTCGGAGGCAAAATCAGCACTTTAACTGCCCAAATCATACAGATTTTACATATGTACCACTCTATGCACACATAGGCACACACCTTGCAGTTCTTCTACACACACTTAAGCTAAAAACCCATTCTGTCACGTCAAAATTCTGCAAACCTATTACATATTCAGTGCGTCGGCATAGAAGCACTTTTTAATGCCACTAAAATGCACAAGTAGTTAGACTGAAGATGCAACCTGAATGAGTTTACAGTATGTACTCCACTTTATTAATGATTAGTACTGAGAAAGTGAGGACTACAAGAGTATTGGAAAAGACTTTTTCCACTCTGAATGTAAAGCAGATTGTGTGACCATTGGCCAAAAACGACCACGAAGGGACTCGAACCCTCAATCTTCTGATCCGAAGTCAGACGCCTTATCCATTAGGCCACGCGGTCATCCGTCCACCTGAGATGATTTTTATCATGTAGGTGGTATGCATGGATGGTGGTATGCATGGATTATTGAAAGGTATTCAGGTTTACATCCCATAGTGTTCTTTCAGCTCTTTTCGCTGGAAGCACTTTTTTGGAATCTATATATTGAGAATTTTATGAGTACGATATGCTTTTGTTTTCCTTTTTCCATACAAACCTCTTTCCTCATGAGTTTAAAGCTCATTTGTATGCTCTACATAGCTCTGGACGTTTCCAGACGTGGAGTGAAACTGTTTTGAAAGTAGTACAAATTGCTCCTTCCTGCATATGCTAATTTTTCACACTCACATAGGTTGTATAAGTTTTATGAATCCTGGCTTGACCTATTCAAGTAGCTGAAAGCCTGTCACCACCTCTAGAAACAAGATTCACACCAATCCAATTCATATCATTTTTTCCAAAGGAATATGTTCTGGCCGGTCGAAAATGCATCTCACAAAAATAGGCATTTAAGAATCTACTTTGCAGTTTCAGAACACTAACATGACTGTGAAGTGTACACAAGTAAAATGGGACTGTTTCACAGTACCTAATCCCTCATAAACTTCTGAGAGGAAGCATGTAATAAATCTACCTAATTTTCTGGAAAAGAAAGAGGGAGGATTTTTGTTATCACCTCAGATGGGACTTGAACCAACAATCCCTGGCTTAGGAGGCCAGTGCCTTATCCATTAGGCCACTGAGGCACACATGCATAGCTCTTTTCTAGAGGCATTATTTAAATGTATTCTATGGTCAGACACCGGTGTGTGCACACAGGGCATTTCTCACTTCTCTCTATAAGTAAACTTCACATTTTCATCCTCTTCCATCCCCGACTCTAACGCTCTCTTCTATGCTATAATGGAGACTTTGCAATTTTAGCAAGTGGAGAGAAATTGGAGAACCACTTTCGACTCCACACTTCTTCTTCACTTACTTCTTTTCTCAATATACTGGGCTTAGAAAATGGTATCAAGCCATCCTTATCATCAGTAGGACGCGGAAAGAGGCACTAAGTCTCCTAACCAAGTTCAACCACACTCTGCAACTTAACCATTGCACTACAAATTAGGCAACGGGGGCATCAGCAAAGGCAGCCAATGTGCCGATCCTTTATACATTTTGTGTAGTACTTTTCTTACTCGGAGGCAAAATCAGCACTTTAACTGCCCAAATCATACAGATTTTACACATGTAGCACTCTATGCACACATAGGCACACACCTTGCAGTTCTTCTACACACACTTAAGCTAAAAACCCTTTCTGTCACTTCAAAATTCTGCAAACCTATTACATATTCAGTGCGTCAGCATAGAAGCACTTTTTAATGCCACTAAAATGCACAAGTAGTTAGACTGAAGATGCAACCTGAATGAGTTTACAGTATGTACTCCACTTTATTAATGATTAGTAATGAGAAAGTGAGGACTACAAGAGTATTGGAAAATACTTTTTCCACTCTGAATGTAAAGCAGATTGTGTGACCATTGGCCAAAAACGACCACGAAGGGACTCGAACCCTCAATCTTCTGATCCGAAGTCAGACGCCTTATCCATTAGGCCACGCAGTCATCCGTCCACCTGAGATGATTTTTATCATGTAGGTGGTATGCATGGATGGAGAACATATTATTGAAAGGTATTCAGCTTTACATCCCATAGTGTTCTTTCAGCTCTTTTCGCTGGAAGCACTTTTTTGGAATCTATATATTGAGAATTTTATGAGTACGATATGCTTTTGTTTTCCTTTTTCCATACAAACCTCTTTCCTCATGAGTTTAAAGCTCATTTGTATGCTCTACATAGCTCTGGACGTTTCCAGACGTGGAGTGAAACTGTTTTGAAAGTAGTTCAAATTGCTCCTTCCTGCATATGCTAATTTTTCACACTCACATAGGTTGTATAAGTTTTTGAATCCTGGCTTGACCTATTCAAGTAGCTGAAAGCCTGTCACCACCTCTAGAAACAAGATTCACACCAATCCATTTCAAATCATTTTTTCCAAAAGAATATGTTCTGGCCGGTCGAAAATGTATCTCACAAAAATAGGCATTTAAAAATCTACTTTGCAGTTTCAGAACACTAACATGACTGTGAAGTGTACACAAGTAAAATGGGACAGTTTCAAAGTACCTAATCCCTCATAAACTTCCGAGAGGAAGCATGTAATAAATCTACCTAATTTTCTGGAAAAGAAAGAGGGAGGATTTTTGGTATCACCTCAGATGGGACTTGAACCCACAATCCCTGGCTTAGGAGGCCAGTGCCTTATCCATTAGGCCACTGAGGCACACATGCAAAGTTCTTTTCTAGAGGCATTATTTAAATGTATTCTATGGTCAGACACCGGGGTGTGCACACAGGGCATTTCTCACTTCTCTCTATAAGTAAACTTCCCATTTTCATCCTCTTCCATCCCCGACTTTAACGCTCTCTTCTATGCTATAACAGAGACTTTGCAATTTTAGCAAGTGGAGAGAAATTGGAGAACCACTTTCGACTCCACACTTCATCTTCACTTACTTCTTTTCTCAATATACTGGGCTTAGAAAATGGTATCAAGCCATCCTTATCATCAGTAGGACACGGAAAGAGGCACTAAGTCTCGTAACCAAGTTCAACCACACTCTGCAACTTAACCATTGCACTACAAATTAGGCAACGTGGGCATCAGCAAAGGCAGCTAATGTGCCGATCCTTTATACATTTTGTGTAGTACTTTTCTTACTCGGAGGCAAAATCAGCACTTTAACTGCCCAAATCATACAGATTTTACATATGTACCACTCTATGCACACATAGGCACACACCTTGCAGTTCTTCTACACACACTTAAGCTAAAAACCCATTCTGTCACGTCAAAATTCTGCAAACCTATTACATATTCAGTGCGTCGGCATAGAAGCACTTTTTAATGCCACTAAAATGCACAAGTAGTTAGACTGAAGATGCAACCTGAATGAGTTTACAGTATGTACTCCACTTTATTAATGATTAGTACTGAGAAAGTGAGGACTACAAGAGTATTGGAAAAGACTTTTTCCACTCTGAATGTAAAGCAGATTGTGTGACCATTGGCCAAAAACGACCACGAAGGGACTCGAACCCTCAATCTTCTGATCCGAAGTCAGACGCCTTATCCATTAGGCCACGCAGTCATCCGTCCACCTGAGATGATTTTTATCATGTAGGTGGTATGCATGGATGGTGGTATGCATGGATTATTGAAAGGTATTCAGGTTTACATCCCATAGTGTTCTTTCAGCTCTTTTCGCTGGAAGCACTTTTTTGGAATCTATATATTGAGAATTTTATGAGTACGATATGCTTTTGTTTTCCTTTTTCCATACAAACCTCTTTCCTCATGAGTTTAAAGCTCATTTGTATGCTCTACATAGCTCTGGACGTTTCCAGACGTGGAGTGAAACTGTTTTGAAAGTAGTACAAATTGCTCCTTCCTGCATATGCTAATTTTTCACACTCACATAGGTTGTATAAGTTTTATGAATCCTGGCTTGACCTATTCAAGTAGCTGAAAGCCTGTCACCACCTCTAGAAACAAGATTCACACCAATCCAATTCATATCATTTTTTCCAAAGGAATATGTTCTGGCCGGTCGAAAATGCATCTCACAAAAATAGGCATTTAAGAATCTACTTTGCAGTTTCAGAACACTAACATGACTGTGAAGTGTACACAAGTAAAATGGGACTGTTTCACAGTACCTAATCCCTCATAAACTTCTGAGAGGAAGCATGTAATAAATCTACCTAATTTTCTGGAAAAGAAAGAGGGAGGATTTTTGTTATCACCTCAGATGGGACTTGAACCAACAATCCCTGGCTTAGGAGGCCAGTGCCTTATCCATTAGGCCACTGAGGCACACATGCATAGCTCTTTTCTAGAGGCATTATTTAAATGTATTCTATGGTCAGACACCGGTGTGTGCACACAGGGCATTTCTCACTTCTCTCTATAAGTAAACTTCCCATTTTCATCCTCTTCCATCCCCGACTCTAACGCTCTCTTCTATGCTATAATGGAGACTTTGCAATTTTAGCAAGTGGAGAGAAATTGGAGAACCACTTTCGACTCCACACTTCTTCTTCACTTACTTCTTTTCTCAATATACTGGGCTTAGAAAATGGTATCAAGCCATCCTTATCATCAGTAGGACGCGGAAAGAGGCACTAAGTCTCCTAACCAAGTTCAACCACACTCTGCAACTTAACCATTGCACTACAAATTAGGCAACGGGGGCATCAGCAAAGGCAGCCAATGTGCCGATCCTTTATACATTTTGTGTAGTACTTTTCTTACTCGGAGGCAAAATCAGCACTTTAACTGCCCAAATCATACAGATTTTACCAATGTAGCACTCTATGCACATATAGGCACACACCTTGCAGTTCTTCTACACACACTTAAGCTAAAAACCCATTCTGTCACGTCAAAATTCTGCAAACCTATTACATATTCAGTGCGTCGGCATAGAAGCACTTTTTAATGCCACTAAAATGCACAAGTAGTTAGACTGAAGATGCAACCTGAATGAGTTTACAGTATGTACTCCACTTTATTAATGATTAGTACTGAGAAAGTGAGGACTACAAGAGTATTGGAAAATACTTTTTCCACTCTGAATGTAAAGCAGATTGTGTGACCATTGGCCAAAAACGACCACGAAGGGACTCGAACCCTCAATCTTCTGATCCGAAGTCAGACGCCTTATCCATTAGGCCACGCGGTCATCCGTCCACCTGAGATGATTTTTATCATGTAGGTGGTATGCATGGATTGAGAACATATTATTGAAAGGTTTTCAGATTTACATCCCATAGTGTTCTTTCAGCTCTTTTCGCTGGAAGCACTTTTTTGGAATCTATATATTGAGAATTTTATGAGTACGATATGCTTTTGTTTTCCTTTTTCCATACAAACCTCTTTCCTCATGAGTTTAAAGCTCATTTGTATGCTCTACATAGCTCTGGACGTTTCCAGACGTGGAGTGAAACTGTTTTGAAAGTAGTACAAATTGCTCCTTCCTGCATATGCTAATTTTTCACACTCACATAGGTTGTATAAGTTTTATGAATCCTGGCTTGACCTATTCAAGTAGCTGAAAGCCTGTCACCACCTCTAGAAACAAGATTCACACCAATCCAATTCATATCTTTTTTTCCAAAGGAATATGTTCTGGCCGGTCAAAAATGCATCTCACAAAAATAGGCATTTAAGAATCTACTTTGCAGTTTCAGAACACTAACATGACTGTGAAGTGTACACAAGTAAAATGGGACCGTTTCAAAGTACATAATCCCTCATAAACTTCTGAGAGGAAGCATGTAATAAATCTACCTAATTTTCTGGAAAAGAAAGAGGGAGGATTTTTGTTATCACCTCAGATGGGACTTAAACCCACAATCCCTGGCTTAGGAGACCAGTGCCTTATCCATTAGGCCACTGAGGCACACATGCATAGCTCTTTTCTAGAGGCATTATTTAAATGTATTCTATGGTCAGACACCGGTGTGTGCACACAGGGCATTTCTCACTTCTCTCTATAAGTAAACTTCCCATTTTCATCCTCTTCCATCCCCGACTTTAACGCTCTCTTCTATGCTATAATGGAGACTTTGCAATTTTAGCAAGTGGAGAGAAATTGGAGAACCACTTTCGACTCCACACTTCTTCTTCACTTACTTCTTTTCTCAATATACTGGGCTTAGAAAATGGTATCAAGCCATCCTTATCATCAGTAGGACACGGAAAGAGGCACTAAGTCTCCTAACCAAGTTCAACCACACTCTGCAACTTAACCATTGCACTACAAATTAGGCAACGGGGGCATCAGCAAAGGCAGCCAATGTGCCGATCCTTTATACATTTTGTGTAGTACTTTTCTTACTCGGAGGCAAAATCAGCACTTTAACTGCCCAAATCATACAGATTTTACACATGTAGCACTCTATGCACACATAGGCACACACCTTGCAGTTCTTCTACACACACTTAAGCTAAAAACCCATTCTGTCACGTCAAAATTCTGCAAACCTATTACATATTCAGTGCGTCGGCATAGAAGCACTTTTTAATGCCACTAAAATGCACAAGTAGTTAGACTGAAGATGCAACCTGAATGAGTTTACAGTATGTACTCCACTTTATTAATGATTAGTAATGAGAAAGTGAGGACTACAAGAGTATTGGAAAAGACTTTTTCCACTCTGAATGTAAAGCAGATTGTGTGACCATTGGCCAAAAACGACCACGAAGGGACTCGAACCCTCAATCTTCTGATCCGAAGTCAGACGTCTTATCCATTAGGCCACGCGGTCATCCGTCCACCTGAGATGATTTTTATCATGTAGGTGGTATGCATGGATGGAGAACATATTAATGAAAGGTATTCAGGTTTACATCCCATAGTGTTCTTTCAGCTCTTTTCGCTGGAAGCACTTTTTTGGAATCTATATATTGAGAATTTTATGAGTACGATATGCTTTTGTTTTCCTTTTTCCATACAAACCTCTTTCCTCATGAGTTTAAAGCTCATTTGTATTCTCTACATAGCTCTGGAAGTTTCCAGACGTGGAGTGAAACTGTTTTGAAAGTAGGACAAATTGCTCCTTCCTGCATATGCTAATTTTTCACACTCACATAGGTTGTATACGTTTTATGTATCCTGGCTTGACCTATTCAAGTAGCTGAAAGCCTGTCACCACCTCTAGAAACAAGATTCACACCAATACAATTCAAATCATTTTTTCCAAAGCAATATGTTCTGGCCGGTCGAAAATGCATCTCACAAAAATAGGCATTTAAAAATCTACTTTGCAGTTTCAGAACACTAACATGACTGTGAAGTGTACACAAGTAAAACGGGACAGTTTCAAAGTACCTAATCCCTCATAAACTTCTGAGAGGAAGCATGTAATAAATCTACCTAATTTTCTGGAAAAGAAAGAGGCAGGATTTTTGTTATCACCTCAGATGGGACTCGAACCCACAATCCCTGGCTAAGGAGGCCAGTGCCTTATCCATTAGGCCACTGAGGCACACATGCATAGCTCTTTTCTAAAGGCATTATTTAAATGTATTCTATGGTCAGACACCGGTGTGTGCACACAGGGCATTTCTCACTTCTCTCTATAAGTAAACTTCCCATTTTCATCCTCTTCCATCCCCGACTTTAACGCTCTCTTCTATGCTATAATGGAGACTTTGCAATTTTAGCAAGTGGAGAGAAATTGGAGAACCACTTTCGACTCCACACTTCTTCTTCACTTACTTCTTTTCTCAATATACTGGGCTTAGAAAATGGTATCAAGCCATCCTTATCATCAGTAGGACACGGAAAGAGGCACTAAGTCTCCTAACCAAGTTCAACCACACTCTGCAACTTAACCATTGCACTACAAATTAGGCAACAGGGGCATCAGCAAAGGCAGCCAATGTGCCGATCCTTTATACATTTTGTGTAGTACTTTTCTTACTCGGAGGCAAAATCAGCACTTTAACTGCCCAAATCATACAGATTTTACACATGTAGCACTCTATGCACACATAGGCACACACCTTGCAGTTCTTCTACACACACTTAAGCTAAAAACCCATTCTGTCACGTCAAAATTCTGCAAACCTATTACATATTCAGTGCGTCGGCATAGAAGCACTTTTTAATGCCACTAAAAGCACAAGTAGTTAGACTGAAGATGCAACCTGAATTAGTTTACAGTATGTACTCCACTTTATTAATGATTAGTAATGAGAAAGTGAGGACTACAAGAGTATTGGAAAAGACTTTTTCCACTCTGAATGTAAAGCAGATTGTGTGACCATTGGCCAAAAACGGCCATGAAGGGACAGGAACCCTCAATCTTCTGATCCGAAGTCAGACGCCTTATCCATTAGGCCACGCGGTCATCCGTCCACCTGAGATGATTTTTATCATGTAGGTGGTATGCATGGATGGAGAACATATTATTGAAAGGTATTCAGGTTTACATCCCATAGTGTTCTTTCAGCTCTTTTCGCTGGAAGCACTTTTTTGGAATCTATATATTGAGAATTTTATGAGTACGATATGCTTTTGTTTTCCTTTTTCCATACAAACCTCTTTCCTCATGAGTTTAAAGCTCATTTGTATTCTCTACATAGCTCTGGACGTTTCCAGACGTGGAGTGAAACTGTTTTGAAAGTAGTACAAATTGCTCCTTCCTGCATATGCTAATTTTTCACACTCACATAGGTTGTATAAGTTTTATGAATCCTGGCTTGACCTATTCAAGTAGCTGAAAGCCTGTCACCACCTCTAGAAACAAGATTCACACCAATCCAATTCATATCATTTTTTCCAAAGGAATATGTTCTGGCCGGTCGAAAATGCATCTCACAAAAATAGGCATTTAAAATATACTTTGCAGTTTCAGAACCCTAACATGACTGTGAAGTGTACACAATTAAAACGGGACAGTTTCAAAGTACCTAATCCCTCATAAACTTCTGAGAGGAAGCATGTAATAAATCTACCTAATTTTCTGGAAAAGAAAGAGGCAGGATTTTTGTTATCACCTCAGCTGGGACTCGAACCCACAATCCCGGGCTTAGGAGGCCAGTGCCTTATCCATTAGGCCACTGAGGCACACATGCATAGCTCTTTTCTAAAGGCATTATTTAAATGTATTCTATGGTCAGACACCGGTGTGTGCACACAGGGCATTTCTCACTTCTCTCTATAAGTAAACTTCCCATTTTCATCCTCTTCCATCCCCGACTTTAACGCTGTCTTCTATGCTATATTGGAGACTTTGCAATTTTAGCAAGTGGAGAGAAATTGGAGTTCCACTTTCGACTCCACACTTCTTCTTCACTTACTTCTTTTCTCAATATACTGGGCTTAGAAAATGGTATCAAGCCATCCTTATCATCAGTAGGACACGGAAAGAGGCACTAAGTCTCCTAACCAAGTTCAACCACACTCTGCAACTTAACCATTGCACTACAAATTAGGCAACGGGGGCATCAGCAAAGGCAGCCAATGTGCCGATCCTTTATACATTTTGTGTAGTACTTTTCTTACTCGGAGGCAAAATCAGCACTTTAACTGCCCAAATCATACAGATTTTACACATGTAGCACTCTATGCACACATAGGCACACACCTTGCAGTTCTTCTACACACACTTAAGCTAAAAACCCATTCTGTCACGTCAAAATTCTGCAAACCTATTACATATTCAGTGCGTCGGCATAGAAGCACTTTTTAATGCCACTAAAACGCACAAGTAGTTAGACTGAAGATGCAACCTGAATGAGTTTACAGTATGTACTCCACTTTATTAATGATTAGTAATGAGAAAGTGAGGACTACAAGAGTATTGGAAAAGACTTTTTCCACTCTGAATGTAAAGCAGATTGTGTGACCATTGGCCAAAAACGACCACGAAGGGACTCGAACCCTCAATCTTCTGATCCGAAGTCAGACGTCTTATCCATTAGGCCACGCGGTCATCCGTCCACCTGAGATGATTTTTATCATGTAGGTGGTATGCATGGATGGAGAACATATTAATGAAAGGTATTCAGGTTTACATCCCATAGTGTTCTTTCAGCTCTTTTCGCTGGAAGCACTTTTTTGGAATCTATATATTGAGAATTTTATGAGTACGATATGCTTTTGTTTTCCTTTTTCCATACAAACCTCTTTCCTCATGAGTTTAAAGCTCATTTGTATTCTCTACATAGCTCTGGAAGTTTCCAGACGTGGAGTGAAACTGTTTTGAAAGTAGGACAAATTGCTCCTTCCTGCATATGCTAATTTTTCACACTCACATAGGTTGTATACGTTTTATGTATCCTGGCTTGACCTATTCAAGTAGCTGAAAGCCTGTCACCACCTCTAGAAACAAGATTCACACCAATACAATTCAAATCATTTTTTCCAAAGCAATATGTTCTGGCCGGTCGAAAATGCATCTCACAAAAATAGGCATTTAAAAATCTACTTTGCAGTTTCAGAACACTAACATGACTGTGAAGTGTACACAAGTAAAACGGGACAGTTTCAAAGTACCTAATCCCTCATAAACTTCTGAGAGGAAGCATGTAATAAATCTACCTAATTTTCTGGAAAAGAAAGAGGCAGGATTTTTGTTATCACCTCAGCTGGGACTCGAACCCACAATCCCTGGCTTAGGAGGCCAGTGCCTTATCCATTAGGCCACTGAGGCACACATGCATAGCTCTTTTCTAAAGGCATTATTTAAATGTATTCTATGGTCAGACACCGGTGTGTGCACACAGGGCATTTCTCACTTCTCTCTATAAGTAAACTTCCCATTTTCATCCTCTTCCATCCCCGACTTTAACGCTCTCTTCTATGCTATAATGGAGACTTTGCAATTTTAGCAAGTG
>NC_140585.1:134040703-134045703 GCF_964204655.1 Triturus cristatus
AGATGATTTTTAGCATGTAGGTGGTATGCATGATGGAGAACATATTATTGAAAGGTATTCAGGTTTACATCCCATAGTGTTCTTTCAGCTCTTTTCGCTGGAAGCACTTTTTTGGAATCTATATATTGAGAATTTTATGAGTACGATATGCTTTTGTTTTCCTTTTTCCATACAAACCTCTTTCCTCATGAGTTTAAAGCTCATTTGTATGCTCTACATAGCTCTGGACGTTTCCAGACGTGGAGTGAAACTGTTTTGAAAGTAGTACAAATTGCTCCTTCCTGCATATGCTAATTTTTCACACTCACATAGGTTGTATAAGTTTTATGAATCCTGGCTTGACCTATTCAAGTAGCTGAAAGCCTGTCACCACCTCTAGAAACAAGATTCACACCAATCCAATTCAAATCATTTTTTCCAAAAGAATATGTTCTGGCCGGTCGAAAATGCATCTCACAAAAATAGGCATTTAAAAATCTACTTTGCAGTTTCAGAACACTAACATGACTGTGAAGTGTACACAAGTAAAATGGGACAGTTTCAAAGTACCTAATCCCTCATAAACTTCCGAGAGGAAGCATGTAATAAATCTACCTAATTTTCTGGAAAAGAAAGAGGGAGGATTTTTGGTATCACCTCAGATGGGACTCGAACCCACAATCCCTGGCTTAGGAGGCCATTGCCTTATCCATTAGGCCACTGAGGCACACATGCATAGCTCTTTTCTAGAGGCATTATTTAAATGTATTCTATGGTCAGACACCGGTGTGTGCACACAGGGCATTTCTCACTTCTCTCTATAAGTAAACTTCCCATTTTCATCCTCTTCCATCCCCGACTTTAACGCTCTCTTCTATGCTATAATGGAGACTTTGCAATTTTAGCAAGTGGAGAGAAATTGGAGAACCACTTTCGACTCCACACTTCTTCTTCACTTACTTCTTTTCTCAATATACTGGGCTTAGAATATGGTATCAAGCCATCCTTATCATCAGTAGGACACGGAAAGAGGCACTAAGTCTCCTAACCAAGTTCAACCACACTCTGCAACTTAACCATTGCACTACAAATTAGGCAACGGGGGCATCAGCAAAGGCAGCCAATGTGCCGATCCTTTATACATTTTGTGTAGTACTTTTCTTACTCGGAGGCAAAATCAGCACTTTAACTGCCCAAATCATACAGATTTTACACATGTAGCACTCTATGCACACATAGGCACACACCTTGCAGTTCTTCTACACACACTTAAGCTAAAAACCCATTCTGTCACGTCAAAATTCTGCAAACCTATTACATATTCAGTGCGTCGGCATAGAAGCACTTTTTAATGCCACTAAAATGCACAAGTAGTTAGACTGAAGATGCAACCTGAATGAGTTTACAGTATGTACTCCACTTTATTAATGATTAGTAATGAGAAAGTGAGGACTACAAAAGTATTGGAAAATACTTTTTCCACTCTGAATGTAAAGCAGATTGTGTGACCATTGGCCAAAAACGACCACGAAGGGACTCGAACCCTCAATCTTCTGATCCGAAGTCAGACGCCTTATCCATTAGGCCACGCGGTCATCCGTCCACCTGAGATGATTTTTATCATGTAGGTGGTATGCATGGATGGAGAACATATTATTGAAAGGTATTCAGGTTTACATCCCATAGTGTTCTTTCAGCTCTTTTCGCTGGAAGCACTTTTTTGGAATCTATATATTGAGAATTTTATGAGTACGATATGCTTTTGTTTTCTTTTTTCCATACAAACCTCTTTCATCATGACTTTAAAGCTCATTTGTATGCTCTACATAGCTCTGGACGTTTCCAGACGTGGAGTGAAACTGTTTTGAAAGTAGTACAAATTGCTCCTTCCTGCATCTGCTAATTTTTCACACTCACATAGGTTGTATAAGTTTTATGAATCCTGGCTTGACCTATTCAAGTAGCTGAAAGCCTGTCACCACCTCTAGAAACAAGATTCAGACCAATCCAATTCATATCATTTTTTCCAAAGGAATATGTTCTGGCCGGTCGAAAATGCATCTCACAAAAATAGGCATTTAAAAATCTACTTTGCAGTTTCAGAACACTAACATGACTGTGAAGTGTACACAAGTAAAACGGGACAGTTTCAAAGTACCTAATCCCTCATACAATTCTGAGAGGAAGCATGTAATAAATCTACCTAATTTTCTGGAAAACAAAGAGGCAGGATTTTTGTTATCACCTCAGATGGGACTCAAACCCACAATCCCTGGCTTAGGAGGCCAGTGCCTTATCCATTAGGCCACTGAAGCACACATGCATAGCTCTTTTCTAGAGGCATTATTTAAATGTATTCTATGGTCAGACACCGGTGTGTGCACACAGGGCATTTCTCACTTCTCTCTATAAGTAAACTTCCCATTTTCATCCTCTTCCATCCCCGACTTTAACGCTCTCTTCTATGCTATAATGGAGACTTTGCAATTTTAGCAAGTGGAGAGAAATTGGAGAACCACTTTCGACTCCACACTTCTTCTTCACTTACTTCTTTTCTCAATATACTGGGCTTAGAAAATGGTATCAAGCCATCCTTATCATCAGTAGGACACGGAAAGAGGCACTAAGTCTCCTAACCAAGTTCAACCACACTCTGCAACTTAACCATTGCACTACAAATTAGGCAACGTGGGCATCAGCAAAGGCAGCCAATGTGCCGATCCTTTATACATTTTGTGTAGTACTTTTCTTACTCGGAGGCAAAATCAGCACTTTAACTGCCCAAATCATACAGATTTTACACATGTACCACTCTATGCACACATAGGCACACACCTTGCAGTTCTTCTACACACACTTAAGCTAAAAACCCATTCTGTCACGTCAAAATTCTGCAAACCTATTACATATTCAGTGCGTCGGCATAGAAGCACTTTTTAATGCCACTAAAATGCACAAGTAGTTAGACTGAAGATGCAACCTGAATGAGTTTACAGTATGTACTCCACTTTATTAATGATTAGTACTGAGAAAGTGAGGACTACAAGAGTATTGGAAAAGACTTTTTCCACTCTGAATGTAAAGCAGATTGTGTGACCATTGGCCAAAAACGACCACGAAGGGACTCGAACCCTCAATCTTCTGATCCGAAGTCAGACGCCTTATCCATTAGGCCACGCGGTCATCCGTCCACCTGAGGTGATTTTTATCATGTAGGTAGTATGCATGGATGGTGGTATGCATGGATTATTGAAAGGTATTCAGGTTTACATCCCATAGTGTTCTTTCAGCTCTTTTCGCTGGAAGCACTTTTTTGGAATCTATATATTGAGAATTTTATGAGTACGATATGCTTTTGTTTTCCTTTTTCCATACAAACCTCTTTCATCATGACTTTAAAGCTCATTTGTATGCTCTACATAGCTCTGGACGTTTCCAGACGTGGAGTGAAACTGTTTTGAAAGTAGTACAAATTGCTCCTTCCTGCATATGCTAATTTTTCACACTCACATAGGTTGTATAAGTTTTATGAATCCTGGCTTGACCTATTCAAGTAGCTGAAAGCCTGTCACCACCTCTAGAAACAATATTCACACCAATCCAATTCATATCATTTTTTCCAAAGGAATATGTTCTGGCCGGTCGAAAATGCATCTCACAAAAATAGGCATTTAAGAATCTACTTTGCAGTTTCAGAACACTAACATGACTGTGAAGTGTACACAAGTAAAATGGGACCGTTTCAAAGTACCTAATCCCTCATAAACTTCTGAGAGGAAGCATGTAATAAATCTACCTAATTTTCTGGAAAGGAAAGAGGGAGGATTTTTGTTATCACCTCAGATGGGACTTGAACCCACAATCCCTGGCTTAGGAGTCCAGTGCCTTATCCATTAGGCCACTGAGTCACACATGCATATCTCTTTTCTAGAGGCATTATTTAAATGTATTCTATGGTCAGACACCGGTGTGTGCACACAGGGCATTTCTCACTTCTCTCTATAAGTAAACTTCCCATTTTCATCCTCTTCCATCCCCGACTTTAACGCTCTCTTCTATGCTATAATGGAGACTTTGCAATTTTAGCAAGTGGAGAGAAATTGGAGAACCACTTTCGACTCCACACTTCTTCTTCACTTACTTCTTTTCTCAATATACTGGGCTTAGAAAATGGTATCAAGCCATCCTTATCATCAGTAGGACACGGAAAGAGGCACTAAGTCTCCTAACCAAGTTCAACCACACTCTGCAACTTAACCATTGCACTCCAAATTAGGCAACGGGGGCATCAGCAAAGGCAGCCAATGTGCCGATCCTTTATACATTTTGTGTAGTACTTTTCTTACTCGGAGGCAACATCAGCACTTTAACTGCCCAAATCATACAGATTTTACCAATGTAGCACTCTATGTACACATAGGCACACACCTTGCAGTTCTTCTACACACACTTAAGCTCAAAACCCATTCTGTCACGTAAAAATTCTGCAAACCTATTACATATTCAGTGCGTCGGCATAGAAGCACTTTTTAATGCCACTAAAATGCACAAGTAGTTAGACTGAAGATGCAACCTGAATGAGTTTACAGTATGTACTCCACTTTATTAATGATTAGTAATGAGAAAGTGAGGACTACAAGAGTATTGGAAAATACTTTTTCCACTCTGAATGTAAAGCAGATTGTGTGACCATTGGCCAAAAACGCCCACGAAGGGACTCGAACCATCAATCTTCTGATCCGAAGTCAGACGCCTTAACCATTAGGCCACGCGGCCAACCGTCCACCTGAGATGATTTTTATCATGTAGGTGGTATGCATGGATGGAGAACATATTATTGAAAGGTATTCAGGTTTACATCCCATAGTGTTCTTTCAGCTCTTTTCGCTGGAAGCACTTTTTTGGAATCTATATATTGAGAATTTTATGAGTACGATATGCTTTTGTTTTCCTTTTTCCATACAAACCTCTTTTCTCATGAGTTTAAAGCTCATTTGTATGCTCTACATAGCTCTGGACGT
>NC_140585.1:134055703-134063203 GCF_964204655.1 Triturus cristatus
CCACTGAGGCACACATGCACAGCTCTTTTCTAGAGGCATTATTTAAATGTATTCTATGGTCAGACACCGGTGTGTGCACACAGGGCATTTCTCACTTCTCTCTATAAGTAAACTTCCCATTTTCATCCTCTTCCATCCCCGACTTTAACGCTCTCTTCTATGTTATAATGGAGACTTTGCAATTTTAGCAAGTGGAGAGAAATTGGAGAACCACTTTTGACTCCACACTTCTTCTTCACTTACTTCTTTTCTCAATATACTGGGCTTAGAAAATGGTATCAAGCCATCCTTATCATCAGTAGGACACGGAAAGAGGCACTAAGTCTCCTAACCAAGTTCAACCACACTCTGCAACTTAACCATTGCACTACAAATTAGGCACGGGGCATCAGCAAAGGCAGCCAATGTGCCGATCCTTTATACATTTTGTGTAGTACTTTTCTTACTCGGAGGCAAAATCAGCACTTTAACTGCCCAAATCATACAGATTTTACACATGTACCACTCTATGCACACATAGGCACACACCTTGCAGTTCTTCTACACACACTTAAGCTAAAAACCCATTCTGTCACGTCAAAATTCTGCAAACCTATTACATATTCAGTGCGTCGGCATAGAAGCACTTTTTAATGCCACTAAAATGCACAAGTAGTTAGACTGAAGATGCAACCTGAATGAGTTTACAGTATGTACTCCACTTTATTAATGATTAGTACTGAGAAAGTGAGGACTACAAGAGTATTGGAAAATACTTTTTCCACTCTGAATGTAAAGCAGATTGTGTGACCATTGGCCAAAAATGACCACGAAGGGACTTTAACCCTCAATCTTCTGATCCGAAGTCAGACGCCTTATCCATTAGGCCACGCGGTCATCCGTCCACCTGACATGATTTTTATCATGTAGGTGGTATGCATGGATGGAGAACATATTATTGAAAGGTATTCAGGTTTACATCCCATAGTGTTCTTTCAGCTCTTTTCGCTGGAAGCACTTTTTTGGAATCTATATATTGAGAATTTTATGAGTACGATATGCTTTTGTTTTCCTTTTTCCATACAAACCTCTTTCCTCATGAGTTTAAAGCTCATTTGTATGCTCTACATAGCTCTGGACGTTTCCAGACGTGGAGTGAAACTGTTTTGAAAGTAGTACAAATTGCTCCTTCCTGCATATGCTAATTTTTCACACTCACATAGGTTGTATAAGTTTTATGAATCCTGGCTTGACCTATTCAAGTAGCTGAAAGCCTGTCACCACCTCTAGAAACAAGATTCACACCAATCCAATTCATATAATTTTTTCCAAAGGAATATGTTCTGGCCGGTCGAAAATGCATCTCACAAAAATAGGCATTTAAAAATCTACTTTGCAGTTTCAGAACACTAACATGACTGTGAAGTGTACACAAGTAAAATGGGACCGTTTCAAAGTACCTAATCCCTCATAAACTTCCGAGAGGAAGCATGTAATAAATCTACCTAATTTTCTGGAAAAGAAAGAGGGAGGATTTTTGTTATCACCTCAGATGGGACTTGAACCCACAATCCCTGGCTTAGGAGGCCAGTGCCTTATCCATTAGGCCACTGAGGAACACATGCATAGCTCTTTGCTAGAGGCATTATTTAAATGTATTCTATGGTCAGACACCGGTGTGTGCACACTAGGCATTTCTCACTTCTCTCTATAAGTAAACTTCCCATTTTCATCCTCTTCCATCCCCGACTTTAACGCTCTCTTCTATGCTATAATGGAGACTTTGCAATTTTAGCAAATGGAGAGAAATTGGAGAACCACTTTCGACTTCACACTTCTTCTTCACTTACTTCTTTTCTCAATATACTGGGCTTAGAAAATGGTATCAAGCCATCCTTATCATCAGTAGGACACGGAAAGAGGCACTAAGTCTCCTAACCAAGTTCAACCACACTCTGCAACTTAACCATTGCACTACAAATTAGGCAACGGGGGCATCAGCAAAGGCAGCCAATGTGCCGATCCTTTATACATTTTGTGTAGTACTTTTCTTACTCGGAGGCAAAATCAGCACTTTAACTGCCCAAATCATACACATTTTACACATGTACCACTCTATGCACACATAGGCACACACCTTGCAGTTCTTCTACACACACTTAAGCTAAAAACCCATTCTGTCACGTCAAAATTCTGCAAACCTATTACATATTCAGTGCGTCGGCATAGAAGCACTTTTTAATGCCACTAAAATGCACAAGTAGTTAGACTGAAGATGCAACCTGAATGAGTTTACAGTATGTACTCCACTTTATTAATGATTAGTACTGAGAAAGTGAGGACTACAAGAGTATTGGAAAAGACTTTTTCCACTCTGAATGTAAAGCAGATTGTGTGACCATTGGCCAAAAACGACCACGAAGGGACTCGAACCCTCAATCTTCTGATCCGAAGTCAGACGCCTTATCCATTAGGCCACGCGGTCATCCGTCCACCTGAGATGATTTTTATCATGTAGGTGGTATGCATGGATGGTGGTATGCATGGATTATTGAAAGGTATTCAGGTTTACATCCCATAGTGTTCTTTCAGCTCTTTTCGCTGGAAGCACTTTTTTGGAATCTATATATTGAGAATTTTATGAGTACGATATGCTTTTGTTTTCCTTTTTCCATACAAACCTCTTTCCTCATGAGTTTAAAGCTCATTTGTATGCTCTACATAGCTCTGGACGTTTACAGATGTGGAGTGAAACTGTTTTGAAAGTAGTACAAATTGCTCCTTCCTGCATATGCTAATTTTTCACACTCACATAGGTTGAATAAGTTTTATGAATCCTGGCTTGACCTATTCAAGTAGCTGAAAGCCTGTCACCACCTCTAGAAACAAGATTCACACCAATCCAATTCATATCATTTTTTCCAAAGGAATATGTTCTGGCCGGTCGAAAATGCATCTCACAAAAATAGGCATTTAAGAATCTACTTTGCAGTTTCAGAACACTAACATGACTGTGAAGTGTACACAAGTAAAATGGGACTGTTTCAAAGTACCTAATCCCTCATAAACTTCTGAGAGGAAGCATGTAATAAATCTACCTATTTTTCTGGAAAAGAAAGAGGGAGGATATTTGTTATCACCTCAGATGGGACTTGAACCCACAATCCCTGGCTTAGGAGGCCAGTGCCTTATCCATTAGGCCACTGAGGCAAACATGCATAGTACTTTTCTAGAGGCATTATTTAAATGTATTCTATGGTCAGACACCGGTGTGTGCACACAGGGCATTTCTCACTTCTCTCTATAAGTAAACTTCCCATTTTCATCCTCTTCCATCCCCGACTTTAACGCTCTCTTCTATGCTATAATGGAGACTTTGCAATTTTAGCAAGTGGAGAGAAATTGGAGAACCACTTTCAACTCCACACTTCTTCTTCACTTACTTCTTTTCTCAATATACTGGGCTTAGAAAATGGTATCAAGCCATCCTTATCATCAGTAGGACACGGAAAGAGGCACTAAGTCTCCTAACCAAGTTCAACCACACTCTGCAACTTAACCATTGCACTACAAATTAGGCAACGGGGGCATCAGCAAAGGCAGCCAATGTGCCGATCCTTTATACATTTTGTGTAGTACTTTTCTTACTCGGAGGCAAAATCAGCACTTTAACTGCCCAAATCATACAGATTTTACCAATGTAGCACTCTATGCACACATAGGCACACACCTTGCAGTTCTTCTACACACACTTAAGCTAAAAACCCATTCTGTCACGTCAAAATTCTGCAAACCTATTACATATTCAGTGCGTCGGCATAGAAGCACTTTTTAATGCCACTAAAATGCACAAGTAGTTAGACTGAAGATGCAACCTGAATGAGTTTACAGTATGTACTCCACTTTATTAATGATTAGTAATGAGAAAGTGAGGACTACAAGAGTATTGGAAAAGACTTTTTCCACTCTGAATGTAAAGCAGATTGTGTGACCATTGGCCAAAAACGACCACGAAGGGACTCGAACCCTCAATCTTCTGATCCGAAGTCAGACGCCTTATCCATTAGGCCACGCGGTCATCCGTCCACCTGAGATGATTTTTATCATGTAGGTGGTATGCATGGATGGAGAACATATTATTGAAAGGTATTCAGGTTTACATCCCATAGTGTTCTTTCAGCTCTTTTCGCTGGAAGCACTTTTTTGGAATCTATATATTGAGAATTTTATGAGTACGATATGCTTTTGTTTTCCTTTTTCCATACAAACCTCTTTCCTCATGAGTTTAAAGCTCATTTGTATGCTCTACATAGCTCTGGACGTTTCGAGACGTGGAGTGAAACTGTTTTGAAAGTAGTACAAATTGCTCCTTCCTGCATATGCTAATTTTTCACACTCACATAGGTTGTATACGTTTTATGTATCCTGGCTTGACCTATTCAAGTAGCTGAAAGCCTGTCACCACCTCTAGAAACAAGATTCACACCAATCCAATTCAAATCATTTTTTCCAAAGGAATATGTTCTGGCCGGTCGAAAATGCATCTCACAAAAATAGGCATTTAAAAATCTACTTTGCAGTTTCAGAACACTAACATGACTGTGAAGTGTACACAAGTAAAATGGGACCGTTTCAAAGTACCTAATCCCTCATAAACTTCTGAGAGGAAGCATGTAATAAATCTACCTAATATTCTGGAAAAGAAAGAGGCAGGATTTTTGTTATCACCTCAGATGGGACTTGAACCCACGATCCCTGGCTTAGGAGGCCAGTGCCTTATCCATTAGGCCACTGAGGCACACATGCATAGCACTTTTCTAGAGGCATTATTTAAATGTATTCTATGGTCAGACACCGGTGTGTGCACACAGGGCGTTTCTCACTTCTCTCTATAAGTAAACTTCCCATTTTCATCCTCTTCCATCCCCGACTTTAACGCTCTCTTCTATGCTATAATGGAGACTTTGCAATTTTAGCAAGTGGAGAGAAATTGGAGAACCACTTTCGACTCCACACTTCTTCTTCACTTACTTCTTTTCTCAATATACTGGGCTTAGAAAATGGTATCAAGCCATCCTTATCATCAGTAGGACACGGAAAGAGGCACTAAGTCTCCTAACCAAGTTCAACCACACTCTGCAACTTAACCATTGCACTACAAATTAGGCAACGGGGGCATCAGCAAAGGCAGCCAATGTGCCGATCCTTTATACATTTTGTGTAGTACTTTTCTTACTCGGAGGCAAAATCAGCACTTTAACTGCCCAAATCATACAGATTTTACACATGTAGCACTCTATGCACACATAGGCACACACCTTGCAGTTCTTCTACACACACTTAAGCTAAAAACCCATTCTGTCACGTCAAAATTCTGCAAACCTATTACATATTCAGTGCGTCGGCATAGAAGCACTTTTTAATGCCACTAAAATGCACAAGTAGTTAGACTGAAGATGCAACCTGAATGAGTTTACAGTATGTACTCCACTTTATTAATGATTAGTACTTAGAAAGTGAAGACTACAAGAGTATTGGAAAAGACTTTTTCCACTCTGAATGTAAAGCAGATTGTGTGACCATTGGCCAAAAACGACCACGAAGGGACTCGAACCCTCAATCTTCTGATCCGAAGTCAGACGCCTTATCCATTAGGCCACGCAGTCATCCGTCCACCTGAGATGATTTTTATCATGTAGGTGGTATGCATGGATGGAGAACATATTATTGAAAGGTATTCAGGTTTACATTACATAGTGTTCTTTCAGCTCTTTTCGCTGGAAGCACTTTTTTGGAATCTATATATTGAGAATTTTATGAGTACGATATGCTTTTGTTTTCCTTTTTCCATACAAACCTCTTTCCTCATGAGTTTAAAGCTCATTTGTATGCTCTACATAGCTCTGGACGTTTCCAGACGTGGAGTGAAACTGTTTTGAAAGTAGTACAAATTGCTCCTTCCTGCATATGCTAATTTTTCACACTCACATAGGTTGTATACGTTTTATGTATCCTGGCTTGACCTATTCAAGTAGCTGAAAGCCTGTCACCACCTCTAGAAACAAGATTCACACCAATCCAATTCAAATCATTTTTTCCAAAGGAATATGTTCTGGCCGGTCGAAAATGCATCTCACAAAAATAGGCATTTAAAAATCTACTTTGCAGTTTCAGAACACTAACATGACTGTGAAGTGTACACAAGTAAAATGGGACCGTTTCAAAGTACCTAATCCCTCATAAACTTCTGAGAGGAAGCATGTAATAAATCTACCTAATATTCTGGAAAAGAAAGAGGGAGGATTTTTGTTATCACCTCAGATGGGAATCGAACCCACAATCACTGGCTTAGGAGGCCAGTGCCTTATCCATTAGGCCACTGAGGCACACATGCATAGCACTTTTCTAGAGGCATTATTTAAATGTATTCTATGGTCAGACACCGGTGTGTGCACACAGGGCATTTCTCACTTCTCTCTATAAGTAAACTTCCCATTTTCATCCTCTTCCATCCCCGACTTTAACGCTCTCTTCTATGCTATAATGGAGACTTTGCAATTTTAGCAAGTGGAGAGAAATTGGAGAACCACTTTCGACTCCACACTTCTTCTTCACTTACTTCTTTTCTCAATATACTGGGCTTAGAAAATGGTATCAAGCCATCCTTATCATCAGTAGGACACGGAAAGAGGCACTAAGTCTCCTAACCAAGTTCAACCACACTCTGCAACTTAACCATTGCACTACAAATTAGGCAACGGGGGCATCAGCAAAGGCAGCCAATGTGCCGATCCTTTATACATTTTGTGTAGTACTTTTCTTACTCGGAGGCAAAATCAGCACTTTAACTGCCCAAATCATACAGATTGTACACATGTACCACTCTATGCACACATAGGCACACACCTTGCAGTTCTTCTACACACACTTAAGCTAAAAACCCATTCTGTCACGTCAAAATTCTGCAAACCTATTACATATTCAGTGCGTTGGCATAGAAGCACTTTTTAATGCCACTAAAATGCACAAGTAGTTAGACTGAAGATGCAACCTGAATGAGTTTACAGTATGTACTCCACTTTATTAATGATTAGTACTGAGAAAGTGAGGACTACAAGAGTATTGGAAAAGACTTTTTCCACTCTGAATGTAAAGCAGATTGTGTGACCATTGGCCAAAAATGACCACGAAGGGACTCGAACCCTCAATCTTCTGATCCGAAGTCAGACGCCTTATCCATTAGGCCACGCGGTCATCCGTCCACCTGAGATGATTTTTATCATGTAGGTGGTATGCATGGATGGAGAACATATTCTTGAAAGGTATTCAGGTTTACATCCCATAGTGTTCTTTCAGCTCTTTTCGCTGGAAGCACTTTTTTGGAATCTATATATTGAGAATTTTATGAGTACGATATGCTTTTGTTTTCCTTTTTCCATACAAACCTCTTTCCTCATGAGTTTAAAGCTCATTTGTATGCTCTACATAGCTCTGGACGTTTCGAGACGTGGAGTGAAACTG
>NC_140585.1:134068203-134073203 GCF_964204655.1 Triturus cristatus
GTTTCAGAACACTAACATGACTGTGAAGTGTACACAAGTAAAACGGGACAGTTTCAAAGTACCTAATCCCTCATAAAATCCTGAGAGGAAGCATGTAATAAATCTACCTAATTTTCTGGAAAAGAGAGAGGCAGGATTTTTGTTATCACCTCAGATGGGACTCAAACCCACAATCCCTGGCTTAGGAGGCCAGTGCCTTATCCATTAGGCCACTGAGGCACACATGCATAGCTCTTTTCTAGAGGCATTATTTAAATGTATTCTATGGTCAGACACCGGTGTGTGCACACAGGGCATTTCTCACTTCTCTCTATAAGTAAACTTCCCATTTTCATCCTCTTCCATCCCCGACTTTAACGCTCTCTTCTATGCTATAATGGAGACTTTGCAATTTTAGCAAGTGGAGAGAAATTGGAGAACCACTTTCGACTCCACACTTCTTCTTCACTTACTTCTTTTCTCAATATACTGGGCTTAGAAAATGGTATCAAGCCATCCTTATCATCAGTAGGACACGGAAAGAGGCACTAAGTCTCCTAACCAAGTTCAACCACACTCTGCAACTTAACCATTGCACTACAAATTAGGCAACGTGGGCATCAGCAAAGGCAGCCAATGTGCCGATCCTTTATACATTTTGTGTAGTACTTTTCTTACTCGGAGGCAAAATCAGCACTTTAACTGCCCAAATCATACAGATTTTACACATGTACCACTCTATGCACACATAGGCACACACCTTGCAGTTCTTCTACACACACTTAAGCTAAAAACCCATTCTGTCACGTCAAAATTCTGCAAACCTATTACATATTCAGTGCGTCGGCATAGAAGCACTTTTTAATGCCACTAAAATGCACAAGTAGTTAGACTGAAGATGCAACCTGAATGAGTTTACAGTATGTACTCCACTTTATTAATGATTAGTACTGAGAAAGTGAGGACTACAAGAGTATTGGAAAAGACTTTTTCCACTCTGAATGTAAAGCAGATTGTGTGACCATTGGCCAAAAACGACCACGAAGGGACTCGAACCCTCAATCTTCTGATCCGAAGTCAGACGCCTTATCCATTAGGCCACGCGGTCATCCGTCCACCTGAGGTGATTTTTATCATGTAGGTGGTATGCATGGATGGTGGTATGCATGGATTATTGAAAGGTATTCAGGTTTACATCCCATAGTGTTCTTTCAGCTCTTTTCGCTGGAAGCACTTTTTTGGAATCTATATATTGAGAATTTTATGAGTACGATATGCTTTTGTTTTCCTTTTTCCATACAAACCTCTTTCATCATGACTTTAAAGCTCATTTGTATGCTCTACATAGCTCTGGACGTTTCCAGACGTGGAGTGAAACTGTTTTGAAAGTAGTACAAATTGCTCCTTCCTGCATATGCTAATTTTTCACACTCACATAGGTTGTATAAGTTTTATGAATCCTGGCTTGACCTATTCAAGTAGCTGAAAGCCTGTCACCACCTCTAGAAACAAGATTCACACCAATCCAATTCATATCATTTTTTCCAAAGGAATATGTTCTGGCCGGTCGAAAATGCATCTCACAAAAATAGGCATTTAAGAATCTACTTTGCAGTTTCAGAACACTAACATGACTGTGAAGTGTACACAAGTAAAATGGGACCGTTTCAAAGTACCTAATCCCTCATAAACTTCTGAGAGGAAGCATGTAATAAATCTACCTAATTTTCTGGAAAGGAAAGAGGGAGGATTTTTGTTATCACCTCAGATGGGACTTGAACCCACAATCCCTGGCTTAGGAGTCCAGTGCCTTATCCATTAGGCCACTGAGTCACACATGCATATCTCTTTTCTAGAGGCATTATTTAAATGTATTCTATGGTCAGACACCGGTGTGTGCACACAGGGCATTTCTCACTTCTCTCTATAAGTAAACTTCCCATTTTCATCCTCTTCCATCCCCGACTTTAACGCTCTCTTCTATGCTATAATGGAGACTTTGCAATTTTAGCAAGTGGAGAGAAATTGGAGAACCACTTTCGACTCCACACTTCTTCTTCACTTACTTCTTTTCTCAATATACTGGGCTTAGAAAATGGTATCAAGCCATCCTTATCATCAGTAGGACACGGAAAGAGGCACTAAGTCTCCTAACCAAGTTCAACCACACTCTGCAACTTAACCATTGCACTACAAATTAGGCAACGGGGGCATCAGCAAAGGCAGCCAATGTGCCGATCCTTTATACATTTTGTGTAGTACTTTTCTTACTCGGAGGCAACATCAGCACTTTAACTGCCCAAATCATACAGATTTTACCAATGTAGCACTCTATGTACACATAGGCACACACCTTGCAGTTCTTCTACACACACTTAAGCTCAAAACCCATTCTGTCACGTCAAAATTCTGCAAACCTATTACATATTCAGTGCGTCGGCATAGAAGCACTTTTTAATGCCACTAAAATGCACAAGTAGTTAGACTGAAGATGCAACCTGAATGAGTTTACAGTATGTACTCCACTTTATTAATGATTAGTAATGAGAAAGTGAGGACTACAAGAGTATTGGAAAATACTTTTTCCACTCTGAATGTAAAGCAGATTGTGTGACCATTGGCCAAAAACGCCCACGAAGGGACTCGAACCCTCAATCTTCTGATCCGAAGTCAGACGCCTTAACCATTAGGCCACGCGGTCAACCGTCCACCTGAGATGATTTTTATCATGTAGGTGGTATGCATGGATGGAGAACATATTATTGAAAGGTATTCAGGTTTACATCCCATAGTGTTCTTTCAGCTCTTTTCGCTGGAAGCACTTTTTTGGAATCTATATATTGAGAATTTTATGAGTACGATATGCTTTTGTTTTCCTTTTTCCATACAAACCTCTTTCCTCATGAGTTTAAAGCTCATTTGTATGCTCTACATAGCTCTGGACGTTTCCAGACGTGGAGTGAAACTGTTTTGAAAGTAGTACAAATTGCTCCTTCCTGCATATGCTAATTTTTCAAACTCACATAGGTTGTATACGTTTTATGTATCCTGGCTTGACCTATTCAAGTAGCTGAAAGCCTGTCACCACCTCTAGAAACAAGATTCACACTAATCCAATTCAAATAATTTTTTCCAAAGGAATATGTTCTGGCCGGTCGAAAATGCATCTCACAAAAATAGGCATTTAAAAATCTAATTTGCAGTTTCAGAACACTAACATGACTGTGAAGTGTACACAAGTAAAATGGGACCGTTTCAAAGTACCTAATCCCTCATAAACTTATGAGAGGAAGCATGTAATAAATCTACCTAATATTCTGGAAAAGAAAGAGGGAGGATTTTTGTTAACACCTCAGATGGCACTCGAACCCACAATCCCTGGCTTAGGAGGCCAGTGCCTTATCCATTAGGCCACTGAGGCACACATGCATAGCACTTTTCTAGAGGCATTATTTAAATGTATTCTATGGTCAGACACCGGTGTGTGCACACAGGGCATTTCTCACTTCTCTCTATAAGTAAACTTCCCATTTTCATCCTCTTCCATCCCCGACTTTAACGCTCTCTTCTATGCTTTAATGGAGACTTTGCAATTTTAGCAAGTGGAGAGAAATTGGAGAACCACTTTCGACTCCACACTTCTTCTTCACTTACTTCTTTTCTCAATATACTGGGCTTAGAAAATGGTATCAAGCCATCCTTATCATCAGTAGGACATGGAAAGAGGCACTAAGTCTCCTAACCAAGTTCAACCACACTCTGCAACTTAACCATTGCACTTCAAATTAGGCAAGGGGGCATCAGCAAAGGCAGCCAATGTGCCGATCCTTTATACATTTTGTGTAGTACTTTTCTTACTCGGAGGCAAAATCAGCACTTTAACTGCCCAAATCATACAGATTTTACACATGTACCACTCTATGCACACATAGGCACACACCTTGCAGTTCTTCTACACACACTTAAGCTAAAAACCCATTCTGTCACGTCAAAATTCTGCAAACCTATTACTTATTCAGTGCGTCGGCATAGAAGCACTTTTTAATGCCACTAAAATGCACAAGTAGTTAGACTGAAGATGCAACCTGAATGAGTTTACAGTATGTACTCCACTTTATTAATGATTAGTACTGAGAAAGTGAGGACTACAAGAGTATTGGAAAAGACTTTTTCCACTCTGAATGTAAAGCAGATTGTGTGACCATTGGCCAAAAATGACCACGAAGGGACTTTAACCCTCAATCTTCTGATCCGAAGTCAGACGCCTTATCCATTAGGCCACACGGTCATCCGTCCACCTGACATGATTTTTATCATGTAGGTGGTATGCATGGATGGAGAACATATTATTGAAAGGTATTCAGGTTTACATCTCATAGTGTTCTTTCAGCTCTTTTCGCTGGAAGCACTTTTTTGGAATCTATATATTGAGAATTTTATGAGTACGATATGCTTTTGTTTTCCTTTTTCCATACAAACCTCTTTCCTCATGAGTTTAAAGCTCATTTGTATGCTCTACATAGCTCTGGACGTTTCCAGACGTGGAGTGAAACTGTTTTGAAAGTAGTACAAATTGCTCCTTCCTGCATATGGTAATTTTTCACACTCACATAGGTTGTATAAGTTTTATGAATCCTGGCTTGACCTATTCAAGTAGCTGAAAGCCTGTCACCACCTCTAGAAACAAGATTCACACCAATCCAATTCATATCATTTTTTCCAAAGGAATATGTTCTGGCCGGTCGAAAATGCATCTCACAAAAATAGGCATTTAAGAATCTACTTTGCAGTTTCAGAACACTAACATGACTGTGAAGTGTACACAAGTAAAATGGGACTGTTTCAAAGTACCTAATCCCTCATAAACTTCTGAGAGGAAGCATGTAATAAATCTACCTATTTTTCTGGAAAAGAAAGAGGGAGGATATTTGTTATCACCTCAGATGGGACTTGAACCCACAATCCCTGGCTTAGGAGGCCAGTGCCTTATCCATTAGGCCACTGAGGCACACATGCATAGT
>NC_140585.1:134078203-134085703 GCF_964204655.1 Triturus cristatus
TATACTGGGCTTAGAAAATGGTATCAAGCCATCCTTATCATCAGTAGGACACGGAAAGAGGCACTAAGTCTCCTAACCAAGTTCAACCACACTCTGCAACTTAACCATTGCACTACAAATTAGGCACGGGGCATCAGCAAAGGCAGCCAATGTGCCGATCCTTTATACATTTTGTGTAGTACTTTTCTTACTCGGAGGCAAAATCAGCACTTTAACTGCCCAAATCATACAGATTTTACACATGTACCACTCTATGCACACATAGGCACACACCTTGCAGTTCTTCTACACACACTTAAGCTAAAAACCCATTCTGTCACGTCAAAATTCTGCAAACCTATTACATATTCAGTGCGTCGGCATAGAAGCACTTTTTAATGCCACTAAAATGCACAAGTAGTTAGACTGAAGATGCAACCTGAATGAGTTTACAGTATGTACTCCACTTTATTAATGATTAGTACTGAGAAAGTGAGGACTACAAGAGTATTGGAAAATACTTTTTCCACTCTGAATGTAAAGCAGATTGTGTGACCATTGGCCAAAAATGACCACGAAGGGACTTTAACCCTCAATCTTCTGATCCGAAGTCAGACGCCTTATCCATTAGGCCACGCGGTCATCCGTCCACCTGACATGATTTTTATCATGTAGGTGGTATGCATGGATGGAGAACATATTATTGAAAGGTATTCAGGTTTACATCCCATAGTGTTCTTTCAGCTCTTTTCGCTGGAAGCACTTTTTTGGAATCTATATATTGAGAATTTTATGAGTACGATATGCTTTTGTTTTCCTTTTTCCATACAAACCTCTTTCCTCATGAGTTTAAAGCTCATTTGTATGCTCTACATAGCTCTGGACGTTTCCAGACGTGGAGTGAAACTGTTTTGAAAGTAGTACAAATTGCTCCTTCCTGCATATGCTAATTTTTCACACTCACATAGGTTGTATAAGTTTTATGAATCCTGGCTTGACCTATTCAAGTAGCTGAAAGCCTGTCACCACCTCTAGAAACAAGATTCACACCAATCCAATTCATATAATTTTTTCCAAAGGAATATGTTCTGGCCGGTCGAAAATGCATCTCACAAAAATAGGCATTTAAAAATATACTTTGCAGTTTCAGAACACTAACATGACTGTGAAGTGTACACAAGTAAAATGGGACCGTTTCAAAGTACCTAATCCCTCATAAACTTCCGAGAGGAAGCATGTAATAAATCTACCTAATTTTCTGGAAAAGAAAGAGGGAGGATTTTTGTTATCACCTCAGATGGGACTTGAACCCACAATCCCTGGCTAAGGAGGGCAGTGCCTTATCCATTAGGCCACTGAGGCACACATGCATAGCACTTTTCTAGAGGCATTATTTAAATGTATTCTATGGTCAGACACCGGTTTGTGCACACAGGGCATTTCTCACTTCTCTCTATAAGCAAACTTCCCATTTTCATCCTCTTTCATCCCCGACTTTAACGCTCTCTTCTATGCTATAATGGAGACTTTGCAATTTTAGCAAATGGAGAGAAATTGGAGAACCACTTTCGACTTCACACTTCTTCTTCACTTACTTCTTTTCTCAATATACTGGGCTTAGAAAATAGTATCAAGCCATCCTTATCATCAGTAGGACACGGAAAGAGGCACTAAGTCTCCTAACCAAGTTCAACCACACTCTGCAACTTAACCATTGCACTACAAATTAGGCAACGGGGGCATCAGCAAAGGCAGCCAATGTGCCGATCCTTTATACATTTTGTGTAGTACTTTTCTTACTCGGAGGCAAAATCAGCACTTTAACTGCCCAAATCATACACATTTTACACATGTACCACTCTATGCACACATAGGCACACACCTTGCAGTTCTTCTACACACACTTAAGCTAAAAACCCATTCTGTCACGTCAAAATTCTGCAAACCTATTACATATTCAGTGCGTCGGCATAGAAGCACTTTTTAATGCCACTAAAATGCACAAGTAGTTAGACTGAAGATGCAACCTGAATGAGTTTACAGTATGTACTCCACTTTATTAATGATTAGTACTGAGAAAGTGAGGACTACAAGAGTATTGGAAAAGACTTTTTCCACTCTGAATGTAAAGCAGATTGTGTGACCATTGGCCAAAAACGACCACGAAGGGACTCGAACCCTCAATCTTCTGATCCGAAGTCAGACGCCTTATCCATTAGGCCACGCGGTCATCTGTCCACCTGAGATGATTTTTATCATGTAGGTGGTATGCATGGATGGTGGTATGCATGGATTATTGAAAGGTATTCAGGTTTCCATCCCATAGTGTTCTTTCAGCTCTTTTCGCTGGAAGCACTTTTTTGGAATCTATATATTGAGAATTTTATGAGTACGATATGCTTTTGTTTTCCTTTTTCCATACAAACCTCTTTCCTCATGAGTTTAAAGCTCATTTGTATGCTCTACATAGCTCTGGACGTTTACAGACGTGGAGTGAAACTGTTTTGAAAGTAGTACAAATTGCTCCTTCCTGCATATGCTAATTTTTCACACTCACATAGGTTGTATAAGTTTTATGAATCCTGGCTTGACCTATTCAAGTAGCTGAAAGCCTGTCACCACCTCTAGAAACAAGATTCACACCAATCCAATTCATATAATTTTTTCCAAAGGAATATGTTCTGGCCGGTCGAAAATGCATCTCACAAAAATAGGCATTTAAAAATCTACTTTGCAGTTTCAGAACACTAACATGACTGAGAAGTGTACACAAGTAAAATGGGACCGTTTCAAAGTACCTAATCCCTCATAAACTTCTGAGAGGAAGCATGTAATAAATCTACCTAATTTTCTGGAAAAGAAAGAGGGAGGATTTTTGTTATCTCCTCAGATGGGACTTGAACCCACAATCCCTGGCTTAGGAGGCCAGTGCCTTATCCATTAGGCCACTGAGGCACACATGCACAGCTATTTTCTAGAGGCATTATTTAAATGTATTCTATGGTCAGACACCGGTGTGTGCACACAGGGCATTTCTCACTTCTCTCTATAAGTAAACTTCCCATTTTCATCCTCTTCCATCCCCGACTTTAACGCTCTCTTCTATGTTATAATGGAGACTTTGCAATTTTAGCAAGTGGAGAGAAATTGGAGAACCACTTTCGACTCCACACTTCTTCTTCACTTACTTCTTTTCTCAATATACTGGGCTTAGAAAATGGTATCAAGCCATCCTTATCATCAGTAGGACACGGAAAGAGGCACTAAGTCTCCTAACCAAGTTCAACCACACTCTGCAACTTAACCATTGCACTACAAATTAGGCACGGGGCATCAGCAAAGGCAGCCAATGTGCCGATCCTTTATACATTTTGTGTAGTACTTTTCTTACTCGGAGGCAAAATCAGCACTTTAACTGCCCAAATCATACAGATTTTACACATGTACCACTCTATGCACACATAGGCACACACCTTGCAGTTCTTCTACACACACTTAAGCTAAAAACCCATTCTGTCACGTCAAAATTCTGCAAACCTATTACATATTCAGTGCGTCGGCATAGAAGCACTTTTTAATGCCACTAAAATGCACAAGTAGTTAGACTGAAGATGCAACCTGAATGAGTTTACAGTATGTACTCCACTTTATTAATGATTAGTACTGAGAAAGTGAGGACTACAAGAGTATTGGAAAATACTTTTTCCACTCTGAATGTAAAGCAGATTGTGTGACCATTGGCCAAAAATGACCACGAAGGGACTTTAACCCTCAATCTTCTGATCCGAAGTCAGACGCCTTATCCATTAGGCCACGCGGTCATCCGTCCACCTGACATGATTTTTATCATGTAGGTGGTATGCATGGATGGAGAACATATTATTGAAAGGTATTCAGGTTTACATCCCATAGTGTTCTTTCAGCTCTTTTCGCTGGAAGCACTTTTTTGGAATCTATATATTGAGAATTTTATGAGTACGATATGCTTTTGTTTTCCTTTTTCCATACAAACCTCTTTCCTCATGAGTTTAAAGCTCATTTGTATGCTCTACATAGCTCTGGACGTTTCCAGACGTGGAGTGAAACTGTTTTGAAAGTAGTACAAATTGCTCCTTCCTGCATATGCTAATTTTTCACACTCACATAGGTTGTATAAGTTTTATGAATCCTGGCTTGACCTATTCAAGTAGCTGAAAGCCTGTCACCACCTCTAGAAACAAGATTCACACCAATCCAATTCATATAATTTTTTCCAAAGGAATATGTTCTGGCCGGTCGAAAATGCATCTCACAAAAATAGGCATTTAAAAATCTACTTTGCAGTTTCAGAACACTAACATGACTGTGAAGTGTACACAAGTAAAATGGGACCGTTTCAAAGTACCTAATCCCTCATAAACTTCCGAGAGGAAGCATGTAATAAATCTACCTAATTTTCTGGAAAAGAAAGAGGGAGGATTTTTGTTATCACCTCAGATGGGACTTGAACCCACAATCCCTGGCTTAGGAGGCCAGTGCCTTATCCATTAGGCCAAGGAGGCACACATGCATAGCACTTTTCTAGAGGCATTATTTAAATGTATTCTATGGTCAGACACCGGTTTGTGCACACAGGGCATTTCTCACTTCTCTCTATAAGCAAACTTCCCATTTTCATCCTCTTCCATCCCCGACTTTAACGCTCTCTTCTATGCTATAATGGAGACTTTGCAATTTTAGCAAATGGAGAGAAATTGGAGAACCACTTTCGACTTCACACTTCTTCTTCACTTACTTCTTTTCTCAATATACTGGGCTTAGAAAATGGTATCAAGCCATCCTTATCATCAGTAGGACACGGAAAGAGGCACTAAGTCTCCTAACCAAGTTCAACCACACTCTGCAACTTAACCATTGCACTACAAATTAGGCAACGGGGGCATCAGCAAAGGCAGCCAATGTGCCGATCCTTTATACATTTTGTGTAGTACTTTTCTTACTCGGAGGCAAAATCAGCACTTTAACTGCCCAAATCATACACATTTTACACATGTACCACTCTATGCACACATAGGCACACACCTTGCAGTTCTTCTACACACACTTAAGCTAAAAACCCATTCTGTCACGTCAAAATTCTGCAAACCTATTACATATTCAGTGCGTCGGCATAGAAGCACTTTTTAATGCCACTAAAATGCACAAGTAGTTAGACTGAAGATGCAACCTGAATGAGTTTACAGTATGTACTCCACTTTATTAATGATTAGTACTGAGAAAGTGAGGACTACAAGAGTATTGGAAAAGACTTTTTCCACTCTGAATGTAAAGCAGATTGTGTGACCATTGGCCAAAAACGACCACGAAGGGACTCGAACCCTCAATCTTCTGATCCGAAGTCAGACGCCTTATCCATTAGGCCACGCGGTCATCCGTCCACCTGAGATGATTTTTATCATGTAGGTGGTATGCATGGATGGTGGTATGCATGGATTATTGAAAGGTATTCAGGTTTACATCCCATAGTGTTCTTTCAGCTCTTTTCGCTGGAAGCACTTTTTTGGAATCTATATATTGAGAATTTTATGAGTACGATATGCTTTTGTTTTCCTTTTTCCATACAAACCTCTTTCCTCATGAGTTTAAAGCTCATTTGTATGCTCTACATAGCTCTGGACGTTTACAGACGTGGAGTGAAACTGTTTTGAAAGTAGTACAAATTGCTCCTTCCTGCATATGCTAATTTTTCACACTCACATAGGTTGTATAAGTTTTATGAATCCTGGCTTGACCTATTCAAGTAGCTGAAAGCCTGTCACCACCTCTAGAAACAAGATTCACACCAATCCAATTCATATCATTTTTTCCAAAGGAATATGTTCTGGCCGGTCGAAAATGCATCTCACAAAAATAGGCATTTAAGAATCTACTTTGCAGTTTCAGAACACTAACATGACTGTGAAGTGTACACAAGTAAAATGGGACTGTTTCAAAGTACCTAATCCCTCATAAACTTCTGAGAGGAAGCATGTAATAAATCTACCTATTTTTCTGGAAAAGAAAGAGGGAGGATATTTGTTATCACCTCAGATGGGACTTGAACCCACAATCCCTGGCTTAGGAGGCCAGTGCCTTATCCATTAGGCCACTGAGGCACACATGCATAGTACTTTTCTAGAGGCATTATTTAAATGTATTCTATGGTCAGACACCGGTGTGTGCACACAGGGCATTTCTCACTTCTCTCTATAAGTAAACTTCCCATTTTCATCCTCTTCCATCCCCGACTTTAACGCTCTCTTCTATGCTATAATGGAGACTTTGCAATTTTAGCAAGTGGAGAGAAATTGGAGAACCACTTTCGACTCCACACTTCTTCTTCACTTACTTCTTTTCTCAATATACTGGGCTTAGAAAATGGTATCAAGCCATCCTTATCATCAGTAGGACACGGAAAGAGGCACTAAGTCTCCTAACCAAGTTCAACCACACTCTGCAACTTAACCATTGCACTACAAATTAGGCAACGGGGGCATCAGCAAAGGCAGCCAATGTGCCGATCCTTTATACATTTTGTGTAGTACTTTTCTTACTCGGAGGCAAAATCAGCACTTTAACTGCCCAAATCATACAGATTTTACCAATGTAGCACTCTATGCACACATAGGCACACACCTTGCAGTTCTTCTACACACACTTAAGCTAAAAACCCATTCTGTCACGTCAAAATTCTGCAAACCTATTACATATTCAGTGCGTCGGCATAGAAGCACTTTTTAATGCCACTAAAATGCACAAGTAGTTAGACTGAAGATGCAACCTGAATGAGTTTACAGTATGTACTCCACTTTATTAATGATTAGTAATGAGAAAGTGAGGACTACAAGAGTATTGGAAAAGACTTTTTCCACTCTGAATGTAAAGCAGATTGTGTGACCATTGGCCAAAAACGACCACGAAGGGACTCGAACCCTCAATCTTCTGATCCGAAGTCAGACGCCTTATCCATTAGGCCACGCGGTCATCCGTCCACCTGAGATGATTTTTATCATGTAGGTGGTATGCATGGATGGAGAACATATTATTGAAAGGTATTCAGGTTTACATCCCATAGTGTTCTTTCAGCTCTTTTCGCTGGAAGCACTTTTTTGGAATCTATATATTGAGAATTTTATGAGTACGATATGCTTTTGTTTTCCTTTTTCCATACAAACCTCTTTCCTCATGAGTTTAAAGCTCATTTGTATGCTCTACATAGCTCTGGACGTTTCGAGACGTGGAGTGAAACTGTTTTGAAAGTAGCACAAATTGCTCCTTCCTGCATATGCTAATTTTTCACACTCACATAGGTTGTATACGTTTTATGTATCCTGGCTTGACCTATTCAAGTAGCTGAAAGCCTGTCACCACCTCTAGAAACAAGATTCACACCAATCCAATTCAAATCATTTTTTCCAAAGGAATATGTTCTGGCCGGTCGAAAATGCATCTCACAAAAATAGGCATTTAAAAATCTACTTTGCAGTTTCAGAACACTAACAT
>NC_140585.1:134105703-134108203 GCF_964204655.1 Triturus cristatus
TTTTTCCACTCTGAATGTAAAGCAGATTGTGTGACCATTGGCCAAAAACGACCACGAAGGGACTCGAACCCTCAATCTTCTGATCCGAAGTCAGACGCCTTATCCATTAGGCCACGCGGTCACCCGTCCACCTGAGATTATTTTTATCAAGTAGGTGGTATGCATGGATGGAGAACATATTATTGAAAGGTATTCAGGTTTACATCCCATAGTGTTCTTTCAGCTCTTTTCGCTGGAAGCACTTTTTTGGAATCTATATATTGAGAATTTTATGAGTACGATATGCTTTTGTTTTCCTTTTTCCATACAAACCTCTTTCCTCATGAGTTTAAAGCTCATTTGTATTCTCTACATAGCTCTGGAAGTTTCCAGACGTGGAGTGAAACTTTTTTGAAAGTAGGACAAATTGCACCTTCCTGCATATGCTAATTTTTCACACTCACATAGGTTGTATACATTTTATGTATCCTGGCTTGACCTATTCAAGTAGCTGAAAGCCTGTCACCACCTCTAGAAACAAGATTCACACCAATCCAATTCAAATCATTTTTTCCAAAGGAATATGTTCTGGCCGGTCGAAAATGCATCTCACAAAAATAGGCATTTAAAAATCTACTTTGCAGTTTCAGAATACTAACATGACTGTGAAGTGTACACAAGTAAAATGGGACAGTTTCAAAGTACCTAATCCCTCATAAACTTCCGAGAGGAAGCATGTAATAAATCTACCTAATTTTCTGGAAAAGAAAGAGGAAGGATTTTTGTTATCACCTCAGATGGGACTCGACCCCACAATCCCTGGCTTAGGAGCCCAGTGCCTTATCCATTAGGCCACTGAGGCACACATGCATGGCTCTTTTCTAGAGACATTATTTAAATGTATTCTATGGTCAGACACCGGTGTGTGCACACAGGGCATTTCTCACTTCTCTCTATAAGTAAACTTCCCATTTTCATCCTCTTCCATCCCCGACTTTAACGCTCTCTTCTATGCTATAATGGAGACTTTGCAATTTTAGCAAGTGGAGAGAAATTGGAGAACCACTTTCGACTCCACACTTCTTCTTCACTTACTTCTTTTCTCAATATACTGGGCTTAGAAAATGGTATCAAGCCATCCTTATCATCAGTAGGACACGGAAAGAGGCACTAAGTCTCCTAACCAAGTTCAACCACACTCTGCAACTTAACCATTGCACTACAAATTAGGCAATGGGGGCATCAGCAAAGGCAGCCAGTGTGCCGATCCTTTATACATTTTGTGTAGTACTTTTCTTACTCGGAGGCAAAATCAGCACTTTAACTGCCCAAATCATACAGATTTTACACATGTACCACTCTATGCACACATAGGCACACACCTTGCAGTTCTTCTACACACACTTAAGCTAAAAACCCATTGTGTCACGTCAAAATTCTGCAAACCTATTACATATTCAGTGCGTCGGCATAGAAGCACTTTTTAATGCCACTAAAATGCACAAGTAGTTAGACTGAAGATGCAACCTGAATGAGTTTACAGTATGTACTCCACTTTATTAATGACTAGTAATGAGAAAGTGAGGACTACAAGAGTATTGGAAAAGACTTTTTCCACTCTGAATGTAAAGCAGATTGTGTGACCATTGGCCAAAAACGACCACGAAGGGACTCGAACCCTTAATCTTCTGATCCGAAGTCAGACGCCTTATCCATTAGGCCACGCGGTCATCCGTCCACCTGAGATGATTTTTATCATGTAGGTGGTATGCATGGATTGAGAACATATTATTGAAAGGTATTCAGGTTTACATCCCATAGTGTTCTTTCAGCTCTTTTTGCTGGAAGCACTTTTTTGGAATCTATATATTGAGAATTTTATGAGTACGATATGCTTTTGTTTTCCTTTTTCCATACAAACCTCTTTCCTCATGAGTTTAAAGCTCATTTGTATGCTCTACATAGCTCTGGACGTTTCCAGACGTGGAGTGAAACTGTTTTGAAAGTAGTACAAATTGCTCCTTCCTGCATATGCTAATTTTTCACACTCACATAGGTTGTATAAGTTTTATGAATCCTGGCTTGACCTATTCAAGTAGCTGAAAGCCTGTCACCACCTCTAGAAACAAGATTCACACCAATCCAATTCAAATCATTTTTTCCAAAGGAATATGTTCTGGCCGGTCGAAAATGCATCTCACAAAAATAGGCATTTAAGAATCTACTTTGCAGTTTCAGAACACTAACATGACTGTGAAGTGTACACAAGTAAAATGGGACCGTTTCAAAGTACCTAATCCCTCATAAACTTCTGAGAGGAAGCATGTAATAAATCTACCTAATTTTCTGGAAAAGAAAGAGGGAGGATTTTTGTTATCACCTCAGATGGGACTTAAACCCACAATCCCTGGCTTAGGAGGCCAGTGCCTTATCCATTAGGCCACTGAGGCACACATGCATAGCTCTTTTCTAGAGGCATTATTTAAATGTATTCTATGGTCAGACACCGGTGTGTGCACAC
>NC_140585.1:134118203-134135703 GCF_964204655.1 Triturus cristatus
TAAGCTAAAAACCCATTCTGTCACGTCAAAATTCTGCAAACCTATTACATATTCAGTGCGTCGGCATAGAAGCACTTTTTAATGCCACTAAAATGCACAAGTAGTTAGACTGAAGATGCAACCTGAATGAGTTTACAGTATGTACTCCACTTTATTAATGATTAGTAATGAGAAAGTGAGGACTACAAGAGTATTGGAAAAGACTTTTTCCACTCTGAATGTAAAGCAGATTGTGTGACCATTGGCCAAAAACGAGCACGAAGGGACTCGAACCCTCAATCTTCTGATCCGAAGTCAGACGCCTTATCCATTAGGCCACGCGGTCATCCGTCCACCTGAGATGATTTTTATCATGTAGGTGGTATGCATGGATGGAGAACATATTATTGAAAGGTATTCAGGTTTACATCCCATAGTGTTCTTTCAGCTCTTTTCGCTGGAAGCACTTTTTTGGAATCTATATATTGAGAATTTTATGAGTACGATATGCTTTTGTTTTCCTTTTTTCATACAAACCTCTTTCCTCATGAGTTTAAAGCTCATTTGTATTCTCTACATAGCTCTGGAAGTTTCCAGACATGGAGTGAAACTGTTTTGAAAGTAGGACAAATTGCTCCTTCCTGCATATGCTAATTTTTCACACTCACATAGGTTGTATACGTTTTATGTATCCTGGCTTGACCTATTCAAGTAGCTGAAAGCCTGTCACCACCTCTAGAAACAAGATTCACACCAATCCAATTCAAATCATTTTTTCCAAAGGAATATGTTCTGGCCGGTCGAAAATGCATCTCACAAAAATAGGCATTTAAAAATCTACTTTGCAGTTTCAGAACACTAACATGACTGTGAAGTGTACACAAGTAAAATGGGACCGTTTCAAAGTACCTAATCCCTCATAAACTTCTGAGAGGAAGCATGTAATAAATCTACCTAATATTCTGGAAAAGAAAGAGGGAGGATTTTTGTTATCACCTCAGATGGGACTCGAACCCACAATCCCTAGCTTAGGAGGCCAGTGCCTTATCTACTAGGCCACTGAGGGACACATGCATAGCACTTTTCTAGAGGCATTATTTAAATGTATTCTATGGTCAGACACCGGTGTGTGCACACAGGGCATTTCTCACTTCTCTCTATAAGTAAACTTCCCATTTTCATCCTCTTCCATCCCCGACTTTAACGCTCTCTTCTATGCTATAATGGAGACTTTGCAATTTTAGCAAGTGGAGAGAAATTGGAGAACCACTTTCGACTCCACACTTCTTCTTCACTTACTTCTTTTCTCAATATACTGGGCTTAGAAAATGGTATCAAGCCATCCTTATCATCAGTAGGACACGGAAAGAGGCACTAAGTCTCCTAACCAAGTTCAACCACACTCTGCAACTTAACCATTGCACTACAAATTAGGCAACGGGGGCATTAGCAAAGGCAGCCAATGTGCCGATCCTTTATACATTTTGTGTAGTACTTTTCTTACTCGGAGGCAAAATCAGCACTTTAACTGCCCAAATCATACAGATTGTACACATGTACCACTCTATGCACACATAGGCACACACCTTGCAGTTCTTCTACACACACTTAAGCTAAAAACCCATTCTGTCACGTCAAAATTCTGCAAACCTATTACATATTCAGTGCGTCGGCATAGAAGCACTTTTTAATGCCACTAAAATGCACAAGTAGTTAGACTGAAGATGCAACCTGAATGAGTTTACAGTATGTACTCCACTTTATTAATGATTAGTACTGAGAAAGTGAGGACTACAAGAGTATTGGAAAAGACTTTTTCCACTCTGAATGTAAAGCAGATTGTGTGACCATTGGCCAAAAATGACCACGAAGGGACTCGAACCCTCAATCTTCTGATCCGAAGTCAGACGCCTTATCCATTAGGTCACGCGGTCATCCGTCCACCTGAGATGATTTTTATCATGTAGGTGGTATGCATGGATGGAGAACATATTATTGAAAGGTATTCAGGTTTACATCCCATAGTGTTCTTTCAGCTCTTTTCGCTGGAAGCACTTTTTTGGAATCTATATATTGAGAATTTTATGAGTACGATATGCTTTTGTTTTCCTTTTTCCATACAAACCTCTTTCCTCATGAGTTTAAAGCTCATTTGTATGCTCTACATAGCTCTGGACGTTTCGAGACGTGGAGTGAAACTGTTTTGAAAGTAGTACAAATTGCTCCTTCCTGCATATGCTAATTTTTCACACTCACATAGGTTGTATAAGTTTTATGAATCCTGGCTTGACCTATTCAAGTAGCTGAAAGCCTGTCACCACCTCTAGAAACAAGATTCACACCAATCCAATTCATATAATTTTTTCCAAAGGAATATGTTCTGGCCGGTCGAAAATGCATCTCACAAAAATAGGCATTTAAAAATCTACTTTGCAGTTTCAGAACACTAACATGACTGTGAAGTGTACACAAGTAAAATGGGACCGTTTCAAAGTACCTAATCCCTCATAAACTTCTGAGAGGAAGCATGTAATAAATCTACCTAATTTTCTGGAAAAGAAAGAGGGAGGATTTTTGTTATCTCCTCAGATGGGACTTGAACCCACAATCCCTGGCTTAGGAGGCCAGTGCCTTATCCATTAGGCCACTGAGGCACACATGCACAGCTCTTTTCTAGAGGCATTATTTAAATGTATTCTATGGTCAGACACCAGTGTGTGCACACAGGGCATTTCTCACTTCTCTCTATAAGTAAACTTCCCATTTTCATCCTCTTCCATCCCCGTCTTTAACGCTCTCTTCTATGCTATAATGGAGACTTTGCAATTTTAGCAAGTGGAGAGAAATTGGAGAACCACTTTCGACTCCACACTTCTTCTTCACTTACTTCTTTTCTCAATATACTGGGCTTAGAAAATGGTATCAAGCCATCCTTATCATCAGGAGGACACGGAAAGAGGCACTAAGTCTCCTAACCAAGTTCAACCACACTCTGCAACTTAACCATTGCACTACAAATTAGGCAACGGGGGCATCAGCAAAGGCAGCCAATGTGCCGATCCTTTATACATTTTGTGTAGTACTTTTCTTACTCGGAGGCAAAATCAGCACTTTAACTGCCCAAATCATACAGATTTTACACATGTAGCACTCTATGCACACATAGGCACACACCTTGCAGTTCTTCTACACACACTTAAGCTAAAAACCCATTCTGTCACGTCAAAATTCTGCAAACCTATTACATATTCAGTGCGTCGGCATAGAAGCACTTTTTAATGCCACTAAAATGCACAAGTAGTTAGACTGAAGATGCAACCTGAATGAGTTTACAGTGTGTACTCCACTTTATTAATGATTAGTAATGAGAAAGTGAGGACTACAAGAGTATTGGAAAAGACTTTTTCCACTCTGAATGTAAAGCAGATTGTGTGACCATTGGCCAAAAACGACCACGAAGGGACTCGAACCCTCAATCTTCTGATCCGAAGTCAGACGCCTTATCCATTAGGCCACGCGGTCATCCGTCCACCTGAGATGATTTTTATCATGTAGGTGGTATGCATGGATGGAGAACATATTATTGAAAGGTATTCAGGTTTACATCCCATAGTGTTCTTTCAGCTCTTTTCGCTGGAAGCACTTTTTTGGAATCTATATATTGAGAATTTTATGAGTACGATATGCTTTTGTTTTCCTTTTTCCATACAAACCTCTTTCCTCATGAGTTTAAAGCTCATTTGTATTCTCTACATAGCTCTGGAAGTTTCCAGACGTGGAGTGAAACTTTTTTGAAAGTAGGACAAATTGCTCCTTCCTGCATATGCTAATTTTTCACACTCACATAGGTTGTATACATTTTATGTATCCTGGCTTGACCTATTCAAGTAGCTGAAAGCCTGTCACCACCTCTAGAAACAAGATTCACACCAATCCAATTCAAATCATTTTTTCCAAAGGAATATGTTCTGGCCGGTCGAAAATGCATCTCACAAAAATAGGCATTTAAAAATCTACTTTGCAGTTTCAGAACACTAACATGACTGTGAAGTGTACACAAGTAAAATGGGACCGTTTCAAAGTACCTAATCCCTCATAAACTTCTGAGAGGAAGCATGTAATAAATCTACCTAATTTTCTGGAAAAGAAAGAGGGAGGATTTTTGTTATCACCTCAGATGGGACTTGAACCCACAATCCCTGGCTTAGGAGGCCAGTGCCTTATCCATTAAGCCACTGAGGCACACATGCATAGCTCTTTTCTAGAGGCATTATTTAAATGTATTCTATGGTCAGACACCGGTGTGTGCACACAGGGCATTTCTCACTTCTCTCTATAAGTAAACTTCCCATTTTCATCCTCTTCCATCCCCGACTTTAACGCTCTCTTCTATGCTATAATGGAGACTTTGCAATTTTAGCAAGTGGAGAGAAATTGGAGAACCACTTTCGACTCCACACTTCTTCTTCACTTACTTCTTTTCTCAATATACTGGGCTTAGAAAATGGTATCAAGCCATCCTTATCATCAGTAGGACACTGAAAGAGGCACTAAGTCTCCTAACCAAGTTCAACCACACTCTGCAACTTAACCATTGCACTACAAATTAGGCAACGGGGGCATCAGCAAAGGCAGCCAATGTGCCGATCCTTTATACATTTTGTGTAGTACTTTTCTTACTCGGAGGCAAAATCAGCACTTTAACTGCCCAAATCATATAGATTTTACACATGTAGCACTCTATGCACACATAGGCACACACCTTGCAGTTCTTCTACACACACTTAAGCTAAAAACCCATTCTGTCACGTCAAAATTCTGCAAACCTATTACATATTCAGTGCGTCGGCATAGAAGCACTTTTTAATGCCACTAAAATGCACAAGTAGTTAGACTGAAGATGCAACCTGAATGAGTTTACAGTATGTACTCCACTTTATTAATGATTAGTAATGAGAAAGTGAGGACTACAAGAGTATTGGAAAAGACTTTTTCCACTCTGAATGTAAAGCAGATTGTGTGACCATTGGCCAAAAACGACCACGAAGGGACTCGAACCCTCAATCTTCTGATCCGAAGTCAGACGCCTTCCTTATCCATTAGGCCACGCGGTCATCCGTCCACCTGAGATGATTTTTATCATGTAGGTGGTATGCATGGATGGAGAACATATTATTGAAAGGTATTCAGGTTTACATCCCATAGTGTTCTTTCAGCTCTTTTCGCTGGAAGCACTTTTTTGGAATCTATATATTGAGAATTTTATGAGTACGATATGCTTTTGTTTTCCTTTTTCCATACAAACCTCTTTCCTCATGAGTTTAAAGCTCATTTGTATGCTCTACATAGCTCTGGACGTTTCCAGACGTGGAGTGAAACTGTTTTGAAAGTAGTACAAATTGCTCCTTCCTGCATATGCTAATTTTTCACACTCACATAGGTTGTAGAAGTTTTATGAATCCTGGCTTGACCTATTCAAGTAGCTGAAAGCCTGTCACCACCTCTAGAAACAAGATTCACACCAATCCAATTCATATCATTTTTTCCAAAGGAATATGTTCTGGCCGGTCGAAAATGCATCTCACAAAAATAGGCATTTAAGAATCTACTTTGCAGTTTCAGAACACTAACATGACTGTGAAGTGTACACAAGTAAAATGGGACCGTTTCAAAGTACCTAATCCCTCATAAACTTCTGAGAGGAAGCATGTAATAAATCTACCTAATTTTCTGGAAAAGAAAGAGGGAGGATTTTTGTTATCACCTCAGATGGGACTTGACCCCACAATCCCTGGCTTAGGAGGCCAGTGCCTTATCCATTAGGCCACTGAGGCACACATGCATAGCTCTTTTCTAGAGGCATTATTTAAATGTATTCTATGGTCAGACACCGGTGTGTGCACACAGGGCATTTCTCACTTCTCTCTATAAGTAAACTTCCCATTTTCATCCTCTTCCATCCCCGACTTTAACGCTCTCTTCTATGCTATAATGGAGACTTTGCAATTTTAGCAAGTGGAGAGAAATTGGAGAACCACTTTCGACTCCACACTTCTTCTTCACTTACTTCTTTTCTCAATATACTGGGCTTAGAAAATGGTATCAAGCCATCCTTATCATCAGTAGGACACGGAAAGAGGCACTAAGTCTCCTAACCAAGTTCAACCACACTCTGCAACTTAACCATTGCACTACAAATTAGGCAACGGGGGCATCAGCAAAGGCAGCCAATGTGCCGATCCTTTATACATTTTGTGTAGTACTTTTCTTACTCGGAGGCAAAATCAGCACTTTAACTGCCCAAATCATACAGATTTTACACATGTACCACTCTATGCACACATAGGCACACACTGCGCAGTTCTTCTACACACACTTAAGCTAAAAACCCATTCTGTCACGTCAAAATTCTGCAAACCTATTACATATTCAGTGCGTCGGCATAGAAGCACTTTTTAATGCCACTAAAATGCACAAGTAGTTAGACTGAAGATGCAACCTGAATGAGTTTACAGTATGTACTCCACTTTATTAATGATTAGTACTGAGAAAGTGAGGACTACAAGAGTATTGAAAAAGACTTTTTCCACTCTGAATGTAAAGCAGATTGTGTGACCATTGGCCAAAAACGACCACGAAGGGACTCGAACCCTCAATCTTCTGATCCGAAGTCAGACGCCTTCCTTATCCATTAGGCCACGCGGTCATCCGTCCACCTGAGATGATTTTTATCATGTAGGTGGTATGCATGGATGGAGAACATATTATTGAAAGGTATTCAGGTTTACATCCCATAGTGTTCTTTCAGCTCTTTTCGCTGGAAGCACTTTTTTGGAATCTATATATTGAGAATTTTATGAGTACGATATGCTTTTGTTTTCCTTTTTCCATACAAACCTCTTTCCTCATGAGTTTAAAGCTCATTTGTATGCTCTACATAGCTCTGGACGTTTCCAGACGTGGAGTGAAACTGTTTTGAAAGTAGTACAAATTGCTCCTTCCTGCTTATGCTAATTTTTCACACTCACATAGGTTGTATAAGTTTTATGAATCCTGGCTTGACCTATTCAAGTAGCTGAAAGCCTGTCACCACCTCTAGAAACAAGATTCACACCAATCCAATTCATATCATTTTTTCCAAAGGAATATGTTCTGGCCGGTCGAAAATGCATCTCACAAAAATAGGCATTTAAGAATCTACTTTGCAGTTTCAGAACACTAACATGACTGTGAACTGTACACAAGTAAAATGGGACCGTTTCAAAGTACCTAATCCCTCATAAACTTCTGAGAGGAAGCATGTAATAAATCTACCTAATTTTCTGGAAAAGAAAGAGGGAGGATTTTTGTTATCACCTCAGATGGGACTTGACCCCACAATCCCTGGCTTAGGAGGCCAGTGCCTTATCCATTAGGCCACTGAGGCACACATGCATAGCTCTTTCCTAGAGGCATTATTTAAATGTATTCTATGGTCAGACACCGGTGTGAGCACACAAGGCATTTCTCACTTCTCTCTATAAGTAAACTTCCCATTTTCATCCTCTTCCATCCCCGACTTTAACGCTCTCTTCTATGCTACAATGGAGACTTTGCAATTTTAGCAAGTGGAGAGAAATTGGAGAACCACTTTCGACTCCACACTTCTTCTTCACTTACTTCTTTTCTCAATATACTGGGCTTAGAAAATGGTATCAAGCCATCCTTATCATCAGTAGGACACGGAAAGAGGCACTAAGTCTCCTAACCAAGTTCAACCACACTCTGCAACTTAACCATTGCACTACAAATTAGGCAACGGGGGCATCAGCAAAGGCAGCCAATGTGCCGATCCTTTATACATTTTGTGTAGTACTTTTCTTACTCAGAGGCAAAATCAGCACTTTAACTGCCCAAATCATACAGATTTTACACATGTAGCACTCTATGCACACATAGGCACACACTGCGCAGTTCTTCTACACACACTTAAGCTAAAAACCCATTCTGTCACGTCAAAATTCTGCAAACCTATTACATATTCAGTGCGTCGGCATAGAAGCACTTTTTAATGCCACTAAAATGCACAAGTAGTTAGACTGAAGATGCAACCTGAATGAGTTTACAGTATGTACTCCACTTTATTAATGATTAGTAATGAGAAAGTGAGGACTACAAGAGTATTGGAAAAGACTTTTTCCACTCTGAATGTAAAGCAGATTGTGTGACCATTGGCCAAAAACGACCACGAAGGGACTCGAACCCTCAATCTTCTGATCCGAAGTCAGACGCCTTCCTTATCCATTAGGCCACGCGGTCATCCGTCCACCTGAGATGATTTTTATCATGTAGGTGGTATGCATGGATGGAGAACATATTATTGAAAGGTATTCAGGTTTACATCCCATAGTGTTCTTTCAGCTCTTTTCGCTGGAAGCACTTTTTTGGAATCTATATATTGAGAATTTTATGAGTACGATATGCTTTTGTTTTCCTTTTTCCATACAAACCTCTTTCCTCATGAGTTTAAAGCTCATTTGTATGCTCTACATAGCTCTGGACGTTTCCAGACGTGGAGTGAAACTGTTTTGAAAGTAGTACAAATTGCTCCTTCCTGCTTATGCTAATTTTTCACACTCACATAGGTTGTATAAGTTTTATGAATCCTGGCTTGACCTATTCAAGTAGCTGAAAGCCTGTCACCACCTCTAGAAACAAGATTCACACCAATCCAATTCATATCATTTTTTCCAAAGGAATATGTTCTGGCCGGTCGAAAATGCATCTCACAAAAATAGGCATTTAAGAATCTACTTTGCAGTTTCAGAACACTAACATGACTGTGAAGTGTACACAAGTAAAATGGGACCGTTTCAAAGTACCTAATCCCTCATAAACTTCTGAGAGGAAGCATGTAATAAATCTACCTAATTTTCTGGAAAAGAAAGAGGGAGGATTTTTGTTATCACCTCAGATGGGACTTGACCCCACAATCCCTGGCTTAGGAGGCCAGTGCCTTATCCATTAGGCCACTGAGGCACACATGCATAGCTCTTTCCTAGAGGCATTATTTAAATGTATTCTATGGTCAGACACCGGTGTGAGCACACAAGGCATTTCTCACTTCTCTCTATAAGTAAACTTCCCATTTTCATCCTCTTCCATCCCCGACTTTAACGCTCTCTTCTATGCTATAATGGAGACTTTGCAATTTTAGCAAGTGGAGAGAAATTGGAGAACCACTTTCGACTCCACACTTCTTCTTCACTTACTTCTTTTCTCAATATACTGGGCTTAGAAAATGGTATCAAGCCATCCTTATCATCAGTAGGACACGGAAAGAGGCACTAAGTCTCCTAACCAAGTTCAACCACACTCTGCAACTTAACCATTGCACTACAAATTAGGCAACGGGGGCATCAGCAAAGGCAGCCAATGTGCCGATCCTTTATACATTTTGTGTAGTACTTTTCTTACTCAGAGGCAAAATCAGCACTTTAACTGCCCAAATCATACAGATTTTACACATGTAGCACTCTATGCACACATAGGCACACACTGCGCAGTTCTTCTACACACACTTAAGCTAAAAACCCATTCTGTCACGTCAAAATTCTGCAAACCTATTACATATTCAGTGCGTCGGCATAGAAGCACTTTTTAATGCCACTAAAATGCACAAGTAGTTAGACTGAAGATGCAACCTGAATGAGTTTACAGTATGTACTCCACTTTATTAATGATTAGTAATGAGAAAGTGAGGACTACAAGAGTATTGGAAAAGACTTTTTCCACTCTGAATGTAAAGCAGATTGTGTGACCATTGGCCAAAAACGACCACGAAGGGACTCGAACCCTCAATCTTCTGATCCGAAGTCAGACGCCTTCCTTATCCATTAGGCCACGCGGTCATCCGTCCACCTGAGATGATTTTTATCATGTAGGTGGTATGCATGGATGGAGAACATATTATTGAAAGGTATTCAGGTTTACATCCCATAGTGTTCTTTCAGCTCTTTTCGCTGGAAGCACTTTTTTGGAATCTATATATTGAGAATTTTATGAGTACGATATGCTTTTGTTTTCCTTTTTCCATACAAACCTCTTTCCTCATGAGTTTAAAGCTCATTTGTATGCTCTACATAGCTCTGGACGTTTCCAGACGTGGAGTGAAACTGTTTTGAAAGTAGTACAAATTGCTCCTTCCTGCATATGCTAATTTTTCACACTCACATAGGTTGTATAAGTTTTATGAATCCTGGCTTGACCTATTCAAGTAGCTGAAAGCCTGTCACCACCTCTAGAAACAAGATTCACACCAATCCAATTCATATCATTTTTTCCAAAGGAATATGTTCTGGCCGGTCGAAAATGCATCTCACAAAAATAGGCATTTAAGAATCTACTTTGCAGTTTCAGAACACTAACATGACTGTGAAGTGTACACAAGTAAAATGGGACCGTTTCAAAGTACCTAATCCCTCATAAACTTCTGAGAGGAAGCATGTAATAAATCTACCTAATTTTCTGGAAAAGAAAGAGGGAGGATTTTTGTTATCACCTCAGATGGGACTGGACCCCACAATCCCTGGCTTAGGAGGCCAGTGCCTTATCCATTAGGCCACTGAGGCACACATGCATAGCTCTTTTCTAGAGGCATTATTTAAATGTATTCTATGGTCAGACACCGGTGTGTGCACACAGGGCATTTCTCACTTCTCTCTATAAGTAAAGTTCCCATTTTCATCCTCTTCCATCCCCGACTTTAACACTCTCTTCTATGCTATAATGGAGACTTTGCAATTTTAGCAAGTGGAGAGAAATTGGAGAACCACTTTCGACTCCACACTTCTTCTTCACTTACTTCTTTTCTCAATATACTGGGCTTAGAAAATGGTATCAAGCCATCCTTATCATCAGTAGGACACGGAAAGAGGCACTAAGTCTCCTAACCAAGTTCAACCACACTCTGCAACTTAACCATTGCACTACAAATTAGGCAACGGGGGCATCAGCAAAGGCAGCCAATGTGCCGATCCTTTATACATTTTGTGTAGTACTTTTCTTACTCAGAGGCAAAATCAGCACTTTAACTGCCCAAATCATACAGATTTTACACATGTAGCACTCTATGCACACATAGGCACACACTGCGCAGTTCTTCTACACACACTTAAGCTAAAAACCCATTCTGTCACGTCAAAATTCTGCAAACCTATTACATATTCAGTGCGTCGGCATAGAAGCACTTTTTAATGCCACTAAAATGCACAAGTAGTTAGACTGAAGATGCAACCTGAATGAGTTTACAGTATGTACTCCACTTTATTAATGATTAGTACTGAGAAAGTGAGGACTACAAGAGTATTGGAAAAGACTTTTTCCACTCTGAATGTAAAGCAGATTGTGTGACCATTGGCCAAAAACGACCACGAAGGGACTCGAACCCTCAATCTTCTGATCCGAAGTCAGACGCCTTCCTTATCCATTAGGCCACGCGGTCATCCGTCCACCTGAGATGATTTTTATCATGTAGGTGGTATGCATGGATGGAGAACATATTATTGAAAGGTATTCAGGTTTACATCCCATAGTGTTCTTTCAGCTCTTTTCGCTGGAAGCACTTTTTTGGAATCTATATATTGAGAATTTTATGATTACGATATGCTTTTGTTTTCCTTTTTCCATACAAACCTCTTTCCTCATGAGTTTAAAGCTCATTTGTATGCTCTACATAGCTCTGGACGTTTCCAGACGTGGAGTGAAACTGTTTTGAAAGTAGTACAAATTGCTCCTTCCTGCATATGCTAATTTTTCACACTCACATAGGTTGTATAAGTTTTATGAATCCTGGCTTGACCTATTCAAGTAGCTGAAAGCCTGTCACCACCTCTAGAAACAAGATTCACACCAATCCAATTCATATCATTTTTTCCAAAGGAATATGTTCTGGCCGGTCGAAAATGCATCTCACAAAAATAGGCATTTAAAAATATACTTTGCAGTTTCAGAACCCTAACATGACTGTGAAGTGTACACAAGTAAAACGGGACAGTTTCAAAGTACCTAATCCCTCATAAACTTCTGAGAGGAAGCATGTAATAAATCTACCAAATTTTCTGGAAAAGAAAGAGGGAGGATTTTTGTTATCACCTCAGATGGGACTTGAACCCACAATCCCTGGCTTAGGAGGCCAGTGTCTTATCCATTAGGCCACTGAGGCACACATGCATAGCTCTTTTCTAGAGGCATTATTTAAATGTATTCTATGGTCAGACACCGGTGTGTGCACACAGGGCATTTCTCACTTCTCTCTAAAAGTAAACTTCCCATTTTCATCCTCTTCCATCCCCGACTTTAACGCTCTCTTCTATGCTATAATGGAGACTTTGCAATTTTAGCAAGTGGAGAGAAATTGGAGAACCACTTTCGACTCCACACTTCTTCTTCACTTACTTCTTTTCTCAATATACTGGGCTTAGAAAATGGTATCAAGCCATCCTTATCATCAGTAGGACACGGAAAGAGGCACTAAGTCTCCTAACCAAGTTCAACCACACTCTGCAACTTAACCATTGCACTACAAATTAGGCAACGGGGGCATCAGCAAAGGCAGCCAATGTGCCGATCCTTTATACATTTTGTGTAGTACTTTTCTTACTCAGAGGCAAAATCAGCACTTTAACTGCCCAAATCATACAGATTTTACACATGTAGCACTCTATGCACACATAGGCACACACTGCGCAGTTCTTCTACACACACTTAAGCTAAAAACCCATTCTGTCACGTCAAAATTCTGCAAACCTATTACATATTCAGTGCGTCGGCATAGAAGCACTTTTTAATGCCACTAAAATGCACAAGTAGTTAGACTGAAGATGCAACCTGAATGAGTTTACAGTATGTACTCCACTTTATTAATGATTAGTAATGAGAAAGTGAGGACTACAAGAGTATTGGAAAAGACTTTTTCCACTCTGAATGTAAAGCAGATTGTGTGACCATTGGCCAAAAACGACCACGAAGGGACTCGAACCCTTAATCTTCTGATCCGAAGTCATACACCTTATTCATTAGGCCACGCGGTCATCCGTCCACCTGAGATGATTTTTATCATGTAGGTGGTATGCATGGATGGAGAACATATTATTGAAAGGTATTCAGGTTTACATCCCATAGTGTTCTTTCAGCTCTTTTCGCTGGAAGCACTTTTTTGGAATCTATATATTGAGAATTTTATGAGTACGATATGCTTTTGTTTTCCTTTTTCCATACAAACCTCTTTCCTCATGAGTTTAAAGCTCATTTGTATTCTCTACATAGCTCTGGAAGTTTCCAGACGTGGAGTGAAACTGTTTTGAAAGTAGGACAAATTGCTCCTTCCTGCATATGCTAATTTTTCACACTCACATAGGTTGTATACGTTTTATGTATCCTGGCTTGACCTATTCAAGTAGCTGAAAGCCTGTCACCACCTCTAGAAACAAGATTCACACCAATCCAATTCAAAGCATTTTTTCCAAAGGAATATGTTCTGGCCGGTCGAAAATGCATCTCACAAAAATAGGCATTTAAAAATCTACTTTGCAGTTTCAGAACACTAACATGACTGTGAAGTGTACACAAGTAAAATGGGACCGTTTCAAAGTACCTAATCCCTCATAAACTTCTGAGAGGAAGCATGTAATAAATCTACCTAATATTCTGGAAAAGAAAGAGGGAGGATTTTTGTTATCACCTCAGATGGGACACGAACCCACAATCCCTGGCTTAGGAGGCCAGTGCCTTATCCATTAGGCCACTGAGGCACACATGCATAGCTCTTTTCTAGAGGCATTATTTAAATGTATTCTATGGTCAGACACCGGTGTGTGCACACAGGGCATTTCTCACTTCTCTCTATAAGTAAACTTCCCATTTTCATCCTCTTCCATCCCCGACTTTAACGCTCTCTTCTATGCTATAATGGAGACTTTGCAATTTTAGCAAGTGGAGAGAAATTGGAGAACCACTTTCGACTCCACACTTCTTCTTCACTTACTTCTTTTCTCAATATACTGGGCTTAGAAAATGGTATCAAGCCATCCTTATCATCAGTAGGACACGGAAAGAGGCACTAAGTCTCCTAACCAAGTTCAACCACACTCTGCAACTTAACCATTGCACTACAAATTAGGCAACGGGGGCATCAGCAAAGGCAGCCAATGTGCCGATCCTTTATACATTTTGTGTAGTACTTTTCTTACTCGGAGGCAAAATCAGCACTTTAACTGCCCAAATCATACAGATTTTACACATGTAGCACTCTATGCACACATACGCACACACTGCGCAGTTCTTCTACACACACTTAAGCTAAAAACCCATTCTGTCACGTCAAAATTCTGCAAACCTATTACATATTCAGTGCGTCGGCATAGAAGCACTTTTTAATGCCACTAAAATGCACAAGTAGTTAGACTGAAGATGCAACCTGAATGAGTTTACAGTATGTACTCCACTTTATTAATGATTAGTAATGAGAAAGTGAGGACTACAAGAGTATTGGAAAAGACTTTTTCCACTCTGAATGTAAAGCAGATTGTGTGACCATTGGCCAAAAACGACCACGAAGGGACTCGAACCCTCAATCTTCTGATCCGAAGTCAGACGCCTTATCCATTAGGCCACGCGGTCATCCGTCCACCTGAGATGATTTTTATCATGTAGGTGGTATGCATGGATGGAGAACATATTATTGAAAGGTATTCAGGTTTACATCCCATAGTGTTCTTTCAGCTCTTTTCGCTGGAAGCACTTTTTTGGAATCTATATATTGAGAATTTTATGAGTACGATATGCTTTTGTTTTCCTTTTTCCATACAAACCTCTTTCCTCATGAGTTTAAAGCTCATTTGTATGCTCTACATAGCTCTGGACGTTTCCAGACGTGGAGTGAAACTGTTTTGAAAGTAGTACAAATTGCTCCTTCCTGCATATGCTAATTTTTCACACTCACATAGGTTGTATAAGTTTTATGAATCCTGGCTTGACCTATTCAAGTAGCTGAACGCCTGTCACCACCTCTAGAAACAAGATTCACACCAATCCAATTCATATCATTTTTTCCAAAGGAATATGTTCTGGCCGGTCGAAAATGCATCTCACAAAAATAGGCATTTAAAAATCTACTTTGCAGTTTCAGAACACTAACATGACTGTGAAGTGTACACAAGTAAAATGGGACCGTTTCAAAGTACCTAATCCCTCATAAACTTCTGAGAGGAAGCATGTAATAAATCTACCTAATTTTCAAGAAAAGAAAGAGGGAGGATTTTTGTTATCACCTCAGATGGGACTTGAACCCACAATCCCTGGCTTAGGAGGCCAGTGCCTAATCCATTAGGCCACTGAGGCACACATGCATAGCTCTTTTCTAGAGGCATTATTTAAATGTATTCTATGGTCAGACACCGGTGTGTGCACACAGGGCATTTCTCACTTCTCTCTATAAGTAAACTTCCCATTTTCATCCTCTTCCATCCCCGACTTTAACGCTCTCTTCTATGCTATAATGGAGACTTTGCAATTTTAGCAAGTGGAGAGAAATTGGAGAACCACTTTCGACTCCACACTTCTTCTTCACTTACTTCTTTTCTCAATATACTGGGCTTAGAAAATGGTATCAAGCCATCCTTATCATCAGTAGGACACGGAAAATGCACTAAGTCTCCTAACCAAGTTCAACCACACTCTGCAACTTAACCATTGCACTACAAATTAGGCAACGGGGGCATCAGCAAAGGCAGCCAATGTGCCGATCCTTTATACATTTTGTGTAGTACTTTTCTTACTCGGAGGCAAAATCAGCACTTTAACTGCCCAACTCATACAGATTTTACACATGTAGCACTCTATGCACACATAGGCACACACTGCGCAGTTCTTCTACACACACTTAAGCTAAAAACCCATTCTGTCACGTCAAAATTCTGCAAACCTATTACATATTCAGTGCGTCGGCATAGAAGCACTTTTTAATGCCACTAAAATGCACAAGTAGTTAGACTGAAGATGCAACCTGAATGAGTTTACAGTATGTACTCCACTTTATTAATGATTAGTAATGAGAAAGTGAGGACTACAAGAGTATTGGAAAAGACTTTTTCCACTCTGAATGTAAAGCAGATTGTGTGACCATTGGCCAAAAACGACCACGAAGGGACTCGAACCCTCAATCTTCTGATCCGAAGTCAGACGCCTTACCCATTAGGCCACGCGGTCATCCGTCCACCTGAGATGATTTTTATCATGTAGGTGGTATGCATGGATGGAGAACATATTATTGAAAGGTATTCAGGTTTACATCCCATAGTGTTCTTTCAGCTCTTTTCGCTGGAAGCACTTTTTTGGAATCTATATATTGAGAATTTTATGAGTACGATATGCTTTTGTTTTCCTTTTTCCATACAAACCTCTTTCCTCATGAGTTTAAAGCTCATTTGTATTCTCTACATAGCTCTGGAAGTTTCCAGACGTGGAGTGAAACTGTTTTGAAAGTAGGACAAATTGCTCCTTCCTGCATATGCTAATTTTTCACACTCACATAGGTTGTATACATTTTATGTATCCTGGCTTGACCTATTCAAGTAGCTGAAAGCCTGTCACCACCTCTAGAAACAAGATTCACACCAATCCAATTCAAATCATTTTTTCCAAAGGAATATGTTCTGGCCGGTCGAAAATGCATCTCACAAAAATAGGCATTTAAAAATATACTTTGCAGTTTCAGAACCCTAACATGACTGTGAAGTGTACACAAGTAAAACGGGACAGTTTCAAAGTACCTAATCCCTCATAAACTTCTGAGAGGAAGCATGTAATAAATCTACCAAATTTTCTGGAAAAGAAAGAGGGAGGATTTTTGTTATCACCTCAGATGGGACTTGAACCCACAATCCCTGGCTTAGGAGGCCAGTGTCTTATCCATTAGGCCACTGAGGCACACATGCATAGCTCTTTTCTAGAGGCATTATTTAAATGTATTCTATGGTCAGACACCGGTGTGTGCACACAGGGCATTTCTCACTTCTCTCTAAAAGTAAACTTCCCATTTTCATCCTCTTCCATCCCCGACTTTAACGCTCTCTTCTATGCTATAATGGAGACTTTGCAATTTTAGCAAGTGGAGAGAAATTGGAGAACCACTTTCGACTCCACACTTCTTCTTCACTTACTTCTTTTCTCAATATACTGGGCTTAGAAAATGGTATCAAGCCATCCTTATCATCAGTAGGACACGGAAAGAGGCACTAAGTCTCCTAACCAAGTTCAACCACACTCTGCAACTTAACCATTGCACTACAAATTAGGCAACGGGGGCATCAGCAAAGGCAGCCAATGTGCCGATCCTTTATACATTTTGTGTAGTACTTTTCTTACTCGGAGGCAAAATCAGCACTTTAACTGCCCAAATCATACAGATTTTACACATGTAGCACTCTATGCACACATAGGCACACACCTTGCAGTTCTTCTACACACACTTAAGCTAAAAACC
>NC_140585.1:134143203-134200703 GCF_964204655.1 Triturus cristatus
TCATCCTCTTCCATCCCCGACTTTAACGCTCTCTTCTATGCTATAATGGAGACTTTGCAATTTTAGCAAGTGGAGAGAAATTGGAGAACCACTTTCGACTCCACACTTCTTCTTCACTTACTTCTTTTCTCAATATACTGGGCTTAGAAAATGGTATCAAGCCATCCTTATCATCAGTAGGACACGGAAAGAGGCACTAAGTCTCCTAACCAAGTTCAACCACACTCTGCAACTTAACCATTGCACTACAAATTAGGCAACGGGGGCATCAGCAAAGGCAGACAATGTGCCGATCCTTTATACATTTTGTGTAGTACTTTTCTTACTCAGAGGCAAAATCAGCACTTTAACTGCCCAAATCATACAGATTTTACACATGTAGCACTCTATGCACACATAGGCACACACTGCGCAGTTCTTCTACACACACTTAAGCTAAAAACCCATTCTGTCACGTCAAAATTCTGCAAACCTATTACATATTCAGTGCGTCGGCATAGAAGCACTTTTTAATGCCACTAAAATGCACAAGTAGTTAGACTGAAGATGCAACCTGAATGAGTTTACAGTATTTACTCCACTTTATTAATGATTAGTAATGAGAAAGTGAGGACTACAAGAGTATTGGAAAAGACTTTTTCCACTCTGAATGTAAAGCAGATTGTGTGACCATTGGCCAAATACGACCATGAAGGGACTCGAACCCTCAATCTTCTGATCCAAAGTCAGACGCCTTCCTTATCCATTAGGCCACGCGGTCATCCGTCCACCTGAGATGATTTTTATCATGTAGGTGGTATGCATGGATGGAGAACATATTATTGAAAGGTATTCAGGTTTACATCCCATAGTGTTCTTTCAGCTCTTTTCGCTGGAAGCACTTTTTTGGAATCTATATATTGAGAATTTTATGAGTACGATATGCTTTTGTTTTCCTTTTTCCATACAAACCTCTTTCCTCATGAGTTTAAAGCTCATTTGTATGCTCTACATAGCTCTGGACGTTTCCAGACGTGGAGTGAAACTGTTTTGAGAGTAGTACAAATTGCTCCTTCCTGCATATGCTAATTTTTCACACTCACATAGGTTGTATAAGTTTTATGAATCCTGGCTTGACCTATTCAAGTAGCTGAAAGCCTGTCACCACCTCTAGAAACAAGATTCACACCAATCCAATTCATATCATTTTTTCCAAAGGAATATGTTCTGGCCGGTCGAAAATGCATCTCACAAAAATAGGCATTTAAGAATCTACTTTGCAGTTTCAGAACACTAACATGACTGTGAAGTGTACACAAGTAAAATGGGACCGTTTCAAAGTACCTAATCCCTCATAAACTTCTGAGAGGAAGCATGTAATAAATCTACCTAATTTTCTGGAAAAGAAAGAGGCAGGATTTTTGTTATCACCTCAGATGGGACTTGACCCCACAATCCCTGGCTTAGGAGGCCAGTGCCTTATCCATTAGGCCACTGAGGCACACATGCATAGCTCATTTCTAGAGGCATTATTTAAATGTATTCTATGGTCAGACACCGGTGAGTGCACACAGGGCATTTCTCACTTCTCTCTATAAGTAAACTTCCCATTTTCATCCTCTTCCATCCCCGACTTTAACGCTCTCTTCTATGCTATAATGGAGACTTTGCAATTTTAGCAAGTGGAGAGAAATTGGAGAACCACTTTCGACTCCACACTTCTTCTTCACTTACTTCTTTTCTCAATATACTGGGCTTAGAAAATGGTATCAAGCCATCCTTATCATCAGTAGGACACGGAAAGAGGCACTAAGTCTCCTAACCAAGTTCAACCACACTCTGCAACTTAACCATTGCACTACAAATTAGGCAACGGGGGCATCAGCAAAGGCAGCCAATGTGCCGATCCTTTATACATTTTGTGTAGTACTTTTCTTACTCAGAGGCAAAATCAGCACTTTAACTGCCCAAATCATACAGATTTTACACATGTAGCACTCTATGCACACATAGGCACACACCTTGCAGTTCTTCTACACACACTTAAGCTAAAAACCCATTCTGTCACGTCAAAATTCTGCAAACCTATTACATATTCAGTGCGTCGGCATAGAAGCACTTTTTAATGCCACTAAAATGCACAAGTAGTTAGACTGAAGATGCAACCTGAATGAGTTTACAGTATGTACTCCACTTTATTAATGATTAGTAATGAGAAAGTGAGGACTACAAGAGTATTGGAAAAGACTTTTTCCACTCTGAATGTAAAGCAGATTGTGTGACCATTGGCCAAAAACGACCACGAAGGGACTCGAACCCTCAATCTTCTGATCCGAAGTCAGACGCCTTATCCATTAGGCCACGCGGTCATCCGTCCACCTGAGATGATTTTTATCATGTAGGTGGTATGCATGGATGGAGAACATATTATTGAAAGGTATTCAGGTTTACATCCCATAGTGTTCTTTCAGCTCTTTTCGCTGGAAGCACTTTTTTGGAATCTATATACTGAGAATTTTATGAGTACGATATGCTTTTGTTTTCCTTTTTCCATACAAACCTCTTTCCTCATGAGTTTAAAGCTCATTTGTATGCTCTACATAGCTCTGGACGTTTCCAGACGTGGAGTGAAACTGTCTTGAAAGTAGTACAAATTGCTCCTTCCTGCATATGCTAATTTTTCACACTCACATAGGTTGTATAAGTTTTATGAATCCTGGCTTGACCTATTCAAGTAGCTGAAAGCCTGTCACCACCTCTAGAAACAAGATTCACACCAATCCAATTCATATCATTTTTTCCAAAGGAATATGTTCTGGCCGGTCGAAAATGCATCTCACAAAAATAGGCATTTAAGAATCTACTTTGCAGTTTCAGAACACTAACATGACTGTGAAGTGTACACAAGTAAAATGGGACCGTTTCAAAGTACCTAATCCCTCATAAACTTCTGAGAGGAAGCATGTCATAAATCTACCTAATTTTCTGGAAAAGAAAGAGGGAGGATTTTTGTTATCACCTCAGATGGGACTTGACCCCACAATCCCAGGCTTAGGAGGCCAGTGCCTTATCCATTAGGCCACTGAGGCACACATGCATAGCTCTTTTCTAGAGGCATTATTTAAATGTATTCTATGGTCAGACACCGGTGTGTGCACACAGGGCATTTCTCACTTCTCTCTATAAGTAAACTTCCCATTTTCATCCTCTTCCATCCCCGACTTTAACGCTCTCTTCTATGCTATAATGGAGACTTTGCAATTTTAGCAAGTGGAGAGAAATTGGAGAACCACTTTCGACTCCACACTTCTTCTTCACTTACTTCTTTTCTCAATATACTGGGCTTAGAAAATGGTATCAAGCCATCCTTATCATCAGTAGGACACGGAAAGAGGCACTAAGTCTCCTAACCAAGTTCAACCACACTCTGCAACTTAACCATTGCACTACAAATTAGGCAACGGGGGCATCAGCAAAGGCAGCCAATGTGCCGATCCTTTATACATTTTGTGTAGTACTTTTCTTACTCAGAGGCAAAATCAGCACTTTAACTGCCCAAATCATACAGATTTTACACATGTACCACTCTATGCACACATAGGCACACACTGCGCAGTTCTTCTACACACACTTAAGCTAAAAACCCATTCTGTCACGTCAAAATTCTGCAAACCTATTACATATTCAGTGCGTCGGCATAGAAGCACTTTTTAATGCCACTAAAATGCACAAGTAGTTAGACTGAAGATGCAACCTGAATGAGTTTACATTATTTACTCCACTTTATTAATGATTAGTAATGAGAAAGTGAGGACTTCAAGAGTATTGGAAAAGACTTTTTCCACTCTGAATGTAAAGCAGATTGTGTGACCATTGGCCAAATACGACCATGAAGGGACTCGAACCCTCAATCTTCTGATCCAAAGTCAGACGCCTTCCTTATCCATTAGGCCACGCGGTCATCCGTCCACCTGAGATGATTTTTATCATGTAGGTGGTATGCATGGATGGAGAACATATTATTGAAAGGTATTCAGGTTTACATCCCATAGTGTTCTTTCAGCTCTTTTCGCTGGAAGCACTTTTTTGGAATCTATATATTGAGAATTTTATGAGTACGATATGCTTTTGTTTTCCTTTTTCCATACAAACCTCTTTCCTCATGAGTTTAAAGCTCATTTGTATGCTCTACATAGCTCTGGACGTTTCCAGACGTGGAGTGAAACTGTTTTGAGAGTAGTACAAATTGCTCCTTCCTGCATATGCTAATTTTTCACACTCACATAGGTTGTATAAGTTTTATGAATCCTGGCTTGACCTATTCAAGTAGCTGAAAGCCTGTCACCACCTCTAGAAACAAGATTCACACCAATCCAATTCATATCATTTTTTCCAAAGGAATATGTTCTGGCCGGTCGAAAATGCATCTCACAAAAATAGGCATTTAAGAATCTACTTTGCAGTTTCAGAACACTAACATGACTGTGAAGTGTACACAAGTAAAATGGGACCGTTTCAAAGTACCTAATCCCTCATAAACTTCTGAGAGGAAGCATGTAATAAATCTACCTAATTTTCTGGAAAAGAAAGAGGGAGGATTTTTGTTATCACCTCAGATGGGACTTGACCCCACAATCCCTGGCTTAGGAGGCCAGTGCCTTATCCATTAGGCCACTGAGGCACACATGCATAGCTCATTTCTAGAGGCATTATTTAAATGTATTCTATGGTCAGACACCGGTGTGTGCACACAGGGCATTTCTCACTTCTCTCTATAAGTAAACTTCCCATTTTCATCCTCTTCCATCCCCGACTTTAACGCTCTCTTCTATGCTATAATGGAGACTTTGCAATTTTAGCAAGTGGAGAGAAATTGGAGAACCACTTTCGACTCCACACTTCTTCTTCACTTACTTCTTTTCTCAATATACTGGGCTTAGAAAATGGTATCAAGCCATCCCTATCATCAGTAGGACACGGAAAGAGGCACTAAGTCTCCTAACCAAGTTCAACCACACTCTGCAACTTAACCATTGCACTACAAATTAGGCAACGGGGGCATCAGCAAAGGCAGCCAATGTGCCGATCCTTTATACATTTTGTGTAGTACTTTTCTTACTCAGAGGCAAAATCAGCACTTTAACTGCCCAAATCATACAGATTTTACACATGTAGCACTCTATGCACACATAGGCACACACCTTGCAGTTCTTCTACACACACTTAAGCTAAAAACCCATTCTGTCACGTCAAAATTCTGCAAACCTATTACATATTCAGTGCGTCGGCATAGAAGCACTTTTTAATGCCACTAAAATGCACAAGTAGTTAGACTGAAGATGCAACCTGAATGAGTTTACAGTATGTACTCCACTTTATTAATGATTAGTAATGAGAAAGTGAGGACTACAAGAGTATTGGAAAAGACTTTTTCCACTCTGAATGTAAAGCAGATTGTGTGACCATTGGCCAAAAACGACCACGAAGGGACTCGAACCCTCAATCTTCTGATCCGAAGTCAGACGCCTTATCCATTAGGCCACGCGGTCATCCGTCCACCTGAGATGATTTTTATCATGTAGGTGGTATGCATGGATGGAGAACATATTATTGAAAGGTATTCAGGTTTACATCCCATAGTGTTCTTTCAGCTCTTTTCGCTGGAAGCACTTTTTTGGAATCTATATATTGAGAATTTTATGAGTACGATATGCTTTTGTTTTCCTTTTTCCATACAAACCTCTTTCCTCATAAGTTTAAAGCTCATTTGTATTATCTACATAGCTCTGGAAGTTTCCAGGCGTGGAGTGAAACTGTTTTGAAAGTAGGACAAATTGCTCCTTCCTGCATATGCTAATTTTTCACACTCACATAGGTTGTATACATTTTATGTATCCTAGCTTGACCTATTCAAGTAGCTGAAAGCCTGTCACCACCTCTAGAAACAAGATTCACACCAATCCAATTCAAATCATTTTTTCCAAAGGAATATGTTCTGGCCGGTTGAAAATGCATCTCACAAAAATAGGCATTTAAAAATATACTTTGCAGTTTCAGAACCCTAACATGACTGTGAAGTGTACACAAGTAAAACGGGACAGTTTCAAAGTACCTAATCCCTCATAAACTTCTGAGAGGAAGCATGTAATAAATCTACCTAATTTTCTGGAAAAGAAAGAGGCAGGATTTTTGTTATCACCTCAGATGGGACTCAAACCCACAATCCCTGGCTTAGGAGGCCAGTGCCTTATCCATTAGGCCACTGAGGCACACATGCATAGCTCTTTTCTAGAGGCATTATTTAAATGTATTCTATGGTCAGACACCGGTGTGTGCACACAGGGCATTTCTCACTTCTCTCTATAAGTAAACTTCCCATTTTCATCCTCTTCCATCCCCGACTTTAACGCTCTCTTCTATGCTATAATGGAGACTTTGCAATTTTAGCAAGTGGAGAGAAATTGGAGAACCACTTTCGACTCCACACTTCTTCTTCACTTACTTCTTTTCTCAATATACTGGGCTTAGAAAATGGTATCAAGCCATCCTTATCATCAGTAGGACACGGAAAGAGGCACTAAGTCTCCTAACCAAGTTCAACCACACTCTGCAACTTAACCATTGCACTACAAATTAGGCAATGGGGGCATCAGCAAAGGCAGCCAATGTGCCGATCCTTTATACATTTTGTGTAGTACTTTTCTTACTCGGAGGCAAAATCAGCACTTTAACTGCCCAAATCATACAGATTTTACACATGTACCACTCTATGCACACATAGGCACACACCTTGCAGTTCTTCTACACACACTTAAGCTAAAAACCCATTCTGTCACGTCAAAATTCTGCAAACCTATTACATATTCAGTGCGTCGGCATAGAAGCACTTTTTAATGCCACTAAAATGCACAAGTAGTTAGACTGAAAATGCAACCTGAATGAGTTTACAGTATGTACTCCACTTTATTAATGATTAGTACTGAGAAAGTGAGGACTACAAGAGTATTGGAAAAGACTTTTTCCACTCTGAATGTAAAGCAGATTGTGTGACCATTGGCCAAAAACGACCACGAAAGGACTCGAACCCTCAATCTTCTGATCCGAAGTCAGACGCCTTCCTTATCCATTAGGCCACGCGGTCATCCGTCCACCTGAGATGATTTTTATCATGTAGGTGGTATGCATGGATGGAGAACATATTATTGAAAGGTATTCAGGTTTACATCCCATAGTGTTCTTTCAGCTCTTTTCGCTGGAAGCACTTTTTTGGAATCTATATACTGAGAATTTTATGAGTACGATATGCTTTTGTTTTCCTTTTTCCATACAAACCTCTTTCCTCATGAGTTTAAAGCTCATTTGTATGCTCTACATAGCTCTGGACGTTTCCAGACGTGGAGTGAAACTGTCTTGAAAGTAGTACAAATTGCTCCTTCCTGCATATGCTAATTTTTCACACTCACATAGGTTGTATAAGTTTTATGAATCCTGGCTTGACCTATTCAAGTAGCTGAAAGCCTGTCACCACCTCTAGAAACAAGATTCACACCAATCCAATTCATATCATTTTTTCCAAAGGAATATGTTCTGGCCGGTCGAAAATGCATCTCACAAAAATAGGCATTTAAGAATCTACTTTGCAGTTTCAGAACACTAACATGACTGTGAAGTGTACACAAGTAAAATGGGACCGTTTCAAAGTACCTAATCCCTCATAAACTTCTGAGAGGAAGCATGTAATAAATCTACCTAATTTTCTGGAAAAGAAAGAGGGAGGATTTTTGTTATCACCTCAGATGGGACTTGACCCCACAATCCCTGGCTTAGGAGGCCAGTGCCTTATCCATTAGGCCACTGAGGCACACATGCATAGCTCTTTTCTAGAGGCATTATTTAAATGTATTCTATGGTCAGACACCGGTGTGTGCACACAGGGCATTTCTCACTTCTCTCTATAAGTAAACTTCCCATTTTCATCCTCTTCCATCCCCGACTTTAACGCTCTCTTCTATGCTATAATGGAGACTTTGCAATTTTAGCAAGTGGAGAGAAATTGGAGAACCACTTTCGACTCCACACTTCTTCTTCACTTACTTCTTTTCTCAATATACTGGGCTTAGAAAATGGTATCAAGCCATCCTTATCATCAGTAGGACACGGAAAGAGGCACTAAGTCTCCTAACCAAGTTCAACCACACTCTGCAACTTAACCATTGCACTACAAATTAGGCAACGGGGGCATCAGCAAAGGCAGCCAATGTGCCGATCCTTTATACATTTTGTGTAGTACTTTTCTTACTCAGAGGCAAAATCAGCACTTTAACTGCCCAAATCATACAGATTTTACACATGTAGCACTCTATGCACACATAGGCACACACTGCGCAGTTCTTCTACACACACTTAAGCTAAAAACCCATTCTGTCACGTCAAAATTCTGCAAACCTATTACATATTCAGTGCGTCGGCATAGAAGCACTTTTTAATGCCACTAAAATGCACAAGTAGTTAGACTGAAGATGCAACCTGAATGAGTTTACAGTATTTACTCCACTTTATTAATGATTAGTAATGAGAAAGTGAGGACTACAAGAGTATTGGAAAAGACTTTTTCCACTCTGAATGTAAAGCAGATTGTGTGACCATTGGCCAAATACGACCATGAAGGGACTCGAACCCTCAATCTTCTGATCCAAAGTCAGACGCCTTCCTTATCCATTAGGCCACGCGGTCATCCGTCCACCTGAGATGATTTTTATCATGTAGGTGGTATGCATGGATGGAGAACATATTATTGAAAGGTATTCAGGTTTACATCCCATAGTGTTCTTTCAGCTCTTTTCGCTGGAAGCACTTTTTTGGAATCTATATATTGAGAATTTTATGAGTACGATATGCTTTTGTTTTCCTTTTTCCATACAAACCTCTTTCCTCATGAGTTTAAAGCTCATTTGTATGCTCTACATAGCTCTGGACGTTTCCAGACGTGGAGTGAAACTGTTTTGAGAGTAGTACAAATTGCTCCTTCCTGCATATGCTAATTTTTCACACTCACATAGGTTGTATAAGTTTTATGAATCCTGGCTTGACCTATTCAAGTAGCTGAAAGCCTGTCACCACCTCTAGAAACAAGATTCACACCAATCCAATTCATATCATTTTTTCCAAAGGAATATGTTCTGGCCGGTCGAAAATGCATCTCACAAAAATAGGCATTTAAGAATCTACTTTGCAGTTTCAGAACACTAACATGACTGTGAAGTGTACACAAGTAAAATGGGACCGTTTCAAAGTACCTAATCCCTCATAAACTTCTGAGAGGAAGCATGTAATAAATCTACCTAATTTTCTGGAAAAGAAAGAGGGAGGATTTTTGTTATCACCTCAGATGGGACTTGACCCCACAATCCCTGGCTTAGGAGGCCAGTGCCTTATCCATTAGGCCACTGAGGCACACATGCATAGCTCATTTCTAGAGGCATTATTTAAATGTATTCTATGGTCAGACACCGGTGTGTGCACACAGGGCATTTCTCACTTCTCTCTATAAGTAAACTTCCCATTTTCATCCTCTTCCATCCCCGACTTTAACGCTCTCTTCTATGCTATAATGGAGACTTTGCAATTTTAGCAAGTGGAGAGAAATTGGAGAACCACTTTCGACTCCACACTTCTTCTTCACTTACTTCTTTTCTCAATATACTGGGCTTAGAAAATGGTATCAAGCCATCCTTATCATCAGTAGGACACGGAAAGAGGCACTAAGTCTCCTAACCAAGTTCAACCACACTCTGCAACTTAACCATTGCACTACAAATTAGGCAACGGGGGCATCAGCAAAGGCAGCCAATGTGCCGATCCTTTATACATTTTGTGTAGTACTTTTCTTACTCAGAGGCAAAATCAGCACTTTAACTGCCCAAATCATACAGATTTTACACATGTAGCACTCTATGCACACATAGGCACACACTGCGCAGTTCTTCTACACACACTTAAGCTAAAAACCCATTCTGTCACGTCAAAATTCTGCAAACCTATTACATATTCAGTGCGTCGGCATAGAAGCACTTTTTAATGCCACTAAAATGCACAAGTAGTTAGACTGAAGATGCAACCTGAATGAGTTTACAGTATGTACTCCACTTTATTAATGATTAGTAATGAGAAAGTGAGGACTACAAGAGTATTGGAAAAGACTTTTTCCACTCTGAATGTAAAGCAGATTGTGTGACCATTGGCCAAAAATGACCACGAAGGGACTCGAACCCTCAATCTTCTGATCCGAAGTCAGACGCCTTCCTTATGCATTAGGCCACGCGGTCATCCGTCCACCTGAGATGATTTTTATCATGTAGGTGGTATGCATGGATGGAGAACATATTATTGAAAGGTATTCAGGTTTACATCCCATAGTGTTCTTTCAGCTCTTTTCGCTGGAAGCACTTTCTTGGAATCTATATATTGAGAATTTTATGAGTACGAAATGCTTCTGTTTTTCTGTTTCCATACAAACCTCTTTCCTCATGAGTTTAAAGCTCATTTGTATGCTCTACATAGCTCTGGACGTTTCCAGACGTGGAGTGAAACTGTTTTGAAAGTAGTACAAATTGCTCCTTCCTGCATATGCTAATTTTTCACACTCACATAGGTTGTATAAGTTTTATGAATCCTGGCTTGACCTATTCAAGTAGCTGAAAGCCTGTCACCACCTCTAGAAACAAGATTCACACCAATCCAATTCATATCATTTTTTCCAAAGGAATATGTTCTCGCCGGTCGAAAATGCATCTCACAAAAATAGGCATTTAAGAATCTACTTTGCAGTTTCAGAACACTAACATGACTGTGAAGTGTACACAAGTAAAATGGGACCGTTTCAAAGTACCTAATCCCTCATAAACTTCTGAGAGGAAGAATGTAATAAATCTACCTAATTTTCTGGAAAAGAAAGAGGGAGGATTTTTGTTATCACCTCAGATGGGACTTGACCCCACAATCCCTGGCTTAGGAGTCCAGTGCCTTATCAGCCCCACTCTCTTCAACATCTACATGAAACCCCTCGCTGCCATCGCACGCAAACACAACCTCAACATAATTTCCTACGCCGATGACACCCAGCTAATTCTCTCCCTCACCAGAGACCCCGACACCGCCAAAGCCAGCCTGCACGAAGGGATGACAGACGTCGCTGAATGGATGAACATCAGCCGCCTGAAACTGAACACGGACAAGACAGAAGTCCTCATCCTGGGACCATCACCCTCCGCATGGGACGACTCCTGGTGGCCCCCGGCACTAGGCACCGCACCTGAACCGACGGACCACGCACGCAACTTGGGCGTCATACTGGACTCCTCCCTATCGATGACCAGACAAGTCAACGCCGTCTCCTCAGCCTGCTTCCACAACCTCCGCATGCTCCGAAAGATCTTCCGATGGATCCCAACCGAGACCAGGAAGACGGTCACCCACGCTCTCGTCACCAGCAGACTAGACTACGGAAACACCCTCTACGCCGGTACTACGGCCAAGCTTCAGAAAAGACTTCAGCGAATTCAGAACGCCTCCGCCCGACTCATCCTGGACGTCCCCCGACGCAGCCACATCTCGTGCCACCTGAGAGACCTGCACTGGCTCCCGGTCAACAAGAGGATCACGTTCAGACTCCTCACCCACGCACACAAGTCCCTCCACGACCTAGGCCCAGGGTACCTCAACAGCCGCCTCACCTTCTACACGCCCACCCGCCGGCTACGTTCCGCTAACCTCGCCCTCGCCGTCGTCCCTCGCATCCAGAGAGCCACCGCTGGAGGAAGGTCATTCTCCTACCTGGCAGCTAAGACTTGGAACTCCCTACCCGTCCACCTGCGGATGACCCAGGACCACCTGGCCTTCAGGAAACAGCTCAAGACCTGGCTGTTCGAGCAGTAGCAGACCCCCTTCCCCAAGCGCCTTGAGACCCTTACGGGTGAGTAGTGCGCGATATAAGTTCCATGATTGATTGATTGATTATCCATTAGGCCACTGAGGCACACATGCATAGCTCTTTTCTAGAGGCATTATTTAAATGTATTCTATGGTCAGACACCGGTGTGTGCACACAGGGCATTTCTCACTTCTCTCTATAAGTAAACTTCCCATTTTCATCCTCTTCCATCCCCGACTTTAACGCTCTCTTCTATGCTATAATGGAGACTTTGCAATTTTAGCAAGTGGAGAGAAATTGGAGAACCACTTTCGACTCCACACTTCTTCTTCACTTACTTCTTTTCTCAATATACTGGGCTTAGAAAATGGTATCAAGCCATCCTTATCATCAGTAGGACACGGAAAGAGGCACTAAGTCTCCTAACCAAGTTCAACCACACTCTGCAACTTAACCATTGCACTACAAATTAGGCAACGGGGGCATCAGCAAAGGCAGCCAATGTGCCGATCCTTTATACATTTTGTGTAGTACTTTTCTTACTCAGAGGCAAAATCAGCACTTTAACTGCCCAAATCATACAGATTTTACACATGTAGCACTCTATGCACACATAGGCACACACTGCGCAGTTCTTCTACACACACTTAAGCTAAAAACCCATTCTGTCACGTCAAAATTCTGCAAACCTATTACATATTCAGTGCGTCGGCATAGAAGCACTTTTTAATGCCACTAAAATGCACAAGTAGTTAGACTGAAGATGCAACCTGAATGAGTTTACAGTATGTACTCCACTTTATTAATGATTAGTAATGAGAAAGTGAGGACTACAAGAGTATTGGAAAATACTTTTTCCACTCTGAATGTAAAGCAGATTGTGTGACCATTGGCCAAAAACGACCACGAAGGGACTCGAACCCTTAATCTTCTGATCCGAAGTCAGACACCTTATTCATTAGGCCACGCGGTCATCCGTCCACCTGAGATGATTTTTATCATGTAGGTGGTATGCATGGATGGAGAACATATTATTGAAAGGTATTCAGGTTTACATCCCATAGTGTTCTTTCAGCTCTTTTCGCTGGAAGCACTTTTTTGGAATCTATATATTGAGAATTTTATGAGTACGATATGCTTTTGTTTTCCTTTTTCCATACAAACCTCTTTCCTCATGAGTTTAAAGCTCATTTGTATTCTCTACATAGCTCTGGAAGTTTCCAGACGTGGAGTGAAACTGTTTTGAAAGTAGGACAAATTGCTCCTTCCTGCATATGCTAATTTTTCACACTCACATAGGTTGTATACGTTTTATGTATCCTGGCTTGACCTATTCAAGTAGCTGAAAGCCTGTCACCACCTCTAGAAACAAGATTCACACCAATCCAATTCAAAGCATTTTTTCCAAAGGAATATGTTCTGGCCGGTCGAAAATGCATCTCACAAAAATAGGCATTTAAAAATCTACTTTGCAGTTTCAGAACACTAACATGACTGTGAAGTGTACACAAGTAAAATGGGACCGTTTCAAAGTACCTAATCCCTCATAAACTTCTGAGAGGAAGCATGTAATAAATCTACCTAATATTCTGGAAAAGAAAGAGGGAGGATTTTTGTTATCACCTCAGATGGGACTCGAACCCACAATCCCTGGCTTAGGAGCCAGTGCCTTATCCATTAGGCCACTGAGGCACACATGCATAGCTCTTTTCTAGAGGCATTATTTAAATGTATTCTATGGTCAGACACCGGTGTGTGCACACAGGGCATTTCTCACTTCTCTCTATAAGTAAACTTCCCATTTTCATCCTCTTCCATCCCCGACTTTAACGCTCTCTTCTATGCTATAATGGAGACTTTGCAATTTTAGCAAGTGGAGAGAAATTGGAGAACCACTTTCGACTCCACACTTCTTCTTCACTTACTTCTTTTCTCAATATACTGGGCTTAGAAAATGGTATCAAGCCATCCTTATCATCAGTAGGACACGGAAAGAGGCACTAAGTCTCCTAACCAAGTTCAACCACACTCTGCAACTTAACCATTGCACTACAAATTAGGCAACGGGGGCATCAGCAAAGGCAGCCAATGTGCCGATCCTTTATACATTTTGTGTAGTACTTTTCTTACTCGGAGGCAAAATCAGCACTTTAACTGCCCAAATCATACAGATTTTACACATGTAGCACTCTATGCACACATAGGCACACACTGCGCAGTTCTTCTACACACACTGAAGCTAAAAACCCATTCTGTCACGTCAAAATTCTGCAAACCTATTACATATTCAGTGCGTCGGCATAGAAGCACTTTTTAATGCCACTAAAATGCACAAGTAGTTAGACTGAAGATGCAACCTGAATGAGTTTACAGTATGTACTCCACTTTATTAATGATTAGTAATGAGAAAGTGAGGACTACAAGAGTATTGGAAAATACTTTTTCCACTCTGAATGTAAAGCAGATTGTGTGACCATTGGCCAAAAACGACCACGAAGGGACTCGAACCCTCAATCTTCTGATCCGAAGTCAGACGCCTTCCTTATCCATTAGGCCACGCGGTCATCCGTCCACCTGAGATGATTTTTATCATGTAGGTGGTATGCATGGATGGAGAACATATTATTGAAAGGTATTCAGGTTTACATCCCATAGTGTTCTTTCAGCTCTTTTCGCTGGAAGCACTTTTTTGGAATCTATATATTGAGAATTTTATGAGTACGATATGCTTTTGTTTTCCTTTTTCCATACAAACCTCTTTCCTCATGAGTTTAAAGCTCATTTGTATGCTCTACATAGCTCTGGACGTTTCCAGACGTGGAGTGAAACTGTTTTGAAAGTAGTACAAATTGCTCCTTCCTGCATATGCTAATTTTTCACACTCACATAGGTTGTATAAGTTTTATGAATCCTGGCTTGACCTATTCAAGTAGCTGAAAGCCTGTCACCACCTCTAGAAACAAGATTCACACCAATCCAATTCATATCATTTTTTCCAAAGGAATATGTTCTGGCCAGTCGAAAATGCATCTCACAAAAATAGGCATTTAAGAATCTACTTTGCAGTTTCAGAACACTAACATAACTGTGAAGTGTACACAAGTAAAATGGGACCATTTCAAAGTACCTAATCCCTCATAAACTTCTGAGAGGAAGCATGTAATAAATCTACCTAATTTTCTGGAAAAGAAAGAGGGAGGATTTTTGTTATCACCTCAGATGGGACTTGACCCCACAATCCCTGGCTTAGGAGGCCAGTGCCTTATCCATTAGGCCACTGAGGCACACATGCATAGCTCTTTTCTAGAGGCATTATTTAAATGTATTCTATGGTTAGACACCGGTGTGTGCACACAGGGCATTTCTCACTTCTCTCTATAAGTAAACTTCCCATTTTCATCCTCTTCCATCCCCGACTTTAACGCTCTCTTCTATGCTATAATGGAGACTTTGCAATTTTAGCAAGTGGAGAGAAATTGGAGAACCACTTTCGACTCCACACTTCTTCTTCACTTACTTCTTTTCTCAATATACTGGGCTTAGAAAATGGTATCAAGCCATCCTTATCATCAGTAGGACACGGAAAGAGGCACTAAGTCTCCTAACCAAGTTCAACCACACTCTGCAACTTAACCATTGCACTACAAATTAGGCAACGGGGGCATCAGCAAAGGCAGCCAATGTGCCGATCCTTTATACATTTTGTGTAGTACTTTTCTTACTCAGAGGCAAAATCAGCACTTTAACTGCCCAAATCATACAGATTTTACACATGTAGCACTCTATGCACACATAGGCACACACTGCGCAGTTCTTCTACACACACTTAAGCTAAAAACCCATTCTGTCACGTCAAAATTCTGCAAACCTATTACATATTCAGTGCGTCGGCATAGAAACACTTTTTAATGCCACTAAAATGCACAAGTAGTTAGACTGAAGATGCAACCTGAATGAGTTTACAGTATGTACTCCACATTATTAATGATTAGTAATGAGAAAGTGAGGACTACAAGAGTATTGGAAAATACTTTTTCCACTCTGAATGTAAAGCAGATTGTGTGACCATTGGCCAAAAACAACCACGAAGGGACTCGAACCCTCAATCTTCTGATCCGAAGTCAGACGCCTTCCTTATCCATTAGGCCACGCGGTCATCCGTCCACCTGAGATGATTTTTATCATGTAGGTGGTAAGCATGGATGGAGAACATATTATTGAAAGGTATTCAGGTTTACATCCCATAGTGTTCTTTCAGCTCTTTTCGCTGGAAGCACTTTTTTGGAATCTATATATTGAGAATTTTATGAGTACGATATGCTTTTGTTTTCCTTTTTCCATACAAACCTCTTTCCTCATGAGTTTAAAGCTCATTTGTATGCTCTACATAGCTCTGGACGTTTCCAGACGTGGAGTGAAACTGTTTTGAAAGTAGTACAAATTGCTCCTTCCTGCATATGCTAATTTTTCACACTCACATAGGTTGTATAAGTTTTATGAATCCTGGCTTGACCTATTCAAGTAGCTGAAAGCCTGTCACCACCTCTAGAAACAAGATTCACACCAATCCAATTCATATCATTTTTTCCAAAGGAATATGTTCTGGCCGGTCGAAAATGCATCTCACAAAAATAGGCATTTAAGAATCTACTTTGCAGTTTCAGAACACTAACATGACTGTGAAGTGTACACAAGTAAAATGGGACCGTTTCAAAGTACCTAATCCCTCATAAACTTCTGAGAGGAAGCATGTAATAAATCTACCTAATTTTCTGGAAAAGAAAGAGGGAGGATTTTTGTTATCACCTCAGATGGGACTTGACCCCACAATCCATGGCTTAGGAGGCCAGTGCCTTATCCATTAGGCCACTGAGGCACACATGCATAGCTCTTTTCTAGAGGCATTATTTAAATGTATTCTATGGTCAGACACCGGTGTGTGCACACAGGGCATTTCTCACTTCTCTCTATAAGTAAACTTCCCATTTTCATCCTCTTCCATCCCCGACTTTAACGCTCTCTTCTATGCTATAATGGAGACTTTGCAATTTTAGCAAGTGGAGAGAAATTGGAGAACCACTTTCGACTCCACACTTCTTCTTCACTTACTTCTTTTCTCAATATACTGGGCTTAGAAAATGGAATCAAGCCATCCTTATCATCAGTAGGACACGGAAAGAGGCACTAAGTCTCCTAACCAAGTTCAACCACACTCTGCAACTTAACCATTGCACTACAAATTAGGCAACGGGGGCATCAGCAAAGGCAGCCAATGTGCCGATCCTTTATACATTTTGTGTAGTACTTTTCTTACTCAGAGGCAAAATCAGCACTTTAACTGCCCAAATCATACAGATTTTACACATGTAGCACTCTATGCACACATAGGCGCACACTGCGCAGTTCTTCTACACACACTTAAGCTAAAAACCCATTCTGTCACGTCAAAATTCTGCAAACCTATTACATATTCAGTGCGTCGGCATAGAAGCACTTTTTAATGCCACTAAAATGCACAAGTAGTTAGACTGAAGATGCAACCTGAATGAGTTTACAGTATGTACTCCACTTTATTAATGATTAGTAATGAGAAAGTGAGGACTACAAGCGTATTGGAAAAGACTTTTTCCACTCTGAATGTAAAGCAGATTGTGTGACCATTGGCCAAAAACGACCACGAAGGGACTCGAACCCTTAATCTTCTGATCCGAAGTCAGACACCTTATTCATTAGGCCACGCGGTCATCCGTCCACCTGAGATGATTTTTATCATGTAGGTGGTATGCATGGATGGAGAACATATTATTGAAAGGTATTCAGGTTTACATCCCATAGTGTTCTTTCAGCTCTTTTCGCTGGAAGCACTTTTTTGGAATCTATATATTGAGAATTTTATGAGTACGATATGCTTTTGTTTTCCTTTTTCCATACAAACCTCTTTCCTCATGAGTTTAAAGCTCATTTGTATTCTCTACATAGCTCTGGAAGTTTCCAGACGTGGAGTGAAACTGTTTTGAAAGTAGGACAAATTGCTCCTTCCTGCATATGCTAATTTTTCACACTCACATAGGTTGTATACGTTTTATGTATCCTGGCTTGACCTATTCAAGTAGCTGAAAGCCTGTCACCACCTCTAGAAACAAGATTCACACCAATCCAATTCAAATCATTTTTTCCAAAGGAATATGTTCTGGCCGGTCGAAAATGCATCTCACAAAAATAGGCATTTAAAAATCTACTTTGCAGTTTCAGAACACTAACATGACTGTGAAGTGTACACAAGTAAAATGGGACCGTTTCAAAGTACCTAATCCCTCATAAACTTCTGAGAGGAAGCATGTAATAAATCTACCTAATATTCTGGAAAAGAAAGAGGGAGGATTTTTGTTATCACCTCAGATGGGACTCGAACCCACAATCCCTGGCTTAGAAGGCCAGTGCCTTATCCATTAGGCCACTGAGGCACACATGCATAGCTCTTTTCTAGAGGCATTATTTAAATGTATTCTATGGTCAGACACCGGTGTGTGCACACAGGGCATTTCTCACTTCTCTCTATAAGTAAACTTCCCATTTTCATCCTCTTCCATCCCCGACTTTAACGCTCTCTTCTATGCTATAATGGAGACTTTGCAATTTTAGCAAGTGGAGAGAAATTGGAGAACCACTTTCGACTCCACACTTCTTCTTCACTTACTTCTTTTCTCAATATACTGGGCTTAGAAAATGGTATCAAGCCATCCTTATCATCAGTAGGACACGGAAAGAGGCACTAAGTCTCCTTACCAAGTTCAACCACACTCTGCAACTTAACCATTGCACTACAAATTAGGCAACGGGGGCATCAGCAAAGGCAGCCAATGTGCCGATCCTTTATACATTTTGTGTAGTACTTTTCTTACTCGGAGGCAAAATCAGCACTTTAACTGCCCAAATCATACAGATTTTACACATGTAGCACTCTATGCACACATAGGCACACACCTTGCAGTTCTTCTATACACACTTAAGCTAAAAACCCATTCTGTCACGTCAAAATTCTGCAAACCTATTACATATTCAGTGCGTCGGCATAGAAGCACTTTTTAATGCCACTAAAATGCACAAGTAGTTAGACTGAAGATGCAACCTGAATGAGTTTACAGTATGTACTCCACTTTATTAATGATTAGTAATGAGAAAGTGAGGACTACAAGAGTATTGGAAAAGACTTTTTCCACTCTGAATGTAAAGCAGATTGTGTGACCATTGGCCAAAAACGACCACGAAGGGACTCGAACCCTCAATCTTCTGATCCGAAGTCAGACGCCTTATCCATTAGGCCACGCGGTCATCCGTCCACCTGAGATGATTTTTATCATGTAGGTGGTATGCATGGATGGAGAACATATTATTGAAAGGTATTCAGGTTTACTTCCCATAGTGTTCTTTCAGCTCTTTTCGCTGGAAGCACTTTTTTAGAATCTATATATTGAGAATTTTATGAGTACGATATGCTTTTGTTTTCCTTTTTCCATACAAACCTCTTTCCTCATGAGTTTAAAGCTCATTTGTATGCTCTACATAGCTCTGGACGTTTTCAGACGTGGAGTGAAACTGTTTTGAAAGTAGTACAAATTGCTCCTTCCTGCATATGCTAATTTTTCACACTCACATAGGTTGTATAAGTTTTATGAATCCTGGCTTGACCTATTCAAATAGCTGAAAGCCTGTCACCACCTCTAGAAACAAGATTCACACCAATCCAATTCATATCATTTTTTCCAAAGGAATATGTTCTGGCCGGTCGAAAATGCATCTCACAAAAATAGGCATTTAAAAATATACTTTGCAGTTTCAGAACACTAACATGACTGTGAAGTGTACACAAGTAAAATGGGACCGTTTCAAAGTACCTAATCCCTCATAAACTTCTGAGAGGAAGCATGTAATAAATCTACCTAATTTTCTGGAAAAGAAAGAGGGAGGATTTTTGTTATCACCTCAGATGGGACTTGAACACACAATCCCTGGCTTAGGAGGCCAGTGCCTTATCCATTAGGCCACTGAGGCACACATGCATAGCTCTTTTCTAGAGGCATTATTTAAATGTATTCTATGGTCAGACACCGGTGTGTGCACACAGGGCATTTCTCACTTCTCTCTATAAGTAAACTTCCCATTTTCATCCTCTTCCATCCCCGACTTTAACGCTCTCTTCTATGCTATAATGGAGACTTTGCAATTTTAGCAAGTGGAGAGAAATTGGAGAACCACTTTCGACTCCACACTTCTTCTTCACTTACTTCTTTTCTCAATATACTGGGCTTAGAAAATGGTATCAAGCCATCCTTATCATCAGTAGGACACGGAAAGAGGCACTAAGTCTCCTAACCAAGTTCAACCACACTCTGCAACTTAACCATTGCACTACAAATTAGGCAACGGGGGCATCAGCAAAGGCAGCCAATGTGCCGATCCTTTATACATTTTGTGTAGTACTTTTCTTACTCGGAGGCAAAATCAGCACTTTAACTGCCCAAATCATACAGATTTTACACATGTACCACTCTATGCACACATAGGCACACACCTTGCAGTTCTTCTACACACACTTAAGCTAAAAACCCATTCTGTCACGTCAAAATTCTGCAAACCTATTACATATTCAGTGCGTCGGCATAGAAGCACTTTTTAATGCCACTAAAATGCACAAGTAGTTAGACTGAAGATGCAACCTGAATGAGTTTACAGTATGTACTCCACTTTATTAATGATTAGTACTGAGAAAGTGAGGACTACAAGAGTATTGGAAAAGACTTTTTCCACTCTGAATGTAAAGCAGATTGTGTGACCATTGGCCAAAAACGACCACGAAGGGACTCGACCCCTCAATCTTCTGATCCGAAGTCAGACACCTTCCTTATCCATTAGGCCACGCGGTCATCCGTCCACCTGAGATGATTTTTATCATGTAGGTGGTATGCATGGATGGAGAACATATTATTGAAAGGTATTCAGGTTTACATCCCATAGTGTTCTTTCAGCTCTTTTCGCTGGAAGCACTTTTTTGGAATCTATATATTGAGAATTTTATGATTACGATATGCTTTTGTTTTCCTTTTTCCATACAAACCTCTTTCCTCATGAGTTTAAAGCTCATTTGTATGCTCTACATAGCTCTGGACGTTTCCAGACGTGGAGTGAAACTGTTTTGAAAGTAGTACAAATTGCTCCTTCCTGCATATGCTAATTTTTCACACTCACATAGGTTGTATAAGTTTTATGAATCCTGGCTTGACCTATTCAAGTAGCTGAAAGCCTGTCACCACCTCTAGAAACAAGATTCACACCAATCCAATTCATATCATTTTTTCCAAAGGAATATGTTCTGGCCGGTCGAAAATGCATCTCACAAAAATAGGCATTTAAGAATCTACTTTGCAGTTTCAGAACACTAACATGACTGTGAAGTGTACACAAGTAAAATGGGACCGTTTCAAAGTACCTAATCCCTCATAAACTTCTGAGAGGAAGCATGTAATAAATCTATCTAATTTTCTGGAAAAGAAAGAGGGAGGATTTTTGTTATCACCTCAGATGGGACTTGACCCCACAATCCCTGGCTTAGGAGGCCAGTGCCTTATCCATTAGGCCACTGAGGCACACATGCATAGCTCTTTTCTAGAGGCGTTATTTAAATGTATTCTATGGTCAGACACCGGTGTGTGCACACAGGGCATTTCTCACTTCTCTCTATAAGTAAACTTCCCATTTTCATCCTCTTCCATCCCCGACTTTAACGCTCTCTTCTATGCTATAATGGAGACTTTGCAATTTTAGCAAGTGGAGAGAAATTGGAGAACCACTTTCGACTCCACACTTCTTCTTCACTTACTTCTTTTCTCAATATACTGGGCTTAGAAAATGGTATCAAGCCATCCTTATCATCAGTAGGACACGGAAAGAGGCACTAAGTCTCCTAACCAAGTTCAACCACACTCTGCAACTTAACCATTGCACTACAAATTAGGCAACGGGGGCATCAGCAAAGGCAGCCAATGTGCCGATCCTTTATACATTTTGTGTAGTACTTTTCTTACTCAGAGGCAAAATCAGCACTTTAACTGCCCAAATCATACAGATTTTACACATGTAGCACTCTATGCACACATAGGCACACACTGCGCAGTTCTTCTACACACACTTAAGCTAAAAACCCATTCTGTCACGTCAAAATTCTGCAAACCTATTACATATTCAGTGCGTCGGCATAGAAGCACTTTTTAATGCCACTAAAATGCACAAGTAGTTAGACTGAAGATGCAACCTGAATGAGTTTACAGTATGTACTCCACTTTATTAATGATTAGTAATGAGAAAGTGAGGACTACAAGAGTATTGGAAAATACTTTTTCCACTCTGAATGTAAAGCAGATTGTGTGACCATTGGCCAAAAACGACCACGAAGGGACTCGAACCCTTAATCTTCTGATCCGAAGTCAGACACCTTATTCATTAGGCCACGCGGTCATCCGTCCACCTGAGATGATTTTTATCATGTAGGTGGTATGCATGGATGGAGAACATATTATTGAAATGTATTCAGGTTTACATCCCATAGTGTTCTTTCAGCTCTTTTCGCTGGAAGCACTTTTTTGGAATCTATATATTGAGAATTTTATGAGTACGATATGCTTTTGTTTTCCTTTTTCCATACAAACCTCTTTCCTCATGAGTTTAAAGCTCATTTGTATTCTCTACATAGCTCTGGAAGTTTCCAGACGTGGAGTGAAACTGTTTTGAAAGTAGGACAAATTGCTCCTTCCTGCATATGCTAATTTTTCACACTCACATAGGTTGTATACGTTTTATGTATCCTGGCTTGACCTATTCAAGTAGCTGAAAGCCTGTCACCACCTCTAGAAACAAGATTCACACCAATCCAATTCAAATCATTTTTTCCAAAGGAATATGTTCTGGCCGGTCGAAAATGCATCTCACAAAAATAGGCATTTAAAAATCTACTTTGCAGTTTCAGAACACTAACATGACTGTGAAGTGTACACAAGTAAAATGGGACTGTTTCAAAGTACCTAATCCCTCATAAACTTCTGAGAGGAAGCATGTAATAAATCTACCTAATTTTCTGGAAAAGAAAGAGGGAGGATTTTTGTTATCACCTCAGATGGGACTTGAACCCACAATCCCTGGCTTAGGAGGCCAGTGCCTTATCCATTAGGCCACTGAGGCACACATGCATAGCTCTTTTCTAGAGGCATTATTTAAATGTATTCTATGGTCAGACACCGGTGTGTGCACACAGGGCATTTCTCACTTCTCTCTATAAGTAAACTTCCCATTTTCATCCTCTTCCATCCCCGACTTTAACGCTCTCTTCTATGCTATAATGGAGACTTTGCAATTTTAGTAAGTGGAGAGAAATTGGAGAACCACTTTCGACTCCACACTTCTTCTTCACTTACTTCTTTTCTCAATATACTGGGCTTAGAAAATGGTAGCAAGCCATCCTTATCATCAGTAGGACACGGAAAGAGGCACTAAGTCTCCTAACCAAGTTCAACCACACTCTGCAACTTAACCATTGCACTACAAATTAGGCAACGGGGGCATCAGCAAAGGCAGCCAATGTGCCGATCCTTTATACATTTTGTGTAGTACTTTTCTTACTCGGAGGCAAAATCAGCACTTTAACTGCCCAAATCATACAGATTTTACACATGTAGCACTCTATGCACACATAGGCACACACCTTGCAGTTCTTCTACACACACTTAAGCTAAAAACCCATTCTGTCACGTCAAAATTCTGCAAACCTATTACATATTCAGTGCGTCGGCATAGAAGCACTTTTTAATGCCACTAAAATGCACAAGTAGTTAGACTGAAGATGCAACCTGAATGAGTTTACAGTATGTACTCCACTTTATTAATGATTAGTAATGAGAAAGTGAGGACTACAAGAGTATTGGAAAAGACTTTTTCCACTCTGAATGTAAAGCAGATTGTGTGACCATTGGCCAAAAACGACCACGAAGGGACTCGAACCCTCAATCTTCTGATCCGAAGTCAGACACCTTATCCATTAGGCCACGCGGTCATCCGTCCACCTGAGATGATTTTTATCATGTAGGTGGTATGCATGGATGGAGAACATATTATTGAAAGGTATTCAGGTTTACATCCCATAGTGTTCTTTCAGCTCTTTTCGCTGGAAGCACTTTTTTGGAATCTATATATTGAGAATTTTATGAGTACGATATGCTTTTGTTTTCCTTTTTCCATACAAACCTCTTTCCTCATGAGTTTAAAGCTCATTTGTATTCTCTACATAGCTCTGGAAGTTTCCAGACGTGGAGTGAAACTGTTTTGAAAGTAGGACAAATTGCTCCTTCCTGCATTTGCTAATTTTTCACACTCACATAGGTTGTATACATTTTATGTATCCTGGCTTGACCTATTCAAGTAGCTGAAAGCCTGTCACCACCTCTAGAAACAAGATTCACACCAATCCAATTCAAATCATTTTTTCCAAAGGAATATGTTCTGGCCGGTCGAAAATGCATCTCACAAAAATAGGCATTTAAAAATATACTTTGCAGTTTCAGAACACTAACATGACTGTGAAGTGTACACAAGTAAAACGGGACAGTTTCAAAGTACCTAATCCCTCATAAACTTCTGAGAGGAAGCATGTAATAAATCTACCTAATTTTCTGGAAAAGTAAGAGGCAGGATTTTTGTTATCACCTCAGATGGGACTCAAACCCACAATCCCTGGCTTAGGAGGCCAGTGCCTTATCCATTAGGCCACTGAGGCACACATGCATAGCTCTTTTCTAGAGGCATTATTTAAATGTATTCTATGGTCAGACACCGGTGTGTGCACACAGGGCATTTCTCACTTCTCTCTATAAGTAAACTTCCCATTTTCATCCTCTTCCATCCCCGACTTTAACACTCTCTTCTATGCTATAATGGAGACTTTGCAATTTTAGCAAGTGGAGAGAAATTGGAGAACCACTTTCGACTCCACACTTCTTCTTCACTTACTTCTTTTCTCAATATACTGGGCTTAGAAAATGGTATCAAGCCATCCTTATCATCAGTAGGACACGGAAAGAGGCACTAAGTCTCCTAACCAAGTTCAACCACACTCTGCAACTTAACCATTGCACTACAAATTAGGCAACGGGGGCATCAGCAAAGGCAGCCAATGTGCCGATCCTTTATACATTTTGTGTAGTACTTTTCTTACTCGGAGGCAAAATCAGCACTTTAACTGCCCAAATCATACAGATTTTACACATGTACCACTCTATGCACACATAGGCACACACCTTGCAGTTCTTCTACACACACTTAAGCTAAAAACCCATTCTGTCACGTCAAAATTCTGCAAACCTATTACATATTCAGTGCGTCGGCATAGAAGCACTTTTTAATGCCACTAAAATGCACAAGTAGTTAGACTGAAGATGCAACCTGAATGAGTTTACAGTATGTACTCCACTTTATTAATGATTAGTACTGAGAAAGTGAGGACTACAAGAGTATTGGAAAAGACTTTTTCCACTCTGAATGTAAAGCAGATTGTGTGACCATTGGCCAAAAACGACCACGAAGGGACTCGAACCCTCAATCTTCTGATCCGAAGTCAGACGCCTTATCCATTAGGCCACGCGGTCATCCGTCCACCTGAGATGATTTTTATCATGTAGGTGGTATGCATGGATGGAGAACATATTATTGAAAGGTATTCAGGTTTACATCCCATAGTGTTCTTTCAGCTCTTTTCGCTGGAAGCACTTTTTTAGAATCTATATATTGAGAATTTTATGAGTACGATATGCTTTTGTTTTTCTTTTTCCATACAAACCTCTTTCCTCATGAGTTTAAAGCTCATTTGTATGCTCTACATAGCTCTGGACGTTTTCAGACGTGGAGTGAAACTGTTTTGAAAGTAGTACAAATTGCTCCTTCCTGCATATGCTAATTTTTCACACTCACATAGGTTGTATACATTTTATGTATCCTGGCTTGACCTATTCAAGTAGCTGAAAGCCTGTCACCACCTCTAGAAACAAGATTCACACCAATCCAATTCAAATCATTTTTTCCAAAGGAATATGTTCTGGCCGGTCGAAAATGCATCTCACAAAAATAGGCATTTAAAAATATACTTTGCAGTTTCAGAACCCTAACATGACTGTGAAGTGTACACAAGTAAAACGGGACAGTTTCAAAGTACCTAATCCCTCATAAACTTCTGAGAGGAAGCATGTAATAAATCTACCTAATTTTCTGGAAAAGGAAGAGGCAGGATTTTTGGTATCACCTCAGATGGGACTCAAACCCACAATCCCTGGCTTAGGAGGCCAGTGCCTTATCCATTAGGCCACTGAGGCACACATGGATAGCTCTTTTCTAGAGGCATTATTTAAATGTATTCTATGGTCCGACACCGGTGTGTGCACACAGGGCATTTCTCACTTCTCTCTATAAGTAAACTTCCCATTTTCATCCTCTTCCATCCCCGACTTTAACACTCTCTTCTATGCTATAATGGAGACTTTGCAATTTTAGCAAGTGGAGAGAAATTGGAGAACCACTTTCGACTCCACACTTCTTCTTCACTTACTTCTTTTCTCAATATACTGGGCTTAGAAAATGGTATCAAGCCATCCTTATCATCAGTAGGACACGGAAAGAGGCACTAAGTCTCCTAACCAAGTTCAACCACACTCTGCAACTTAACCATTGCACTACAAATTAGGCAACGGGGGCATCAGCAAAGGCAGCCAATGTGCCGATCCTTTATACATTTTGTGTAGTACTTTTCTTACTCGGAGGCAAAATCAGCACTTTAACTGCCCAAATCATACAGATTTTACACATGTACCACTCTATGCACACATAGGCACACACCTTGCAGTTCTTCTACACACACTTAAGCTAAAAACCCATTCTGTCACGTCAAAATTCTGCAAACCTATTACATATTCAGTGCGTCGGCATAGAAGCACTTTTTAATGCCACTAAAATGCACAAGTAGTTAGACTGAAGATGCAACCTGAATGAGTTTACAGTATGTACTCCACTTTATTAATGATTAGTACTGAGAAAGTGAGGACTACAAGAGTATTGGAAAATACTTTTTCCACTCTGAATGTAAAGCAGATTGTGTGACCATTGGCCAAAAACGACCACGAAGGGACTCGAACCCTCAATCTTCTGATCCGAAGTCAGACACCTTCCTTATCCATTAGGCCACGCGGTCATCCGTCCACCTGAGATGATTTTTATCATGTAGGTGGTATGCATGGATGGAGAACATATTATTGAAAGGTATTCAGGTTTACATCCCATAGTGTTCTTTCAGCTCTTTTCGCTGGAAGCACTTTTTTGGAATCTATATATTGAGAATTTTATGATTACGATATGCTTTTGTTTTCCTTTTTCCATACAAACCTCTTTCCTCATGAGTTTAAAGCTCATTTGTATGCTCTACATAGCTCTGGACGTTTCCAGACGTGGAGTGAAACTGTTTTGAAAGTAGTACAAATTGCTCCTTCCTGCATATGCTAATTTTTCACACTCACATAGGTTGTATAAGTTTTATGAATCCTGGCTTGACCTATTCAAGTAGCTGAAAGCCTGTCACCACCTCTAGAAACAAGATTCACACCAATCCAATTCATATCATTTTTTCCAAAGGAATATGTTCTGGCCGCTCGAAAATGCATCTCACAAAAATAGGCATTTAAGAATCTACTTTGCAGTTTCAGAACACTAACATGACTGTGAAGTGTACACAAGTAAAATGGGACCGTTTCAAAGTACCTAATCCCTCATAAACTTCTGAGAGGAAGCATGTAATAAATCTATCTAATTTTCTGGAAAAGAAAGAGGGAGGATTTTTGTTATCACCTCAGATGGGACTTGACCCCACAATCCCTGGCTTAGGAGGCCAGTGCCTTATCCATTAGGCCACTGAGGCACACATGCATAGCTCTTTTCTAGAGGCGTTATTTAAATGTATTCTATGGTCAGACACCGGTGTGTGCACACAGGGCATTTCTCACTTCTCTCTATAAGTAAACTTCCCATTTTCATCCTCTTCCATCCCCGACTTTAACGCTCTCTTCTATGCTATAATGGAGACTTTGCAATTTTAGCAAGTGGAGAGAAATTGGAGAACCACTTTCGACTCCACACTTCTTCTTCACTTACTTCTTTTCTCAATATACTGGGCTTAGAAAATGGTATCAAGCCATCCTTATCATCAGTAGGACACGGAAAGAGGCACTAAGTCTCCTAACCAAGTTCAACCACACTCTGCAACTTAACCATTGCACTACAAATTAGGCAACGGGGGCATCAGCAAAGGCAGCCAATGTGCCGATCCTTTATACATTTTGTGTTGTACTTTTCTTACTCAGAGGCAAAATCAGCACTTTAACTGCCCAAATCATACAGATTTTACACATGTAGCACTCTATGCACACATAGGCACACACTGCGCAGTTCTTCTACACACACTTAAGCTAAAAACCCATTCTGTCACGTCAAAATTCTGCAAACCTATTACATATTCAGTGCGTCGGCATAGAAGCACTTTTTAATGCCACTAAAATGCACAAGTAGTTAGACTGAAGATGCAACCTGAATGAGTTTACAGTATGTACTCCACTTTATTAATGATTAGTAATGAGAAAGTGAGGACTACAAGAGTATTGGAAAAGACTTTTTCCACTCTGAATGTAAAGCAGATTGTGTGACCATTGGCCAAAAACGACCACGAAGGGACTCGAACCCTTAATCTTCTGATCCGAAGTCAGACACCTTATTCATTAGGCCACGCGGTCATCCGTCCACCTGAGATGATTTTTATCATGTAGGTGGTATGCATGGATGGAGAACATATTATTGAAAGGTATTCAGGTTTACATCCCATAGTGTTCTTTCAGCTCTTTTCGCTGGAAGCACTTTTTTGGAATCTATATATTGAGAATTTTATGAGTACGATATGCTTTTGTTTTCCTTTTTCCATACAAACCTCTTTCCTCATGAGTTTAAAGCTCATTTGTATTCTCTACATAGCTCTGGAAGTTTCCAGACGTGGAGTGAAACTGTTTTGAAAGTAGGACAAATTGCTCCTTCCTGCATATGCTAATTTTTCACACTCACATAGGTTGTATACGTTTTATGTATCCTGGCTTGACCTATTCAAGTAGCTGAAAGCCTGTCACCACCTCTAGAAACAAGATTCACACCAATCCAATTCAAATCATTTTTTCCAAAGGAATATGTTCTGGCCGGTCGAAAATGCATCTCACAAAAATAGGCATTTAAAAATCTACTTTGCAGTTTCAGAACACTAACATGACTGTGAAGTTTACACAAGTAAAATGGGACCGTTTCAAAGTACCTAATCCCTCATAAACTTCTGAGAGGAAGCATGTAATAAATCTACCTAATTTTCTGGAAAATAAAGAGGGAGGATTTTTGTTATCACCTCAGATGGGACTTGAACCCACAATCCCTGGCTTAGGAGGCCAGTGCCTTATCCATTAGGCCACTGAGGCACACATGCATAGCTCTTTTCTAGAGGCATTATTTAAATGTATTCTATGGTCAGACACCGGTGTGTGCACACAGGGCATTTCTCACTTCTCTCTATAAGTAAACTTCCCATTTTCATCCTCTTCCATCCCCGACTTTAACGCTCTCTTCTATGCTATAATGGAGACTTTGCAATTTTAGCAAGTGGAGAGAAATTGGAGAACCACTTTCGACTCCACACTTCTTCTTCACTTACTTCTTTTCTCAATATACTGGGCTTAGAAAATGGTATCAAGCCATCCTTATCATCAGTAGGACACGGAAAGAGGCACTAAGTCTCCTAACCAAGTTCAACCACACTCTGCAACTTAACCATTGCACTACAAATTAGGCAACGGGGGCATCAGCAAAGGCAGCCAATGTGCCGATCCTTTATACATTTTGTGTAGTACTTTTCTTACTCGGAGGCAAAATCAGCACTTTAACTGCCCAAATCATACAGATTTTACACATGTACCACTCTATGCACACATAGGCACACACCTTGCAGTTCTTCTACACACACTTAAGCTAAAAACCCATTCTGTCACGTCAAAATTCTGCAAACCTATTACATATTCAGTGCGTCGGCATAGAAGCACTTTTTAATGCCACTAAAATGCACAAGTAGTTAGACTGAAGATGCAACCTGAATGAGTTTACAGTATGTACTCCACTTTATTAATGATTAGTAATGAGAAAGTGAGGACTACAAGAGTATTGGAAAAGACTTTTTCCACTCTGAATGTAAAGCAGATTGTGTGACCATTGGCCAAAAACGACCACGAAGGGACTCGAACCCTCAATCTTCTGATCCGAAGTCAGACGCCTTATCCATTAGGCCACGCGGTCATCCGTCCACCTGAGATGATTTTTATCATGTAGGTGGTATGCATGGATGGAGAACATATTATTGAAAGGTATTCAGGTTTACATCCCATAGTGTTCTTTCAGCTCTTTTCGCTGGAAGCACTTTTTTAGAATCTATATATTGAGAATTTTATGAGTACGATATGCTTTTGTTTTTCTTTTTCCATACAAACCTCTTTCCTCATGAGTTTAAAGCTCATTTGTATGCTCTACATAGCTCTGGACGTTTTCAGACGTGGAGTGAAACTGTTTTGAAAGTAGTACAAATTGCTCCTTCCTGCATATGCTAATTTTTCACACTCACATAGGTTGTATACATTTTATGTATCCTGGCTTGACCTATTCAAGTAGCTGAAAGCCTGTCACCACCTCTAGAAACAAGATTCACACCAATCCAATTCAAATCATTTTTTCCAAAGGAATATGTTCTGGCCGGTCGAAAATGCATCTCACAAAAATAGGCATTTAAAAATATACTTTGCAGTTTCAGAACCCTAACATGACTGTGAAGTGTACACAAGTAAAACGGGACAGTTTCAAAGTACCTAATCCCTCATAAACTTCTGAGAGGAAGCATGTAATAAATCTACCTAATTTTCTGGAAAAGGAAGAGGCAGGATTTTTGGTATCACCTCAGATGGGACTCAAACCCACAATCCCTGGCTTAGGAGGCCAGTGCCTTATCCATTAGGCCACTGAGGCACACATGCATAGCTCTTTTCTAGAGGCATTATTTAAATGTATTCTATGGTCCGACACCGGTGTGTGCACACAGGGCATTTCTCACTTCTCTCTATAAGTAAACTTCCCATTTTCATCCTCTTCCATCCCCGACTTTAACACTCTCTTCTATGCTATAATGGAGACTTTGCAATTTTAGCAAGTGGAGAGAAATTGGAGAACCACTTTCGACTCCACACTTCTTCTTCACTTACTTCTTTTCTCAATATACTGGGCTTAGAAAATGGTATCAAGCCATCCTTATCATCAGTAGGACACGGAAAGAGGCACTAAGTCTCCTAACCAAGTTCAACCACACTCTGCAACTTAACCATTGCACTACAAATTAGGCAACGGGGGCATCAGCAAAGGCAGCCAATGTGCCGATCCTTTATACATTTTGTGTAGTACTTTTCTTACTCGGAGGCAAAATCAGCACTTTAACTGCCCAAATCATACAGATTTTACACATGTACCACTCTATGCACACATAGGCACACACCTTGCAGTTCTTCTACACACACTTAAGCTAAAAACCCATTCTGTCACGTCAAAATTCTGCAAACCTATTACATATTCAGTGCGTCGGCATAGAAGCACTTTTTAATGCCACTAAAATGCACAAGTAGTTAGACTGAAGATGCAACCTGAATGAGTTTACAGTATGTACTCCACTTTATTAATGATTAGTACTGAGAAAGTGAGGACTACAAGAGTATTGGAAAAGACTTTTTCCACTCTGAATGTAAAGCAGATTGTGTGACCATTGGCCAAAAACGACCACGAAGGGACTCGAACCCTCAATCTTCTGATCCGAAGTCAGACACCTTCCTTATCCATTAGGCCACGCGGTCATCCGTCCACCTGAGATGATTTTTATCATGTAGGTGGTATGCATGGATGGAGAACATATTATTGAAAGGTATTCAGGTTTACATCCCATAGTGTTCTTTCAGCTCTTTTCGCTGGAAGCACTTTTTTGGAATCTATATATTGAGAATTTTATGATTACGATATGCTTTTGTTTTCCTTTTTCCATACAAACCTCTTTCCTCATGAGTTTAAAGCTCATTTGTATGCTCTACATAGCTCTGGACGTTTCCAGACGTGGAGTGAAACTGTTTTGAAAGTAGTACAAATTGCTCCTTCCTGCATATGCTAATTTTTCACACTCACATAGGTTGTATAAGTTTTATGAATCCTGGCTTGACCTATTCAAGTAGCTGAAAGCCTGTCACCACCTCTAGAAACAAGATTCACACCAATCCAATTCATATCATTTTTTCCAAAGGAATATGTTCTGGCCGCTCGAAAATGCATCTCACAAAAATAGGCATTTAAGAATCTACTTTGCAGTTTCAGAACACTAACATGACTGTGAAGTGTACACAAGTAAAATGGGACCGTTTCAAAGTACCTAATCCCTCATAAACTTCTGAGAGGAAGCATGTAATAAATCTATCTAATTTTCTGGAAAAGAAAGAGGGAGGATTTTTGTTATCACCTCAGATGGGACTTGACCCCACAATCCCTGGCTTAGGAGGCCAGTGCCTTATCCATTAGGCCACTGAGGCACACATGCATAGCTCTTTTCTAGAGGCGTTATTTAAATGTATTCTATGGTCAGACACCGGTGTGTGCACACAGGGCATTTCTCACTTCTCTCTATAAGTAAACTTCCCATTTTCATCCTCTTCCATCCCCGACTTTAACGCTCTCTTCTATGCTATAATGGAGACTTTGCAATTTTAGCAAGTGGAGAGAAATTGGAGAACCACTTTCGACTCCACACTTCTTCTTCACTTACTTCTTTTCTCAATATACTGGGCTTAGAAAATGGTATCAAGCCATCCTTATCATCAGTAGGACACGGAAAGAGGCACTAAGTCTCCTAACCAAGTTCAACCACACTCTGCAACTTAACCATTGCACTACAAATTAGGCAACGGGGGCATCAGCAAAGGCAGCCAATGTGCCGATCCTTTATACATTTTGTGTTGTACTTTTCTTACTCAGAGGCAAAATCAGCACTTTAACTGCCCAAATCATACAGATTTTACACATGTAGCACTCTATGCACACATAGGCACACACTGCGCAGTTCTTCTACACACACTTAAGCTAAAAACCCATTCTGTCACGTCAAAATTCTGCAAACCTATTACATATTCAGTGCGTCGGCATAGAAGCACTTTTTAATGCCACTAAAATGCACAAGTAGTTAGACTGAAGATGCAACCTGAATGAGTTTACAGTATGTACTCCACTTTATTAATGATTAGTAATGAGAAAGTGAGGACTACAAGAGTATTGGAAAAGACTTTTTCCACTCTGAATGTAAAGCAGATTGTGTGACCATTGGCCAAAAACGACCACGAAGGGACTCGAACCCTTAATCTTCTGATCCGAAGTCAGACACCTTATTCATTAGGCCACGCGGTCATCCGTCCACCTGAGATGATTTTTATCATGTAGGTGGTATGCATGGATGGAGAACATATTATTGAAAGGTATTCAGGTTTACATCCCATAGTGTTCTTTCAGCTCTTTTCGCTGGAAGCACTTTTTTGGAATCTATATATTGAGAATTTTATGAGTACGATATGCTTTTGTTTTCCTTTTTCCATACAAACCTCTTTCCTCATGAGTTTAAAGCTCATTTGTATTCTCTACATAGCTCTGGAAGTTTCCAGACGTGGAGTGAAACTGTTTTGAAAGTAGGACAAATTGCTCCTTCCTGCATATGCTAATTTTTCACACTCACATAGGTTGTATACGTTTTATGTATCCTGGCTTGACCTATTCAAGTAGCTGAAAGCCTGTCACCACCTCTAGAAACAAGATTCACACCAATCCAATTCAAATCATTTTTTCCAAAGGAATATGTTCTGGCCGGTCGAAAATGCATCTCACAAAAATAGGCATTTAAAAATCTACTTTGCAGTTTCAGAACACTAACATGACTGTGAAGTGTACACAAGTAAAATGGGACCGTTTCAAAGTACCTAATCCCTCATAAACTTCTGAGAGGAAGCATGTAATAAATCTACCTAATTTTCTGGAAAAGAAAGAGGGAGGATTTTTGTTATCACCTCAGATGGGACTTAAACCCACAATCCCTGGCTTAGGAGGCCAGTGCCTTATCCATTAGGCCACTGAGGTACACATGCATAGCTCTTTTCTAGAGGCATTATTTAAATGTATTCTATGGTCAGACACCGGTGTGTGCACACAGGGCATTTCTCACTTCTCTCTATAAGTAAACTTCCCATTTTCATCCTCTTCCATCCCCGACTTTAACGCTCTCTTCTATGCTATAATGGAGACTTTGCAATTTTAGCAAGTGGAGAGAAATTGGAGAACCACTTTCGACTCCACACTTCTTCTTCACTTACTTCTTTTCTCAATATACTGGGCTTAGAAAATGGTATCAAGCCATCCTTATCATCAGTAGGACACGGAAAGAGGCACTAAGTCTCCTAACCAAGTTCAACCACACTCTGCAACTTAACCATTGCACTACAAATTAGGCAACGGGGGCATCAGCAAAGGCAGCCAATGTGCCGATCCTTTATACATTTTGTGTAGTACTTTTCTTACTCGGAGGCAAAATCAGCACTTTAACTGCCCAAATCATACAGATTTTACACATGTACCACTCTATGCACACATAGGCACACACCTTGCAGTTCTTCTACACACACTTAAGCTAAAAACCCATTCTGTCACGTCAAAATTCTGCAAACCTATTACATATTCAGTGCGTCGGCATAGAAGCACTTTTTAATGCCACTAAAATGCACAAGTAGTTAGACTGAAGATGCAACCTGAATGAGTTTACAGTATGTACTCCACTTTATTAATGATTAGTAATGAGAAAGTGAGGACTACAAGAGTATTGGAAAAGACTTTTTCCACTCTGAATGTAAAGCAGATTGTGTGACCATTGGCCAAAAACGACCACGAAGGGACTCGAACCCTCAATCTTCTGATCCGAAGTCAGACACCTTATCCATTAGGCCACGCGGTCATCCGTCCACCTGAGATGATTTTTATCATGTAGGTGGTATGCATGGATGGAGAACATATTATTGAAAGGTATTCAGGTTTACATCCCATAGTGTTCTTTCAGCTCTTTTCTCTGGAAGCACTTTTTTGGAATCTATATATTGAGAATTTTATGAGTACGATATGCTTTTGTTTTCCTTTTTCCATACAAACCTCTTTCCTCATGAGTTTAAAGCTCATTTGTATTCTCTACATAGCTCTGGAAGTTTCCAGACGTGGAGTGAAACTGTTTTGAAAGTAGGACAAATTGCTCCTTCCTGCATATGCTAATTTTTCACACTCACATAGGTTGTATACATTTTATGTATCCTGGCTTGACCTATTCAAGTAGCTGAAAGCCTGTCACCACCTCTAGAAACAAGATTCACACCAATCCAATTCAAATCATTTTTTCCAAAGGAATATGTTCTGGCCGGTCGAAAATGCATCTCACAAAAATAGGCATTTAAAAATATACTTTGCAGTTTCAGAACACTAACATGACTGTGAAGTGTACACAAGTAAAACGGGACCGTTTCAAAGTACCTAATCCCTCATAAACTTCTGAGAGGAAGCATGTAATAAATCTACCTAATTTTCTGGAAAAGAAAGAGGCAGGATTTTTGTTATCACCTCAGATGGGACTCAAACCCACAATCCCTGGCTTAGGAGGCCAGTGCCTTATCCATTAGGCCACTGAGGCACACATGCATAGCTCTTTTCTAGAGGCATTATTTAAATGTATTCTATGGTCAGACACCGGTGTGTGCACACAGGGCATTTCTCACTTCTCTCTATAAGTAAACTTCCCATTTTCATCCTCTTCCATCCCCGACTTTAACACTCTCTTCTATGCTATAATGGAGACTTTGCAATTTTAGCAAGTGGAGAGAAATTGGAGAACCACTTTCGACTCCACACTTCTTCTTCACTTACTTCTTTTCTCAATATACTGGGCTTAGAAAATGGTATCAAGCCATCCTTATCATCAGTAGGACACGGAAAGAGGCACTAAGTCTCCTAACCAAGTTCAACCACACTCTGCAACTTAACCATTGCACTACAAATTAGGCAACGGGGGCATCAGCAAAGGCAGCCAATGTGCCGATCCTTTATACATTTTGTGTAGTACTTTTCTTACTCGGAGGCAAAATCAGCACTTTAACTGCCCAAATCATACAGATTTTACACATGTACCACTCTATGCACACATAGGCACACACCTTGCAGTTCTTCTACACACACTTAAGCTAAAAACCCATTCTGTCACGTCAAAATTCTGCAAACCTATTACATATTCAGTGCGTCGGCATAGAAGCACTTTTTAATGCCACTAAAATGCACAAGTAGTTAGACTGAAGATGCAACCTGAATGAGTTTACAGTATGTACTCCACTTTATTAATGATTAGTACTGAGAAAGTGAGGACTACAAGAGTATTGGAAAAGACTTTTTCCACTCTGAATGTAAAGCAGATTGTGTGACCATTGGCCAAAAACGACCACGAAGGGACTCGAACCCTCAATCTTCTGATCCGAAGTCAGACGCCTTATCCATTAGGCCACGCGGTCATCCGTCCACCTGAGATGATTTTTATCATGTAGGTGGTATGCATGGATGGAGAACATATTATTGAAAGGTATTCAGGTTTACATCCCATAGTGTTCTTTCAGCTCTTTTCGCTGGAAGCACTTTTTTAGAATCTATATATTGAGAATTTTATGAGTACGATATGCTTTTGTTTTTCTTTTTCCATACAAACCTCTTTCCTCATGAGTTTAAAGCTCATTTGTATGCTCTACATAGCTCTGGACGTTTTCAGACGTGGAGTGAAACTGTTTTGAAAGTAGTACAAATTGCTCCTTCCTGCATATGCTAATTTTTCACACTCACATAGGTTGTATAAGTTTTATGAATCCTGGCTTGACCTATTCAAGTAGCTGAAAGCCTGTCACCACCTCTAGAAACAAGATTCACACCAATCCAATTCATATCATTTTTTCCAAAGGAATATGTTCTGGCCGGTCGAAAATGCATCTCACAAAAATAGGCATTTAAAAATCTACTTTGCAGTTTCAGAACACTAACATGACTGTGAAGTGTACACAAGTAAAATGGGACCGTTTCAAAGTACCTAATCCCTCATAAACTTCTGAGAGGAAGCATGTAATAAATCTACCTAATTTTCTGGAAAAGAAAGAGGGAGGATTTTTGTTATCACCTCAGATGGGACTTAAACCCACAATCCCTGGCTTAGGAGGCCAGTGCCTTATCCATTAGGCCACTGAGGCACACATGCATAGCTCTTTTCTAGAGGCATTATTTAAATGTATTCTATGGTCAGACACCGGTGTGTGCACACAGGGCATTTCTCACTTCTCTCTATAAGTAAACTTCCCATTTTCATCCTCTTCCATCCCCGACTTTAACGCTCTCTTCTATGCTATAATGGAGACTTTGCAATTTTAGCAAGTGGAGAGAAATTGGAGAACCACTTTCGACTCCACACTTCTTCTTCACTTACTTCTTTTCTCAATATACTGGGCTTAGAAAATGGTATCAAGCCATCCTTATCATCAGTAGGACACGGAAAGAGGCACTAAGTCTCCTAACCAAGTTCAACCACACTCTGCAACTTAACCATTGCACTACAAATTAGGCAACGGGGGCATCAGCAAAGGCAGCCAATGTGCCGATCCTTTATACATTTTGTGTAGTACTTTTCTTACTCGGAGGCAAAATCAGCACTTTAACTGCCCAAATCATACAGATTTTACACATGTAGCACTCTATGCACACATAGGCACACACCTTGCAGTCCTTCTACACACACTTAAGCTAAAAACCCATTCTGTCACGTCAAAATTCTGCAAACCTATTACATATTCAGTGCGTCGGCATAGAAGCACTTTTTAATGCCACTAAAATGCACAAGTAGTTAGACTGAAGATGCAACCTGAATGAGTTTACAGTACGTACTCCACTTTATTAATGATTAGTAATGAGAAAGTGAGGACTACAAAAGTATTGGAAAAGACTTTTTCCACTCTGAATGTAAAGCAGATTGTGTGACCATTGGCCAAAAACGACCACGAAGGGACTCGAACCCTCAATCTTCTGATCCGAAGTCAGACGCCTTATCCATTAGGCCACGCGGTCATCCGTCCACCTGAGATGATTTTTATCATGTAGGTGGTATGCATGGATGGAGAACATATTATTGAAAGGTATTCAGGTTTACATCCCATAGTGTTCTTTCAGCTCTTTTCGCTGGAAGCACTTTTTTGGAATCTATATATTGAGAATTTTATGAGTACGATATGCTTTTGTTTTCCTTTTTCCATACAAACCTCTTTCCACATGAGTTTAAAGCTCATTTGTATTCTCTACATAGCTCTGGAAGTTTCCAGACGTGGAGTGAAACTGTTTTGAAAGTAGGACAAATTGCTCCTTCCTGCATATGCTAATTTTTCACACTCACAAAGGTTGTATACATTTTATGTATCCTGGCTTGACCTATTCAAGTAGCTGAAAGCCTGTCACCACCTCTAGAAACAAGATTCACACCAATCCAATTCAAATCATTTTTTCCAAAGGAATATGTTCTGGCCGGTCGAAAGTGCATCTCACAAAAATAGGCATTTACAAATATACTTTGCAGTTTCAGAACCCTAACATGACTGTGAAGTGTACACAAGTAAAACGGGACAGTTTCAAAGTACCTAATCCCTCATAAACTTCTGAGAGGAAGCATGTTATAAATCTACCTAATTTTCTGGAAAAGGAAGAGGCAGGATTTTTGGTATCACCTCAGATGGGACTCAAACCCACAATCCCTGGCTTAGGAGGCCAGTGCCTTATCCATTAGGCCACTGAGGCACACATGCATAGCTCTTTTCTAGAGGCATTATTTAAATGTATTCTATGGTCAGACACCGGTGTGTGCACACAGGGCATTTCTCACTTCTCTCTATAAGTAAACTTCCCATTTTCATCCTCTTCCATCCCCGACTTTAACACTCTCTTCTATGCTATAATGGAGACTTTGCAATTTTAGCAAGTGGAGAGAAATTGGAGAACCACTTTCGACTCCACACTTCTTCTTCACTTACTTCTTTTCTCAATATACTGGGCTTAGAAAATGGTATCAAGCCATCCTTATCATCAGTAGGACACGGAAAGAGGCACTAAGTCTCCTAACCAAGTTCAACCACACTCTGCAACTTAACCATTGCACTACAAATTAGGCAACGGGGGCATCAGCAAAGGCAGCCAATGTGCCGATCCTTTATACATTTTGTGTAGTACTTTTCTTACTCGGAGGCAAAATCAGCACTTTAACTGCCCAAATCATACAGATTTTACACATGTACCACTCTATGCACACATAGGCACACACCTTGCAGTTCTTCTACACACACTTAAGCTAAAAACCCATTCTGTCACGTCAAAATTCTGCAAACCTATTACATATTCAGTGCGTCGGCATAGAAGCACTTTTTAATGCCACTAAAATGCACAAGTAGTTAGACTGAAGATGCAACCTGAATGAGTTTACAGTATGTACTCCACTTTATTAATGATTAGTACTGAGAAAGTGAGGACTACAAGAGTATTGGAAAAGACTTTTTCCACTCTGAATGTAAAGCAGATTGTGTGACCATTGGCCAAAAACGACCACGAAGGGACTCGAACCCTCAATCTTCTGATCCGAAGTCAGACACCTTCCTTATCCATTAGGCCACGCGGTCATCCGTCCACCTGAGATGATTTTTATCATGTAGGTGGTATGCATGGATGGAGAACATATTATTGAAAGGTATTAAGGTTTACATCCCATAGTGTTCTTTCAGCTCTTTTCGCTGGAAGCACTTTTTTGGAATCTATATATTGAGAATTTTATGATTACGATATGCTTTTGTTTTCCTTTTTCCATACAAACCTCTTTCCTCATGAGTTTAAAGCTCATTTGTATGCTCTACATAGCTCTGGACGTTTCCAGACGTGGAGTGAAACTGTTTTGAAAGTAGTACAAATTGCTCCTTCCTGCATATGCTAATTTTTCACACTCACATAGGTTGTATAAGTTTTATGAATCCTGGCTTGACCTATTCAAGTAGCTGAAAGCCTGTCACCACCTCTAGAAACAAGATTCACACCAATCCAATTCATATCATTTTTTCCAAAGGAATATGTTCTGGCCGCTCGAAAATGCATCTCACAAAAATAGGCATTTAAGAATCTACTTTGCAGTTTCAGAACACTAACATGACTGTGAAGTGTACACAAGTAAAATGGGACCGTTTCAAAGTACCTAATCCCTCATAAACTTCTGAGAGGAAGCATGTAATAAATCTATCTAATTTTCTGGAAAAGAAAGAGGGAGGATTTTTGTTATCACCTCAGATGGGACTTGACCCCACAATCCCTGGCTTAGGAGGCCAGTGCCTTATCCATTAGGCCACTGAGGCACACATGCATAGCTCTTTTCTAGAGGCGTTATTTAAATGTATTCTATGGTCAGACACCGGTGTGTGCACACAGGGCATTTCTCACTTCTCTCTATAAGTAAACTTCCCATTTTCATCCTCTTCCATCCCCGACTTTAACGCTCTCTTCTATGCTATAATGGAGACTTTGCAATTTTAGCAAGTGGAGAGAAATTGGAGAACCACTTTCGACTCCACACTTCTTCTTCACTTACTTCTTTTCTCAATATACTGGGCTTAGAAAATGGTATCAAGCCATCCTTATCATCAGTAGGACACGGAAAGAGGCACTAAGTCTCCTAACCAAGTTCAACCACACTCTGCAACTTAACCATTGCACTACAAATTAGGCAACGGGGGCATCAGCAAAGGCAGCCAATGTGCCGATCCTTTATACATTTTGTGTTGTACTTTTCTTACTCAGAGGCAAAATCAGCACTTTAACTGCCCAAATCATACAGATTTTACACATGTAGCACTCTATGCACACATAGGCACACACTGCGCAGTTCTTCTACACACACTTAAGCTAAAAACCCATTCTGTCACGTCAAAATTCTGCAAACCTATTACATATTCAGTGCGTCGGCATAGAAGCACTTTTTAATGCCACTAAAATGCACAAGTAGTTAGACTGAAGATGCAACCTGAATGAGTTTACAGTATGTACTCCACTTTATTAATGATTAGTAATGAGAAAGTGAGGACTACAAGAGTATTGGAAAAGACTTTTTCCACTCTGAATGTAAAGCAGATTGTGTGACCATTGGCCAAAAATGACCACGAAGGGACTCGAACCCTTAATCTTCTGATCCGAAGTCAGACACCTTATTCATTAGGCCACGCGGTCATCCGTCCACCTGAGATGATTTTTATCATGTAGGTGGTATGCATGGATGGAGAACATATTATTGAAAGGTATTCAGGTTTACATCCCATAGTGTTCTTTCAGCTCTTTTCGCTGGAAGCACTTTTTTGGAATCTATATATTGAGAATTTTATGAGTACGATATGCTTTTGTTTTCCTTTTTCCATACAAATCTCTTTCCTCATGAGTTTAAAGCTCATTTGTATTCTCTACATAGCTCTGGAAGTTTCCAGACGTGGAGTGAAACTGTTTTGAAAGTAGGACAAATTGCTCCTTCCTGCATATGCTAATTTTTCACACTCACATAGGTTGTATACGTTTTATGTATCCTGGCTTGACCTATTCAAGTAGCTGAAAGCCTGTCACCACCTCTAGAAACAAGATTCACACCAATCCAATTCAAATCATTTTTTCCAAAGGAATATGTTCTGGCCGGTCGAAAATGCATCTCACAAAAATAGGCATTTAAAAATCTACTTTGCAGTTTCAGAACACTAACATGACTGTGAAGTGTACACAAGTAAAATGGGACCGTTTCAAAGTACCTAATCCCTCATAAACTTCTGAGAGGAAGCATGTAATAAATCTACCTAATTTTCTGGAAAAGAAAGAGGGAGGATTTTTGTTATCACCTCAGATGGGACTTGAACCCACAATCCCTGGCTTAGGAGGCCAGTGCCTTATCCATTAGGCCACTGAGGCACACATGCATAGCTCTTTTCTAGAGGCATTATTTAAATGTATTCTATGGTCAGACACCGGTGTGTGCACACAGGGCATTTCTCACTTCTCTCTATAAGTAAACTTCCCATTTTCATCCTCTTCCATCCCCGACTTTAACGCTCTCTTCTATGCTATAATGGAGACTTTGCAATTTTAGCAAGTGGAGAGAAATTGGAGAACCACTTTCGACTCCACAGTTCTTCTTCACTTACTTCTTTTCTCAATATACTGGGCTTAGAAAATGGTATCAAGCCATCCTTATCATCAGTAGGACACGGAAAGAGGCACTAAGTCTCCTAACCAAGTTCAACCACACTCTGCAACTTAACCATTGCACTACAAATTAGGCAACGGGGGCATCAGCAAAGGCAGCCAATGTGCCGATCCTTTATACATTTTGTGTAGTACTTTTCTTACTCGGAGGCAAAATCAGCACTTTAACTGCCCAAATCATACTGATTTTACACATGTAGCACTCTATGCACACATAGGCACACACCTTGCAGTTCTTCTACACACACTTAAGCTAAAAACCCATTCTGTCACGTCAAAATTCTGCAAACCTATTACATATTCAGTGCGTCGGCATAGAAGCACTTTTTAATGCCACTAAAATGCACAAGTAGTTAGACTGAAGATGCAACCTGAATGAGTTTACAGTATGTACTCCACTTTATTAATGATTAGTAATGAGAAAGTGAGGACTACAAGAGTATTGGAAAATACTTTTTCCACTCTGAATGTAAAGCAGATTGTGTGACCATTGGCCAAAAACGACCACGAAGGGACTCGAACCCTCGCTCTTCTGATCCGAAGTCAGACGCCTTATCCATTAGGCCACGCGGTCATCCGTCCACCTGAGATGATTTTTATCATGTAGGTGGTATGCATGGATGGAGAACATATTATTGAAAGGTATTCAGGTTTACATCCCATAGTGTTCTTTCAGCTCTTTTCGCTGGAAGCACTTTTTTGGAATCTATATATTGAGAATTTTATGAGTACGATATGCTTTTGTTTTCCTTTTTCCATACAAACCTCTTTCCTCATGAGTTTAAAGCTCATTTGTATTCTCTACATAGCTCTGGAAGTTTCCAGACGTGGAGTGAAACTGTTTTGAAAGTAGGACAAATTGCTCCTTCCTGCATATGCTAATTTTTCACACTCACATAGGTTGTATACGTTTTATGTATCCTGGCTTGACCTATTCAAGTAGCTGAAAGCCTGTCACCACCTCTAGAAACAAGATTCACACCAATCCAATTCAAATCATTTTTTCCAAAGGAATATGTTCTGGCCGGTCGAAAATGCATCTCACAAAAATAGGCATTTAAAAATCTACTTTGCAGTTTCAGAACACTAACATGACTGTGAAGTGTACACAAGTAAAATGGGACTGTTTCAAAGTACCTAATCCCTCATAAACTTCTGAGAGGAAGCATGTAATAAATCTACCTAATTTTCTGGAAAAGAAAGAGGGAGGATTTTTGTTATCACCTCAGATGGGACTTGAACCCACAATCCCTGGCTTAGGAGGCCAGTGCCTTATCCATTAGGCCACTGAGGCACACATACATAGCTCTTTTCTAGAGGCATTATTTAAATGTATTCTATGGTCAGACACCGGTGTGTGCACACAGGGCATTTCTCACTTCTCTCTATAAGTAAACTTCCCATTTTCATCCTCTTCCATCCCCGACTTTAACGCTCTCTTCTATGCTATAATGGAGACTTTGCAATTTTAGCAAGTGGAGAGAAATTGGAGAACCACTTTCGACTCCACACTTCTTCTTCACTTACTTCTTTTCTCAATATACTGGGCTTAGAAAATGGTATCAAGCCATCCTTATCATCAGTAGGACACGGAAAGAGGCACTAAGTCTCCTAACCAAGTTCAACCACACTCTGCAACTTAACCATTGCACTACAAATTAGGCAACGGGGGCATCAGCAAAGGCAGCCAATGTGCCGATCCTTTATACATTTTGTGTAGTACTTTTCTTACTCGGAGGCAAAATCAGCACTTTAACTGCCCAAATCATACAGATTTTACACATGTAGCACTCTATGCACACATAGGCACACACCTTGCAGTTCTTCTACACACACTTAAGCTAAAAACCCATTCTGTCACGTCAAAATTCTGCAAACCTATTACATATTCAGTGCGTCGGCATAGAAGCACTTTTTAATGCCACTAAAATGCACAAGTAGTTAGACTGAAGATGCAACCTGAATGAGTTTACAGTATGTACTCCACTTTATTAATGATTAGTAATGAGAAAGTGAGGACTACAAGAGTATTGGAAAAGACTTTTTCCACTCTGAATGTAAAGCAGATTGTGTGACCATTGGCCAAAAACGACCACGAAGGGACTCGAACCCTCAATCTTCTGATCCGAAGTCATTAGGCCATTAGGCCACGCGGTCATCCGTGCACCTGAGATGATTTTTATCATGTAGGTGGTATGCATGGATGGAGAACATATTATTAAAAGGTATTCAGGTTTACATCCCATAGTGTTCTTTCAGCTCTTTTCGCTGGAAGCACTTTTTTGGAATCTATATATTGAGAATTTTATGAGTACAATATGCTTTTGTTTTCCTTTTTCCATACAAACCTCTTTCCTCATGAGTTTAAAGCTCATTTGTATTCTCTACATAGCTCTGGAAGTTTCCAGACGTGGAGTGAAACTGTTTTGAAAGTAGGACAAATTGCTCCTTCCTGCATATGCTAATTTTTCACACTCACATAGGTTGTATACATTTTATGTATCCTGGCTTGACCTATTCAAGTAGCTGAAAGCCTGTCACCACCTCTAGAAACAAGATTCACACCAATCCAATTCAAATCATTTTTTACAAAGGAATATGTTCTGGCCGGTCGAAAATGCATCTCACAAAAATAGGCATTTAAAAATATACTTTGCAGTTTCAGAACCCTAACATGACTGTGAAGTGTACACAAGTAAAACGGGACAGTTTCAAAGTACCTAATCCCTCATAAACTTCTGAGAGGAAGCATGTAATAAATCTACCTAATTTTCTGTAAAAGAAAGAGGCAGGATTTTTGTTATCACCTCAGATGGGACTCAAACCCACAATCCCTGGCTTAGGAGGCCAGTGCCTTATCCATTAGGCCACTGAGGCACACATGCATAGCTCTTTTCTAGAGGCATTATTTAAATGTATTCTATGGTCAGACACCGGTGTGTGCACACAGGGCATTTCTCACTTCTCTCTATAAGTAAACTTCCCATTTTCATCCTCTTCCATCCCCGACTTTAACACTCTCTTCTATGCTATAATGGAGACTTTGCAATTTTAGCAAGTGGAGAGAAATTGGAGAACCACTTTCGACTCCACACTTCTTCTTCACTTACTTCTTTTCTCAATATACTGGGCTTAGAAAATGGTATCAAGCCATCCTTATCATCAGTAGGATGCGGAAAGAGGCACTAAGTCTCCTAACCAAGTTCAACCACACTCTGCAACTTAACCATTGCACTACAAATTAGGCAACGGGGGCATCAGCAAAGGCAGCCAATGTGCCGATCCTTTATACATTTTGTGTAGTACTTTTCTTACTCGGAGGCAAAATCAGCACTTTAACTGCCCAAATCATACAGATTTTACACATGTACCACTCTATGCACACATAGGCACACACCTTGCAGTTCTTCTACACACACTTAAGCTAAAAACCCATTCTGTCACGTCAAAATTCTGCAAACCTATTACATATTCAGTGCGTCGGCATAGAAGCACTTTTTAATGCCACTAAAATGCACAAGTAGTTAGACTGAAGATGCAACCTGAATGAGTTTACAGTATGTACTCCACTTTATTAATGATTAGTACTGAGAAAGTGAGGACTACAAGAGTATTGGAAAAGACTTTTTCCTCTCTGAATGTAAAGCAGATTGTGTGACCATTGGCCAAAAACGACCACGAAGGGACTCGAACCCTCAATCTTCTGATCCGAAGTCAGACGCCTTATCCATTAGGCCACGCGGTCATCCGTCCACCTGAAATGATTTTTATCATGTAGGTGGTATGCATGGATGGAGAACATATTATTGAAAGGTATTCAGGTTTACATCCCATAGTGTTCTTTCAGCTCTTTTCGCTGGAAGCACTTTTTTAGAATCTATATATTGAGAATTTTATGAGTACGATATGCTTTTGTTTTCCTTTTTCCATACAAACCTCTTTCCTCATGAGTTTAAAGCTCATTTGTATGCTCTACATAGCTCTGGACGTTTTCAGACGTGGAGTGAAACTGTTTTGAAAGTAGTCCAAATTGCTCCTTCCTGCATATGCTAATTTTTCACACTCACATAGGTTGTATAAGTTTTATGAATCCTGGCTTGACCTATTCAAGTAGCTGAAAGCCTGTCACCACCTCTAGAAACAAGATTCACACCAATCCAATTCATATAATTTTTTCCAAAGGAATATGTTCTGGCCGGTCGAAAATGCATCTCACAAAAATAGGCATTTAAAAATCTACTTTGCAGTTTCAGAACACTAACATGACTGTGAAGTGTACACAAGTAAAATGGGACCGTTTCAAAGTACCTAATCCCTCATAAACTTCTGAGAGGAAGCATGTAATAAATCTACCTAATTTTCTGGAAAAGAAAGAGGGAGGATTTTTGTTATCACCTCAGATGGGACTTGAACCCACAATCCCTGGCTTAGGAGGCCAGTGCCTTATCCATTAGGCCACTGAGGCACACATGCATAGCTCTTTTCTAGAGGCATTATTTAAATGTATTCTATGGTCAGACACCGGTGTGTGCACACAGGGCATTTCTCACTTCTCTCTATAAGTAAACTTCCCATTTTCATCCTCTTCCATCCCCGACTTTAACGCTCTCTTCTATGCTATAATGGAGACTTTGCAATTTTAGCAAGTGGAGAGAAATTGGAGAACCACTTTCGACTCCACACTTCTTCTTCACTTACTTCTTTTCTCAATATACTGGGCTTAGAAAATGGTATCAAGCCATCCTTATCATCAGTAGGACACGGAAAGAGGCACTAAGTCTCCTAACCAAGTTCAACCACACTCTGCGACTTAACCATTGCACTACAAATTAGGCAACGGGGGCATCAGCAAAGGCAGCCAATGTGCCGATCCTTTATACATTTTGTGTAGTACTTTTCTTACTCGGAGGCAAAATCAGCACTTTAACTGCCCAAATCATACAGATTTTACACATGTAGCACTCTATGCACACATAGGCACACACCTTGCAGTTCTTCTACACACACTTAAGCTAAAAACCCATTCTGTCACGTCAAAATTCTGCAAACCTATTACATATTCAGTGCGTCGGCATAGAAGCACTTTTTAATGCCACTAAAATGCACAAGTAGTTAGACTGAAGATGCAACCTGAATGAGTTTACAGTATGTACTCCACTTTATTAATGATTAGTACTGAGAAAGTGAGGACTACAAGAGTATTGGAAAAGACTTTTTCCTCTCTGAATGTAAAGCAGATTGTGTGACCATTGGCCAAAAACGACCACGAAGGGACTCGAACCCTCAATCTTCTGATCCGAAGTCAGACGCCTTATCCATTAGGCCACGCGGTCATCCGTCCACCTGAAATGATTTTTATCATGTAGGTGGTATGCATGGATGGAGAACATATTATTGAAAGGTATTCAGGTTTACATCCCATAGTGTTCTTTCAGCTCTTTTCGCTGGAAGCACTTTTTTAGAATCTATATATTGAGAATTTTATGAGTACGATATGCTTTTGTTTTCCTTTTTCCATACAAACCTCTTTCCTCATGAGTTTAAAGCTCATTTGTATGCTCTACATAGCTCTGGACGTTTTCAGACGTGGAGTGAAACTGTTTTGAAAGTAGTCCAAATTGCTCCTTCCTGCATATGCTAATTTTTCACACTCACATAGGTTGTATAAGTTTTATGAATCCTGGCTTGACCTATTCAAGTAGCTGAAAGCCTGTCACCACCTCTAGAAACAAGATTCACACCAATCCAATTCATATAATTTTTTCCAAAGGAATATGTTCTGGCCGGTCGAAAATGCATCTCACAAAAATAGGCATTTAAAAATCTACTTTGCAGTTTCAGAACACTAACATGACTGTGAAGTGTACACAAGTAAAATGGGACCGTTTCAAAGTACCTAATCCCTCATAAACTTCTGAGAGGAAGCATGTAATAAATCTACCTAATTTTCTGGAAAAGAAAGAGGGAGGATTTTTGTTATCACCTCAGATGGGACTTGAACCCACAATCCCTGGCTTAGGAGGCCAGTGCCTTATCCATTAGGCCACTGAGGCACACATGCATGGCTCTTTTCTAGAGGCATTATTTAAATGTATTCTATGGTCAGACACCGGTGTGTGCACACAGGGCATTTCTCACTTCTCTCTATAAGTAAACTTCCCATTTTCATCCTCTTCCATCCCCGACTTTAACGCTCTCTTCTATGCTATAATGGAGACTTTGCAATTTTAGCAAGTGGAGAGAAATTGGAGAACCACTTTCGACTCCACACTTCTTCTTCACTTACTTCTTTTCTCAATATACTGGGCTTAGAAAATGGTATCAAGCCATCCTTATCATCAGTAGGACACGGAAAGAGGCACTAAGTCTCCTAACCAAGTTCAATCACACTCTGCAACTTAACCATTGCACTACAAATTAGGCAACGGGGGCATCAGCAAAGGCAGCCAATGTGCCGATCCTTTATACATTTTGTGTAGTACTTTTCTTACTCGGAGGCAAAATCAGCACTTTAACTGCCCAAATCATACAGATTTTACACATGTAGCACTCTATGCACACATAGGCACACACCTTGCAGTTCTTCTACACACACTTAAGCTAAAAACCCATTCTGTCACGTCAAAATTCTGCAAACCTATTACATATTCAGTGCGTCGGCATAGAAGCACTTTTTAATGCCACTAAAATGCACAAGTAGTTAGACTGAAGATGCAACCTGAATGAGTTTACAGTATGTACTCCACTTTATTAATGATTAGTAATGAGAAAGTGAGGACTACAAGAGTATTGGAAAAGACTTTTTCCACTCTGAATGTAAAGCAGATTGTGTGACCATTGGCCAAAAACAACCACGAAGGGACTCGAACCCTCAATCTTCTGATCCGAAGTCAGACGCCTTATCCATTAGGCCACGCGGTCATCCGTCCACCTGAGATGATTTTTATCATGTAGGTGGTATGCATGGATGGAGAACATATTATTGAAAGGTATTCAGGTTTACATCCCATAGTGTTCTTTCAGCTCTTTTCGCTGGAAGCACTTTTTTGGAATCTATATATTGAGAATTTTATGAGTACGATATGCTTTTGTTTTCCTTTTTCCATACAAACCTCTTTCCTCATGAGTTTAAAGCTCATTTGTATTCTCTACATAGCTCTGGAAGTTTCCAGACGTGGAGTGAAACTGTTTTGAAAGTAGGACAAATTGCTCCTTCCTGCATATGCTAATTTTTCACACTCACATAGGTTGTATACATTTTATGTATCCTGGCTTGACCTATTCAAGTAGCTGAAAGCCTGTCACCACCTCTAGAAACAAGATTCACACCAATCCAATTCAAATCATTTTTTCCAAAGGAATATGTTCTGGCCGGTCGAAAATGCATCTCACAAAAATAGGCATTTAAAAATATACTTTGCAGTTTCAGAACCCTAACATGACTGTGAAGTGTACACAAGTAAAACGGGACAGTTTCAAAGTACCTAATCCCTCATAAACTTCTGAGAGGAAGCATGTAATAAATCTACCTAATTTTCTGGAAAAGGAAGAGGCAGGATTTTTGGTATCACCTCAGATGGGACTCAAACCCACAATCCCTGGCTTAGGTGGCCAGTGCCTTATCCATTAGGCCACTGAGGCACACATGCATAGCTCTTTTCTAGAGGCATTATTTAAATGTATTCTATGGTCAGACACCGGTGTGTGCACACAGGGCATTTCTCACTTCTCTCTATAAGTAAACTTCCCATTTTCATCCTCTTCCATCCCCGACTTTAACACTCTCTTCTATGCTATAATGGAGACTTTGCAATTTTAGCAAGTGGAGAGAAATTGGAGAACCACTTTCGACTCCACACTTCTTCTTCACTTACTTCTTTTCTCAATATACTGGGCTTAGAAAATGGTATCAAGCCATCCTTATCATCAGTAGGACACGGAAAGAGGCACTAAGTCTCCTAACCAAGTTCAACCACACTCTGCAACTTAACCATTGCACTACAAATTAGGCAACGGGGGCATCAGCAAAGGCAGCCAATGTGCCGATCCTTTATACATTTTGTGTAGTACTTTTCTTACTCGGAGGCAAAATCAGCACTTTAACTGCCCAAATCATACAGATTTTACACATGTACCACTCTATGCACACATAGGCACACACCTTGCAGTTCTTCTACACACACTTAAGCTAAAAACCCATTCTGTCACGTCAAAATTCTGCAAACCTATTACATATTCAGTGCGTCGGCATAGAAGCACTTTTTAATGCCACTAAAATGCACAAGTAGTTAGACTGAAGATGCAACCTGAATGAGTTTACAGTATGTACTCCACTTTATTAATGATTAGTACTGAGAAAGTGAGGACTACAAGAGTATTGGAAAATACTTTTTCCACTCTGAATGTAAAGCAGATTGAGTGACCATTGGCCAAAAACGACCACGAAGGGACTCGAACCCTCAATCTTCTGATCCGAAGTCAGACACCTTCCTTATCCATTAGGCCACGCGGTCATCCGTCCACCTGAGATGATTTTTATCATGTAGGTGGTATGCATGGATGGAGAACATATTATTGAAAGGTATTCAGGTTTACATCCCATAGTGTTCTTTCAGCTCTTTTCGCTGGAAGCACTTTTTTGGAATCTATATATTGAGAATTTTATGATTACGATATGCTTTTGTTTTCCTTTTTCCATACAAACCTCTTTCCTCATGAGTTTAAAGCTCATTTGTATGCTCTACATAGCTCTGGACGTTTCCAGACGTGGAGTGAAACTGTTTTGAAAGTAGTACAAATTGCTCCTTCCTGCATATGCTAATTTTTCACACTCACATAGGTTGTATAAGTTTTATGAATCCTGGCTTGACCTATTCAAGTAGCTGAAAGCCTGTCACCACCTCTAGAAACAAGATTCACACCAATCCAATTCATATCATTTTTTCCAAAGGAATATGTTCTGGCCGCTCGAAAATGCATCTCACAAAAATAGGCATTTAAGAATCTACTTTGCAGTTTCAGAACACTAACATGACTGTGAAGTGTACACAAGTAAAATGGGACTGTTTCAAAGTACCTAATCCCTCATAAACTTCTGAGAGGAAGCATGTAATAAATCTACCTAATTTTCTGTAAAAGAAAGAGGGAGGATTTTTGTTATCACCTCAGATGGGACTTGAACCCACAATCCCTGGCTTAGGAGGCAAGTGCCTTATCCATTAGGCCACTGAGGCACACATGCATAGCTCTTTTCTAGAGGCATTATTTAAATGTATTCTATGGTCAGACAGCGGTGTGTGCACACAGGGCATTTCTCACTTCTCTCTATAAGTAAACTTCCCATTTTCATCCTCTTCCATCCCCGACTTTAACGCTCTCTTCTATGCTATAATGGAGACTTTGCAATTTTAGCAAGTGGAGAGAAATTGGAGAACCACTTTCGACTCCACACTTCTTCTTCACTTACTTCTTTTCTCAATATACTGGGCTTAGAAAATGGTATCAAGCCATCCTTATCATCAGTAGGACACGGAAAGAGGCACTAAGTCTCCTAACCAAGTTCAACCACACTCTGCAACTTAACCATTGCACTACAAATTAGGCAACGGGGGCATCAGCAAAGGCAGCCAATGTGCCGATCCTTTATACATTTTGTGTAGTACTTTTCTTACTCGGAGGCAAAATCAGCACTTTAACTGCCCAAATCATACAGATTTTACACATGTAGCACTCTATGCACACATAGGCACACACCTTGCAGTTCTTCTACACACACTTAAGCTAAAAACCCATTCTGTCACGTCAAAATTCTGCAAACCTATTACATATTCAGTGCGTCGGCATAGAAGCACTTTTTAATGCCACTAAAATGCACAAGTAGTTAGACTGAAGATGCAACCTGAATGAGTTTACAGTATGTACTCCACTTTATTAATGATTAGTACTGAGAAAGTGAGGACTACAAGAGTATTGGAAAAGACTTTTTCCACTCTGAATGTAAAGCAGATTGTGTGACCATTGGCCAAAAACGACCACGAAGGGACTCGAACCCTCAATCTTCTGATCCGAAGTCAGACACCTTATCCATTAGGCCACGCGGTCATCCGTCCACCTGAGATGATTTTTATCATGTAGGTGGTATGCATGGATGGAGAACATATTATTGAAAGGTATTCAGGTTTACATCCCATAGTGTTCTTTCAGCTCTTTTCGCTGGAAGCACTTTTTTGGAATCTATATATTGAGAATTTTATGAGTACGATATGCTTTTGTTTTCCTTTTTCCATACAAACCTCTTTCCTCATGAGTTTAAAGCTCATTTGTATTCTCTACATAGCTCTGGAAGTTTCCAGACGTGGAGTGAAACTGTTTTGAAAGTAGGACAAATTGCTCCTTCCTGCATATGCTAATTTTTCACACTCACATAGGTTGTATACATTTTATGTATCCTGGCTTGACCTATTCAAGTAGCTGAAAGCCTGTCACCACCTCTAGAAACAAGATTCACACCAATCCAATTCAAATCATTTTTTCCAAAGGAATATGTTCTGGCCGGTCGAAAATGCATCTCACAAAAATAGGCATTTAAAAATCTACTTTGCAGTTTCAGAACACTAACATGACTGTGAAGTGTACACAAGTAAAATGGGACCGTTTCAAAGTACCTAATCCCTCATAAACTTCTGAGAGGAAGCATGTAATAAATCTACCTAATTTTCAGGAAAAGAAAGAGGGAGGATTTTTGTTATCACCTCAGATGGGACTTGAACCCACAATCCCTGGCTTAGGAGGCCAGTGCCTTATCCATTAGGCCACTGAGGCACACATGCATAGCTCTTTTCTAGAGGCATTATTTAAATGTATTCTATGGTCAGACACCGGTGAATGCACACAGGGCATTTCTCACTTCTCTCTATAAGTAAACTTCCCATTTTCATCCTCTTCCATCCCCGACTTTAACGCTCTCTTCTATGCTATAATGGAGACTTTGCAATTTTAGCAAGTGGAGAGAAATTGGAGAACCACTTTCGACTCCACACTTCTTCTTCACTTACTTCTTTTCTCAATATACTGGGCTTAGAAAATGGTATCAAGCCATCCTTATCATCAGTAGGACACGGAAAGAGGCACTAAGTCTCCTAACCAAGTTCAACCACACTCTGCAACTTAACCATTGCACTACAAATTAGGCAACGGGGGCATCAGCAAAGGCAGCCAATGTGCCGATCCTTTATACATTTTGTGTAGTACTTTTCTTACTCGGAGGCAAAATCAGCACTTTAACTGCCCAAATCATACAGATTTTACACATGTAGCACTCTATGCACACATAGGCACACACCTTGCAGTTCTTCTACACACACTTAAGCTAAAAACCCATTCTGTCACGTCAAAATTCTGCAAACCTATTACATATTCAGTGCGTCGGCATAGAAGCACTTTTTAATGCCACTAAAATGCACAAGTAGTTAGACTGAAGATGCAACCTGAATGAGTTTACAGTATGTACTCCACTTTATTAATGATTAGTAATGAGAAAGTGAGGACTACAAGAGTATTGGAAAAGACTTTTTCCACTCTGAATGTAAAGCAGATTGTGTGACCATTGGCCAAAAACGACGACGAAGGGACTCGAACCCTCAATCTTCTGATCCGAAGTCAGACGCCTTATCCATTAGGCCACGCGGTCATCCGGCCACCTGAGATGATTTTTATCATGTAGGTGGTATGCATGGATGGAGAACATATTATTGAAAGGTATTCAGGTTTACATCCCATAGTGTTCTTTCAGCTCTTTTCGCTGGAAGCACTTTTTTGGAATCTATATATTGAGAATTTTATGAGTACGATATGCTTTTGTTTTCCTTTTTCCATACAAACCTCTTTCCTCATGAGTTTAAAGCTCATTTGTATTCTCTACATAGCTCTGGAAGTTTCCAGACGTGGAGTGAAACTGTTTTGAAAGTAGGACAAATTGCTCCTTCCTGCATATGCTAATTTTTCACACTCACATAGGTTGTATACATTTTATGTATCCTGGCTTGACCTATTCAAGTAGCTGAAAGCCTGTCACCACCTCTAGAAACAAGATTCACACCAATCCAATTCAAATCATTTTTTTCCAAAGGAATATGTTCTGGCCGGTCGAAAATGCATCTCACAAAAATAGGCATTTAAAAATATACTTTGCAGTTTCAGAACCCTAACATGACTGTGAAGTGTACACAAGTAAAACGGGACAGTTTCAAAGTACCTAATCCCTCATAAACTTCTGAGAGGAAGCATGTAATAAATCTACCTAATTTTCTGGAAAAGGAAGAGGCAGGATTTTTGGTATCACCTCAGATGGGACTCAAACCCACAATCCCTGGCTTAGGAGGCCAGTGCCTTATCCATTAGGCCACTGAGGCACACATGCATAGCTCTTTTCTAGAGGCATTATTTAAATGTATTCTATGGTCAGACACCGGTGTGTGCACACAGGGCATTTCTCACTTCTCTCTATAAGTAAACTTCCCATTTTCATCCTCTTCCATCCCCGACTTTAACACTCTCTTCTATGCTATAATGGAGACTTTGCAATTTTAGCAAGTGGAGAGAAATTGGAGAACCACTTTCGACTCCACACTTCTTCTTCACTTACTTCTTTTCTCAATATACTGGGCTTAGAAAATGGTATCAAGCCATCCTTATCATCAGTAGGACACGGAAAGAGGCACTAAGTCTCCTAACCAAGTTCAACCACACTCTGCAACTTAACCATTGCACTACAAATTAGGCAACGGGGGCATCAGCAAAGGCAGCCAATGTGCCGATCCTTTATACATTTTGTGTAGTACTTTTCTTACTCGGAGGCAAAATCAGCACTTTAACTGCCCAAATCATACAGATTTTACACATGTACCACTCTATGCACACATAGGCACACACCTTGCAGTTCTTCTACACACACTTAAGCTAAAAACCCATTCTGTCACGTCAAAATTCTGCAAACCTATTACATATTCAGTGCGTCGGCATAGAAGCACTTTTTAATGCCACTAAAATGCACAAGTAGTTAGACTGAAGATGCAACCTGAATGAGTTTACAGTATGTACTCCACTTTATTAATGATTAGTACTGAGAAAGTGAGGACTACAAGAGTATTGGAAAAGACTTTTTCCACTCTGAATGTAAAGCAGATTGTGTGACCATTGGCCAAAAACGACCACGAAGGGACTCGAACCCTCAATCTTCTGATCCGAAGTCTGACACCTTCCTTATCCATTAGGCCACGCGGTCATCCGTCCACCTGAGATGATTTTTATCATGTAGGTGGTATGCATGGATGGAGAACATATTATTGAAAGGTATTCAGGTTTACATCCCATAGTGTTCTTTCAGCTCTTTTCGCTGGAAGCACTTTTTTGGAATCTATATATTGAGAATTTTATGATTACGATATGCTTTTGTTTTCCTTTTTCCATACAAACCTCTTTCCTCATGAGTTTAAAGCTCATTTGTATGCTCTACATAGCTCTGGACGTTTCCAGACGTGGAGTGAAACTGTTTTGAAAGTAGTACAAATTGCTCCTTCCTGCATATGCTAATTTTTCACACTCACATAGGTTGTATAAGTTTTATGAATCCTGGCTTGACCTATTCAAGTAGCTGAAAGCCTGTCACCACCTCTAGAAACAAGATTCACACCAATCCAATCCATATCATTTTTTCCAAAGGAATATGTTCTGGCCGCTCGAAAATGCATCTCACAAAAATAGGCATTTAAGAATCTACTTTGCAGTTTCAGAACACTAACATGACTGTGAAGTGTACACAAGTAAAATGGGACCGTTTCAAAGTACCTAATCCCTCATAAACTTCTGAGAGGAAGCATGTAATAAATCTATCTAATTTTCTGGAAAAGAAAGAGGGAGGATTTTTGTTATCACCTCAGATGGGACTTGACCCCACAATCCCTGGCTTAGGAGGCCAGTGCCTTATCCATTAGGCCACTGAGGCACACATGCATAGCTCTTTTCTAGAGGCGTTATTTAAATGTATTCTATGGTCAGACACCGGTGTGTGCACACAGGGCATTTCTCACTTCTCTCTATAAGTAAACTTCCCATTTTCATCCTCTTCCATCCCCGACTTTAACGCTCTCTTCTATGCTATAATGGAGAATTTGCAATTTTAGCAAGTGGAGAGAAATTGGAGAACCACTTTCGACTCCACACTTCTTCTTCACTTACTTCTTTTCTCAATATACTGGGCTTAGAAAATGGTATCAAGCCATCCTTATCATCAGTAGGACATGGAAAGAGGCACTAAGTCTCCTAACCAAGTTCAACCACACTCTGCAACTTAACCATTGCACTACAAATTAGGCAACGGGGGCATCAGCAAAGGCAGCCAATGTGCCGATCCTTTATACATTTTGTGTAGTACTTTTCTTACTCAGAGGCAAAATCAGCACTTTAACTGCCCAAATCATACAGATTTTACACATGTAGCACTCTATGCACACATAGGCACACACTGCGCAGTTCTTCTACACACACTTAAGCTAAAAACCCATTCTGTCACGTCAAAATTCTGCAAACCTATTACATATTCAGTGCGTCGGCATAGAAGCACTTTTTAATGCCACTAAAATGCACAAGTAGTTAGACTGAAGATGCAACCTGAATGAGTTTACAGTATGTACTCCACTTTATTAATGATTAGTAATGAGAAAGTGAGGACTACAAAGGTATTGGAAAAGACTTTTTCCACTCTGAATGTAAAGCAGATTGTGTGACCATTGGCCAAAAACGACCACGAAGGGACTCGAACCCTTAATCTTCTGATCCGAAGTCAGACACCTTATTCATTAGGCCAAGCGGTCATCCGTCCACCTGAGATGATTTTTATCATGTAGGTGGTATGCATGGATGGAGAACATATTATTGAAAGGTATTCAGGTTTACATCCCATAGTGTTCTTTCAGCTCTTTTCGCTGGAAGCACTTTTTTG
>NC_140585.1:134205703-134213203 GCF_964204655.1 Triturus cristatus
TTCAAGTAGCTGAAAGCCTGTCACCACCTCTAGAAACAAGATTCACACCAATCCAATTCAAATCATTTTTTCCAAAGGAATATGTTCTGGCCGGTCGAAAATGCATCTCACAAAAATAGGCATTTAAAAATCTACTTTGCAGTTTCAGAACACTAACATGACTGTGAAGTGTACACAAGTAAAATGGGACCGTTTCAAAGTACCTAATCCCTCATAAACTTCTGAGAGGAAGCATGTAATAAATCTACCTAATTTTCTGGAAAAAAAAGAGGGAGGATTTTTGTTATCACCTCAGATGGGACTTGAACCCACAATCCCTGGCTTAAGAGGCCAGTGCCTTATCCATTAGGCCACTGAGGCACACATGCATAGCTCTTTTCTAGAGGCATTATTTAAATGTATTCTATGGTCAGACACCGGTGTGTGCACACAGGGCATTTCTCACTTCTCTCTATAAGTAAACTTCCCATTTTCATCCTCTTCCATCCCCGACTTTAACGCTCTCTTCTATGCTATAATGGAGACTTTGCAATTTTAGCAAGTGGAGAGAAATTGGAGAACCACTTTCGACTCCACACTTCTTCTTCACTTACTTCTTTTCTCAATATACTGGGCTTAGAAAATGGTATCAAGCCATCCTTATCATCAGTAGGACACGGAAAGAGGCACTAAGTCTCCTAACCAAGTTCAACCACACTCTGCAACTTAACCATTGCACTACAAATTAGGCAACGGGGGCATCAGCAAAGGCAGCCAATGTGCCGATCCTTTATACATTTTGTGTAGTACTTTTCTTACTCGGAGGCAATATCAGCACTTTAACTGCCCAAATCATACTGATTTTACACATGTAGCACTCTATGCACACATAGGCACACACCTTGCAGTTCTTCTACACACACTTAAGCTAAAAACCCATTCTGTCACGTCAAAATTCTGCAAACCTATTACATATTCAGTGCGTCGGCATAGAAGCACTTTTTAATGCCACTAAAATGCACAAGTAGTTAGACTGAAGATGCAACCTGAATGAGTTTACAGTATGTACTCCACTTTATTAATGATTAGTAATGAGAAAGTGAGGACTACAAGAGTATTGGAAAAGACTTTTTCCACTCTGAATGTAAAGCAGATTGTGTGACCATTGGCCAAAAACGACCACGAAGGGACTCGAACCCTCGCTCTTCTGATCCGAAGTCAGACGCCTTATCCATTAGGCCACGCGGTCGTCCGTCCACCTGAGATGATTTTTATCATGTAGGTGGTATGCATGGATGGAGAACATATTATTGAAAGGTATTCAGGTTTACATCCCATAGTGTTCTTTCAGCTCTTTTCGCTGGAAGCACTTTTTTGGAATCTATATATTGAGAATTTTATGAGTACGATATGCTTTTGTTTTCCTTTTTCCATACAAACCTCTTTCCTCATGAGTTTAAAGCTCATTTGTATTCTCTACATAGCTCTGGAAGTTTCCAGACGTGGAGTGAAACTGTTTTGAAAGTAGGACAAATTGCTCCTTCCTGCATATGCTAATTTTTCACACTCACATAGGTTGTATACGTTTTATGTATCCTGGCTTGACCTATTCAAGTAGCTGAAAGCCTGTCACCACCTCTAGAAACAAGATTCACACCAATCCAATTCAAATCATTTTTTCCAAAGGAATATGTTCTGGCCGGTCGAAAATGCATCTCACAAAAATAGGCATTTAAAAATCTACTTTGCAGTTTCAGAACACTAACATGACTGTGAAGTGTACACAAGTAAAATGGGACTGTTTCAAAGTACCTAATCCCTCATAAACTTCTGAGAGGAAGCATGTAATAAATCTACCTAATTTTCTGGAAAAGAAAGAGGGAGGATTTTTGTTATCACCTCAGATGGGACTTGAACCCACAATCCCTGGCTTAGGAGGCCAATGCCTTATCCATTAGGCCACTGAGGCACACATGCATAGCTCTTTTCTAGAGGCATTATTTAAATGTATTCTATGGTCAGACACCGGTGTGTGCACACAGGGCATTTCTCACTTCTCTCTATAAGTAAACTTCCCATTTTCATCCTCTTCCATCCCCGACTTTAACGCTCTCTTCTATGCTATAATGGAGACTTTGCAATTTTAGCAAGTGGAGAGAAATTGGAGAACCACTTTCGACTCCACACTTCTTCTTCACTTACTTCTTTTCTCAATATACTGGGCTTAGAAAATGGTATCAAGCCATCCTTATCATCAGTAGGACACGGAAAGAGGCACTAAGTCTCCTAACCAAGTTCAACCACACTCTGCAACTTAACCATTGCACTACAAATTAGGCAACGGGGGCATCAGCAAAGGCAGCCAATGTGCCGATCCTTTATACATTTTGTGTAGTACTTTTCTTACTCGGAGGCAAAATCAGCACTTTAACTGCCCAAATCATACAGATTTTACACATGTAGCACTCTATGCACACATAGGCACACACCTTGCAGTTCTTCTACACACACTTAAGCTAAAAACCCATTCTGTCACGTCAAAATTCTGCAAACCTATTACATATTCAGTGCGTCGGCATAGAAGCACTTTTTAATGCCACTAAAATGCACAAGTAGTTAGACTGAAGATGCAACCTGAATGAGTTTACAGTATGTACTCCACTTTATTAATGATTAGTAATGAGAAAGTGAGGACTACAAGAGTATTGGAAAAGACTTTTTCCACTCTGAATGTAAAGCAGATTGTGTGACCATTGGCCAAAAACGACCACGAAGGGACTCGAACCCTCAATCTTCTGATCCGAAGTCAGACACCTTATCCATTAGGCCACGCGGTCATCCGTCCACCTGAGATGATTTTTATCATGTAGGTGGTATGCATGGATGGAGAACATATTATTGAAAGGTATTCAGGTTTACATCCCATAGTTTTCTTTCAGCTCTTTTCGCTGGAAGCACTTTTTTGGAATCTATATATTGAGAATTTTATGAGTACGATATGCTTTTGTTTTCCTTTTTCCATACAAACCTCTTTCCTCATGAGTTTAAAGCTCATTTGTATTCTCTACATAGCTCTGGAAGTTTCCAGACGTGGAGTGAAACTGTTTTGAAAGTAGGACAAATTGCTCCTTCCTGCATATGCTAATTTTTCACACTCACATAGGTTGTATACATTTTATGTATCCTGGCTTGACCTATTCAAGTAGCTGAAAGCCTGTCACCACCTCTAGAAACAAGATTCACACCAATCCAATTCAAATCATTTTTTCCAAAGGAATATGTTCTGGCCGGTCGAAAATGCATCTCACAAAAATAGGCATTTAAAAATATACTTTGCAGTTTCAGAACCCTAACATGACTGTGAAGTGTACACAAGTAAAACGGGACAGTTTCAAAGTACCTAATCCCTCATAAACTTCTTAGAGGAAGCATGTAATAAATCTACCTAATTTTCTGGAAAAGAAAGAGGCAGGATTTTTGTTATCACCTCAGATGGGACTCAAACCCACAATCCCTGGCTTAGGAGGCCAGTGCCTTATCCATTAGGCCACTGAGGCACACATGCATAGCTCTTTTCTAGAGGCATTATTTAAATGTATTCTATGGTCAGACACCGGTGTGTGCACACAGGGCATTTCTCACTTCTCTCTATAAGTAAACTTCCCATTTTCATCCTCTTCCATCCCCGACTTTAACACTCTCTTCTATGCTATAATGGAGACTTTGCAATTTTAGCAAGTGGAGAGAAATTGGAGAACCACTTTCGACTCCACACTTCTTCTTCACTTACTTCTTTTCTCAATATACTGGGCTTAGAAAATGGTATCAAGCCATCCTTATCATCAGTAGGACGCGGAAAGAGGCACTAAGTCTCCTAACCAAGTTCAACCACACTCTGCAACTTAACCATTGCACTACAAATTAGGCAACGGGGGCATCAGCAAAGGCAGCCAATGTGCCGATCCTTTATACATTTTGTGTAGTACTTTTCTTACTCGGAGGCAAAATCAGCACTTTAACTGCCCAAATCATACAGATTTTACACATGTACCACTCTATGCACATAGGCACACACCTTGCAGTTCTTCTACACACACTTAAGCTAAAAACCCATTCTGTCACGTCAAAATTCTGCAAACCTATTACATATTCAGTGCGTCGGCATAGAAGCACTTTTTAATGCCACTAAAATGCACAAGTAGTTAGACTGAAGATGCAACCTGAATGAGTTTACAGTATGTACTCCACTTTATTAATGATTAGTACTGAGAAAGTGAGGACTACAAGAGTATTGGAAAAGACTTTTTCCACTCTGAATGTAAAGCAGATTGTGTGACCATTGGCCAAAAACGACCACGAAGGGACTCGAACCCTCAATCTTCTGATCCGAAGTCAGACGCCTTATCCATTAGGCCACGCGGTCATCCGTCCACCTGAGATGATTTTTATCATGTAGGTGGTATGCATGGATGGAGAACATATTATTGAAAGGTATTCAGGTTTACATCCCATAGTGTTCTTTCAGCTCTTTTCGCTGGAAGCACTTTTTTAGAATCTATATATTGAGAATTTTATGAGTACGATATGCTTTTGTTTTCCTTTTTCCATACAAACCTCTTTCCTCATGAGTTTAAAGCTCATTTGTATGCTCTACATAGCTCTGGACGTTTTCAGACGTGGAGTGAAACTGTTTTGAAAGTAGTACAAATTGCTCCTTCCTGCATATGCTAATTTTTCACACTCACATAGGTTGTATAAGTTTTATGAATCCTGGCTTGACCTATTCAAGTAGCTGAAAGCCTGTCACCACCTCTAGAAACAAGATTCACACCAATCCAATTCATATTATTTTTTCCAAAGGAATATGTTCTGGCCGGTCGAAAATGCATCTCACAAAAATAGGCATTTAAAAATCTACTTTGCAGTTTCAGAACACTAACATGACTGTGAAGTGTACACAAGTAAAATGGGACCGTTTCAAAGTACCTAATCCCTCATAAACTTCTGAGAGGAAGCATGTAATAAATCTACCTAATTTTCTGGAAAAGAAAGAGGGAGGATTTTTGTTATCACCTCAGATGGGACTTGAACCCACAATCCCTGGCTTAGGAGGCCAGTGCCTTATCCATTAGGCCACTGAGGCACACATGCATAGCTCTTTTCTAGAGGCATTATTTAAATGTATTCTATGGTCAGACACCGGTGTGTGCACACAGGGCATTTCTCACTTCTCTCTATAAGTAAACTTCCCATTTTCATCCTCTTCCATCCCCGACTTTAACGCTCTCTTCTATGCTATAATGGAGACTTTGCAATTTTAGCAAGTGGAGAGAAATTGGAGAACCACTTTCGACTCCACACTTCTTCTTCACTTACTTCTTTTCTCAATATACTGGGCTTAGAAAATGGTATCAAGCCATCCTTATCATCAGTAGGACACGGAAAGAGGCACTAAGTCTCCTAACCAAGTTCAACCACACTCTGCAACTTAACCATTGCACTACAAATTAGGCAACGGGGGCATCAGCAAAGGCAGCCAATGTGCCGATCCTTTATACATTTTGTGTAGTACTTTTCTTACTCGGAGGCAAAATCAGCACTTTAACTGCCCAAATCATACAGATTTTACACATGTAGCACTCTATGCACACATAGGCACACACCTTGCAGTTCTTCTACACACACTTAAGCTAAAAACCCATTCTGTCACGTCAAAATTCTGCAAACCTATTACATATTCAGTGCGTCGGCATAGAAGCACTTTTTAATGCCACTAAAATGCACAAGTAGTTAGACTGAAGATGCAACCTGAATGAGTTTACAGTATGTACTCCACTTTATTAATGATTAGTAATGAGAAAGTGAGGACTACAAGAGTATTGGAAAAGACTTTTTCCACTCTGAATGTAAAGCAGATTGTGTGACCATTGGCCAAAAACGAGCACGAAGGGACTCGAACCCTCAATCTTCTGATCCGAAGTCAGACGCCTTATCCATTAGGCCACGCGGTCATCCGTCCACCTGAGATGATTTTTATCATGTAGGTGGTATGCATGGATGGAGAACATATTATTGAAAGGTATTCAGGTTTACATCCCATAGTGTTCTTTCAGCTCTTTTCGCTGGAAGCACTTTTTTGGAATCTATATATTGAGAATTTTATGAGTACGATATGCTTTTGTTTTCCTTTTTCCATACAAACCTCTTTCCTCATGAGTTTAAAGCTCATTTGTATTCTCTACATAGCTCTGGAAGTTTCCAGACGTGGAGTGAAACTGTTTTGAAAGTAGGACAAATTGCTCCTTCCTGCATATGCTAATTTTTCACACTCACATAGGTTGTATACATTTTATGTATCCTGGCTTGACCTATTCAAGTAGCTGAAAGCCTGTCACCACCTCTAGAAACAAGATTCACACCAATCCAATTCAAATCATTTTTTCCAAAGGAATATGTTCTGGCCGGTCGAAAATGCATCTCACAAAAATAGGCATTTAAAAATCTACTTTGCAGTTTCAGAACCCTAACATGACTGTGAAGTGTACACAAGTAAAACGGGACAGTTTCAAAGTACCTAATCCCTCATAAACTTCTGAGAGGAAGCATGTAATAAATCTACCTAATTTTCTGGAAAAGGAAGAGGCAGGATTTTTGGTATCACCTCAGATGGGACTCAAACCCACAATCCCTGGCTTAGGAGGCCAGTGCCTTATCCATTAGGCCACTGAGGCACACATGCATAGCTCTTTTCTAGAGGCATTATTTAAATGTATTCTATGGTCAGACACCGGTGTGTGCACACAGGGCATTTCTCACTTCTCTCTATAAGTAAACTTCCCATTTTCATCCTCTTCCATCCCCGACTTTAACACTCTCTTCTATGCTATAATGGAGACTTTGCAATTTTAGCAAGTGGAGAGAAATTGGAGAACCACTTTCGACTCCACACTTCTTCTTCACTTACTTCTTTTCTCAATATACTGGGCTTAGAAAATGGTATCAAGCCATCCTTATCATCAGTAGGACACGGAAAGAGGCACTAAGTCTCCTAACCAAGTTCAACCACACTCTGCAACTTAACCATTGCACTACAAATTAGGCAACGGGGGCATCAGCAAAGGCAGCCAATGTGCCGATCCTTTATACATTTTGTGTAGTACTTTTCTTACTCGGAGGCAAAATCAGCACTTTAACTGCCCAAATCATACAGATTTTACACATGTACCACTCTATGCACACATAGGCACACACCTTGCAGTTCTTCTACACACACTTAAGCTAAAAACCCATTCTGTCACGTCAAAATTCTGCAAACCTATTACATATTCAGTGCGTCGGCATAGAAGCACTTTTTAATGCCACTAAAATGCACAAGTAGTTAGACTGAAGATGCAACCTGAATGAGTTTACATTATGTACTCCACTTTATTAATGATTAGTACTGAGAAAGTGAGGACTACAAGAGTATTGGAAAAGACTTTTTCCACTCTGAATGTAAAGCAGATTGTGTGACCATTGGCC
>NC_140585.1:134215703-134248203 GCF_964204655.1 Triturus cristatus
ATCCTCTTCCATCCCCGACTTTAACACTCTCTTCTATGCTATAATGGAGACTTTGCAATTTTAGCAAGTGGAGAGAAATTGGAGAACCACTTTCGACTCCACACTTCTTCTTCACTTACTTCTTTTCTCAATATACTGGGCTTAGAAAATGGTATCAAGCCATCCTTATCATCAGTAGGACACGGAAAGAGGCACTAAGTCTCCTAACCAAGTTCAACCACACTCTGCAACTTAACCATTGCACTACAAATTAGGCAACGGGGGCATCAGCAAAGGCAGCCAATGTGCCGATCCTTTATACATTTTGTGTAGTACTTTTCTTACTCGGAGGCAAAATCAGCACTTTAACTGCCCAAATCATACAGATTTTACACATGTACCACTCTATGCACACATAGGCACACACCTTGCAGTTCTTCTACACACACTTAAGCTAAAAACCCATTCTGTCACGTCAAAATTCTGCAAACCTATTACATATTCAGTGCGTCGGCATAGAAGCACTTTTTAATGCCACTAAAATGCACAAGTAGTTAGACTGAAGATGCAACCTGAATGAGTTTACAGTATGTACTCCACTTTATTAATGATTAGTACTGAGAAAGTGAGGACTACAAGAGTATTGGAAAAGACTTTTTCCACTCTGAATGTAAAGCAGATTGTGTGACCATTGGCCAAAAACGACCACGAAGGGACTCGAACCCTCAATCTTCTGATCCGAAGTCAGACACCTTCCTTATCCATTAGGCCACGCAGTCATCCGTCCACCTGAGATGATTTTTATCATGTAGGTGGTATGCATGGATGGAGAACATATTATTGAAAGGTATTCAGGTTTACATCCCATAGTGTTCTTTCAGCTCTTTTCGCTGGAAGCACTTTTTTGGAATCTATATATTGAGAATTTTATGATTACGATATGCTTTTGTTTTCCTTTTTCCATACAAACCTCTTTCCTCATGAGTTTAAAGCTCATTTGTATGCTCTACATAGCTCTGGACGTTTCCAGACGTGGAGTGAAACTGTTTTGAAAGTAGTACAAATTGCTCCTTCCTGCATATGCTAATTTTTCACACTCACATAGGTTGTATAAGTTTTATGAATCCTGGCTTGACCTATTCAAGTAGCTGAAAGCCTGTCACCACCTCTAGAAACAAGATTCACACCAATCCAATTCATATCATTTTTTCCAAAGGAATATGTTCTGGCCGCTCGAAAATGCATCTCACAAAAATAGGCATTTAAGAATCTACTTTGCAGTTTCAGAACACTAACATGACTGTGAAGTGTACACAAGTAAAATGGGACCGTTTCAAAGTACCTAATCCCTCATAAACTTCTGAGAGGAAGCATGTAATAAATCTACCTAATTTTCTGGAAAAGAAAGAGGCAGGATTTTTGTTATCACCTCAGATGGGACTCAAACCCACAATCCCTGGCTTAGGAGGCCAGTGCCTTATCCATTAGGCCACTGAGGCACACATGCATAGCTCTTTTCTAGAGGCATTATTTAAATGTATTCTATGGTCAGACACCGGTGTGTGCACACAGGGCATTTCTCACTTCTCTCTATAAGTAAACTTCCCATTTTCATCCTCTTCCATCCCCGACTTTAACACTCTCTTCTATGCTATAATGGAGACTTTGCAATTTTAGCAAGTGGAGAGAAATTGGAGAACCACTTTCGACTCCACACTTCTTCTTCACTTACTTCTTTTCTCAATATACTGGGCTTAGAAAATGGTATCAAGCCATCCTTATCATCAGTAGGACACGGAAAGAGGCACTAAGTCTCCTAACCAAGTTCAACCACACTCTGCAACTTAACCATTGCACTACAAATTAGGCAACGGGGGCATCAGCAAAGGCAGCCAATGTGCCGATCCTTTATACATTTTGTGTAGTACTTTTCTTACTCAGAGGCAAAATCAGCACTTTAACTGCCCAAATCATACAGATTTTACACATGTAGCACTCTATGCACACATAGGCACACACCTTGCAGTTCTTCTACACACACTTAAGCTAAAAACCCATTCTGTCACGTCAAAATTCTGCAAACCTATTACATATTCAGTGCGTCGGCATAGAAGCACTTTTTAATGCCACTAAAATGCACAAGTAGTTAGACTGAAGATGCAACCTGAATGAGTTTACAGTATGTACTCCACTTTATTAATGATTAGTAATGAGAAAGTGAGGACTACAAGAGTATTGGAAAAGACTTTTTCCACTCTGAATGTAAAGCAGATTGTGTGACCATTGGCCAAAAACGACCACGAAGGGACTCGAACCCTCAATCTTCTGATCCGAAGTCAGACACCTTATCCATTAGGCCACGCGGTCATCCGTCCACCTGAGATGATTTTTATCATGTAGGTGGTATGCATGGATGGAGAACATATTATTGAAAGGTATTCAGGTTTACATCCCATAGTTTTCTTTCAGCTCTTTTCGCTGGAAGCACTTTTTTGGAATCTATATATTGAGAATTTTATGAGTACGATATGCTTTTGTTTTCCTTTTTCCATACAAACCTCTTTCCTCATGAGTTTAAAGCTCATTTGTATTCTCTACATAGCTCTGGAAGTTTCCAGACGTGGAGTGAAACTGTTTTGAAAGTAGGACAAATTGCTCCTTCCTGCATATGCTAATTTTTCACACTCACATAGGTTGTATACATTTTATGTATCCTGGCTTGACCTATTCAAGTAGCTGAAAGCCTGTCACCACCTCTAGAAACAAGATTCACACCAATCCAATTCAAATCATTTTTTCCAAAGGAATATGTTCTGGCCGGTCGAAAATGCATCTCACAAAAATAGGCATTTAAAAATATACTTTGCAGTTTCAGAACCCTAACATGACTGTGAAGTGTACACAAGTAAAACGGGACAGTTTCAAAGTACCTAATCCCTCATAAACTTCTGAGAGGAAGCATGTAATAAATCTACCTAATTTTCTGGAAAAGAAAGAGGCAGGATTTTTGTTATCACCTCAGATGGGACTCAAACCCACAATCCCTGGCTTAGGAGGCCAGTGCCTTATCCATTAGGCCACTGAGGCACACATGCATAGCTCTTTTCTAGAGGCATTATTTAAATGTATTCTATGGTCAGACACCGGTGTGTGCACACAGGGCATTTCTCACTTCTCTCTATAAGTAAACTTCCCATTTTCATCCTCTTCCATCCCCGACTTTAACACTCTCTTCTATGCTATAATGGAGACTTTGCAATTTTAGCAAGTGGAGAGAAATTGGAGAACCACTTTCGACTCCACACTTCTTCTTCACTTACTTCTTTTCTCAATATACTGGGCTTAGAAAATGGTATCAAGCCATCCTTATCATCAGTAGGACGCGGAAAGAGGCACTAAGTCTCCTAACCAAGTTCAACCACACTCTGCAACTTAACCATTGCACTACAAATTAGGCAACGGGGGCATCAGCAAAGGCAGCCAATGTGCCGATCCTTTATACATTTTGTGTAGTACTTTTCTTACTCGGAGGCAAAATCAGCACTTTAACTGCCCAAATCATACAGATTTTACACATGTACCACTCTATGCACACATAGGCACACACCTTGCAGTTCTTCTACACACACTTAAGCTAAAAACCCATTCTGTCACGTCAAAATTCTGCAAACCTATTACATATTCAGTGCGTCGGCATAGAAGCACTTTTTAATGCCACTAAAATGCACAAGTAGTTAGACTGAAGATGCAACCTGAATGAGTTTACAGTATGTACTCCACTTTATTAATGATTAGTACTGAGAAAGTGAGGACTACAAGAGTATTGGAAAAGACTTTTTCCACTCTGAATGTAAAGCAGATTGTGTGACCATTGGCCAAAAACGACCACGAAGGGACTCGAACCCTCAATCTTCTGATCCGAAGTCAGACGCCTTATCCATTAGGCCACGCGGTCATCCGTCCACCTGAGATGATTTTTATCATGTAGGTGGTATGCATGGATGGAGAACATATTATTGAAAGGTATTCAGGTTTACATCCCATAGTGTTCTTTCAGCTCTTTTCGCTGGAAGCACTTTTTTAGAATCTATATATTGAGAATTTTATGAGTACGATATGCTTTTGTTTTCCTTTTTCCATACAAACCTCTTTCCTCATGAGTTTAAAGCTCATTTGTATGCTCTACATAGCTCTGGACGTTTTCAGACGTGGAGTGAAACTGTTTTGAAAGTAGTACAAATTGCTCCTTCCTGCATATGCTAATTTTTCACACTCACATAGGTTGTATAAGTTTTATGAATCCTGGCTTGACCTATTCAAGTAGCTGAAAGCCTGTCACCACCTCTAGAAACAAGATTCACACCAATCCAATTCATATTATTTTTTCCAAAGGAATATGTTCTGGCCGGTCGAAAATGCATCTCACAAAAATAGGCATTTAAAAATCTACTTTGCAGTTTCAGAACACTAACATGACTGTGAAGTGTACACAAGTAAAATGGGACCGTTTCAAAGTACCTAATCCCTCATAAACTTCTGAGAGGAAGCATGTAATAAATCTACCTAATTTTCTGGAAAAGAAAGAGGGAGGATTTTTGTTATCACCTAAGATGGGACTTGAACCCACAATCCCTGGCTTAGGAGGCCAGTGCCTTATCCATTAGGCCACTGAGGCACACATGCATAGCTCTTTTCTAGAGGCATTATTTAAATGTATTCTATGGTCAGACACCGGTGTGTGCACACAGGGCATTTCTCACTTCTCTCTATAAGTAAACTTCCCATTTTCATCCTCTTCCATCCCCGACTTTAACGCTCTCTTCTATGCTATAATGGAGACTTTGCAATTTTAGCAAGTGGAGAGAAATTGGAGAACCACTTTCGACTCCACACTTCTTCTTCACTTACTTCTTTTCTCAATATACTGGGCTTAGAAAATGGTATCAAGCCATCCTTATCATCAGTAGGACACGGAAAGAGGCACTAAGTCTCCTAACCAAGTTCAACCACACTCTGCAACTTAACCATTGCACTACAAATTAGGCAACGGGGGCATCAGCAAAGGCAGCCAATGTGCCGATCCTTTATACATTTTGTGTAGTACTTTTCTTACTCGGAGGCAAAATCAGCACTTTAACTGCCCAAATCATACAGATTTTACACATGTAGCACTCTATGCACACATAGGCACACACCTTGCAGTTCTTCTACACACACTTAAGCTAAAAACCCATTCTGTCACGTCAAAATTCTGCAAACCTATTACATATTCAGTGCGTCGGCATAGAAGCACTTTTTAATGCCACTAAAATGCACAAGTAGTTAGACTGAAGATGCAACCTGAATGAGTTTACAGTATGTACTCCACTTTATTAATGATTAGTACTGAGAAAGTGAGGACTACAAGAGTATTGGAAAAGACTTTTTCCACTCTGAATGTAAAGCAGATTGTGTGACCATTGGCCAAAAACAACCACGAAGGGACTCGAACCCTCAATCTTCTGATCCGAAGTCAGACACCTTCCTTATCCATTAGGCCACGCAGTCATCCTTCCACCTGAGATGATTTTTATCATGTAGGTGGTATGCATGGATGGAGAACATATTATTGAAAGGTATTCAGGTTTACATCCCATAGTGTTCTTTCAGCTCTTTTCGCTGGAAGCACTTTTTTGGAATCTATATATTGAGAATTTTATGAGTACGATATGCTTTTGTTTTCCTTTTTCCATACAAACCTCTTTCCTCATGAGTTTAAAGCTCATTTGTATTCTCTACATAGCTCTGGAAGTTTCCAGACGTGGAGTGAAACTGTTTTGAAAGTAGGACAAATTGCTCCTTCCTGCATATGCTAATTTTTCACACTCACATAGGTTGTATACATTTTATGTATCCTGGCTTGACCTATTCAAGTAGCTGAAAGCCTGTCACCACCTCTAGAAACAAGATTCACACCAATCCAATTCAAATCATTTTTTCCAAAGGAATATGTTCTGGCCGGTCGAAAATGCATCTCACAAAAATAGGCATTTAAAAATATACTTTGCAGTTTCAGAACCCTAACATGACTGTGAAGTGTACACAAGTAAAACGGGACAGTTTCAAAGTACCTAATCCCTCATAAACTTCTGAGAGGAAGCATGTAATAAATCTACCTAATTTTCTGGAAAAGGAAGAGGCAGGATTTTTGGTATCACCTCAGATGGGACTCAAACCCACAATCCCTGGCTTAGGAGGCCAGTGCCTTATCCATTAGGCCACTGAGGCACACATGCATAGCTCTTTTCTAGAGGCATTATTTAAATGTATTCTATGGTCAGACACCGGTGTGTGCACACAGGGCATTTCTCACTTCTCTCTATAAGTAAACTTCCCATTTTCATCCTCTTCCATCCCCGACTTTAACACTCTCTTCTATGCTATAATGGAGACTTTGCAATTTTAGCAAGTGGAGAGAAATTGGAGAACCACTTTCGACTCCACACTTCTTCTTCACTTACTTCTTTTCTCAATATACTGGGCTTAGAAAATGGTATCAAGCCATCCTTATCATCAGTAGGACACGGAAAGAGGCACTAAGTCTCCTAACCAAGTTCAACCACACTCTGCAACTTAACCATTGCACTACAAATTAGGCAACGGGGGCATCAGCAAAGGCAGCCAATGTGCCGATCCTTTATACATTTTGTGTAGTACTTTTCTTACTCGGAGGCAAAATCAGCACTTTAACTGCCCAAATCATACAGATTTTACACATGTACCACTCTATGCACACATAGGCACACACCTTGCAGTTCTTCTACACACACTTAAGCTAAAAACCCATTCTGTCACGTCAAAATTCTGCAAACCTATTACATATTCAGTGCGTCGGCATAGAAGCACTTTTTAATGCCACTAAAATGCACAAGTAGTTAGACTGAAGATGCAACCTGAATGAGTTTACATTATGTACTCCACTTTATTAATGATTAGTACTGAGACAGTGAGGACTACAAGAGTATTGGAAAAGACTTTTTCCACTCTGAATGTAAAGCAGATTGTGTGACCATTGGCCAAAAACGACCACGAAGGGACTCGAACCCTCAATCTTCTGATCCGAAGTCAGACACCTTCCTTATCCATTAGGCCACGCGGTCATCCGTCCACCTGAGATGATTTTTATCATGTAGGTGGTATGCATGGATGGAGAACATATTATTGAAAGGTATTCAGGTTTACATCCCATAGTGTTCTTTCAGCTCTTTTCGCTGGAAGCACTTTTTTGGATACTATATATTGAGAATTTTATGAGTACGATATGCTTTTGTTTTCCTTTTTCCATACAAACCTCTTTCCTCATGAGTTTAAAGCTCATTTGTATTCTCTACATAGCTCTGGAAGTTTCCAGACGTGGAGTGAAACTGTTTTGAAAGTAGGACAAATTGCTCCTTCCTGCATATGCTAATTTTTTACACTCACATAGGTTGTATACATTTTATGTATCCTGGCTTGACCTATTCAAGTAGCTGAAAGCCTGTCACCACCTCTAGAAACAAGATTCACACCAATCCAATTCAAATCATTTTTTCCAAAGGAATATGTTCTGGCCGGTCGAAAATGCATCTCACAAAAATAGGCATTTAAAAATATACTTTGCAGTTTCAGAACCCTAACATGACTGTGAAGTGTACACAAGTAAAACGGGACAGTTTCAAAGTACCTAATCCCTCATAAACTTCTGAGAGGAAGCATGTAATAAATCTACCTAATTTTCTGGAAAAGGAAGAGGCAGGATTTTTGGTATCACCTCAGATGGGACTCAAACCCACAATCCCTGGCTTAGGAGGCCAGTGCCTTATCCATTAGGCCACTGAGGCACACATGCATAGCTCTTTTCTAGAGGCATTATTTAAATGTATTCTATGGTCAGACACCGGTGTGTGCACACAGGGCATTTCTCACTTCTCTCTATAAGTAAACTTCCCATTTTCATCCTCTTCCATCCCCGACTTTAACACTCTCTTCTATGCTATAATGGAGACTTTGCAATTTTAGCAAGTGGAGAGAAATTGGAGAACCACTTTCGACTCCACACTTCTTCTTCACTTACTTCTTTTCTCAATATACTGGGCTTAGAAAATGGTATCAAGCCATCCTTATCATCAGTAGGACACGGAAAGAGGCACTAAGTCTCCTAACCAAGTTCAACCACACTCTGCAACTTAACCATTGCACTACAAATTAGGCAACGGGGGCATCAGCAAAGGCAGCCAATGTGCCGATCCTTTATACATTTTGTGTAGTACTTTTCTTACTCGGAGGCAAAATCAGCACTTTAACTGCCCAAATCATACAGATTTTACACATGTACCACTCTATGCACACATAGGCACACACCTTGCAGTTCTTCTACACACACTTAAGCTAAAAACCCATTCTGTCACGTCAAAATTCTGCAAACCTATTACATATTCAGTGCGTCGGCATAGAAGCACTTTTTAATGCCACTAAAATGCACAAGTAGTTAGACTGAAGATGCAACCTGAATGAGTTTACATTATGTACTCCACTTTATTAATGATTAGTACTGAGAAAGTGAGGACTACAAGAGTATTGGAAAAGACTTTTTCCACTCTGAATGTAAAGCAGATTGTGTGACCATTGGCCAAAAACGACCACGAAGGGACTCGAACCCTCAATCTTCTGATCCGAAGTCAGACACCTTCCTTATCCATTAGGCCACGCGGTCATCCGTCCACCTGAGATGATTTTTATCATGTAGGTGGTATGCATGGATGGAGAACATATTATTGAAAGGTATTCAGGTTTACATCCCATAGTGTTCTTTCAGCTCTTTTCGCTGGAAGCACTTTTTTGGAATCTATATATTGAGAATTTTATGAGTACGATATGCTTTTGTTTTCCTTTTTCCATACAAACCTCTTTCCTCATGAGTTTAAAGCTCATTTGTATTCTCTACATAGCTCTGGAAGTTTCCAGACGTGGAGTGAAACTGTTTTGAAAGTAGGACAAATTGCTCCTTCCTGCATATGCTAATTTTTCACACTCACATAGGTTGTATACATTTTATGTATCCTGGCTTGACCTATTCAAGTAGCTGAAAGCCTGTCACCACCTCTAGAAACAAGATTCACACCAATCCAATTCAAATCATTTTTTCCAAAGGAATATGTTCTGGCCGGTCGAAAATGCATCTCACAAAAATAGGCATTTAAAAATATACTTTGCAGTTTCAGAACCCTAACATGACTGTGAAGTGTACACAAGTAAAACGGGACAGTTTCAAAGTACCTAATCCCTCATAAGCTTCTGAGAGGAAGCATGTAATAAATCTACCTAATTTTCTGGAAAAGGAAGAGGCACGATTTTTGTAATCACCTCAGATGGGACTCAAACCCACAATCCCTGGCTTAGGAGGCCAGTGCCTTATCCATTAGGCCACTGAGGCACACATGCATAGCTCTTTTCTAGAGGCATTATTTAAATGTATTCTATGGTCAGACACCGGTGTGTGCACACAGGGCATTTCTCACTTCTCTCTATAAGTAAACTTCCCATTTTCATCCTCTTCCATCCCCGACTTTAACACTCTCTTCTATGCTATAATGGAGACTTTGCAATTTTAGCAAGTGGAGAGAAATTGGAGAACCACTTTCGACTCCACACTTCTTCTTCACTTACTTCTTTTCTCAATATACTGGGCTTAGAAAATGGTATCAAGCCATCCTTATCATCAGTAGGACACGGAAAGAGGCACTAAGTCTCCTAACCAAGTTCAACCACACTCTGCAACTTAACCATTGCACTACAAATTAGGCAACGGGGGCATCAGCAAAGGCAGCCAATGTGCCGATCCTTTATACATTTTGTGTAGTACTTTTCTTACTCGGAGGCAAAATCAGCACTTTAACTGCCCAAATCATACAGATTTTACACATGTACCACTCTATGCACACATAGGCACACACCTTGCAGTTCTTCTACACACACTTAAGCTAAAAACCCATTCTGTCACGTCAAAATTCTGCAAACCTATTACATATTCAGTGCGTCGGCATAGAAGCACTTTTTAATGCCACTAAAATGCACAAGTAGTTAGACTGAAGATGCAACCTGAATGAGTTTACAGTATGTACTCCACTTTATTAATGATTAGTACTGAGAAAGTGAGGACTACAAGAGTATTGGAAAAGACTTTTTCCACTCTGAATGTAAAGCAGATTGTGTGACCATTGGCCAAAAACGACCACGAAGGGACTCGAACCCTCAATCTTCTGATCCGAAGTCAGACACCTTCCTTATCCATTAGGCCACGCAGTCATCCTTCCACCTGAGATGATTTTTATCATGTAGGTGGTATGCATGGATGGAGAACATATTATTGAAAGGTATTCAGGTTTACATCCCATAGTGTTCTTTCAGCTCTTTTCGCTGGAAGCACTTTTTTGGAATCTATATATTGAGAATTTTATGATTACGATATGCTTTTGTTTTCCTTTTTCCATACAAACCTCTTTCCTCATGAGTTTAAAGCTCATTTGTATGCTCTACATAGCTCTGGACGTTTCCAGACGTGGAGTGAAACTGTTTTGAAAGTAGGACAAATTGCTCCTTCCTGCATATGCTAATTTTTCACACTCACATAGGTTGTATAAGTTTTATGAATCCTGGCTTGACCTATTCAAGTAGCTGAAAGCCTGTCACCACCTCTAGAAACAAGATTCACACCAATCCAATTCATATCATTTTTTCCAAAGGAATATGTTCTGGCCGCTCGAAAATGCATCTCACAAAAATAGGCATTTAAGAATCTACTTTGCAGTTTCAGAACACTAACATGACTGTGAAGTGTACACAAGTAAAATGGGACCGTTTCAAAGTACCTAATCCCTCATAAACTTCTGAGAGGAAGCATGTAATAAATCTATCTAATTTTCTGGAAAAGAAAGAGGGAGGATTTTTGTTATCACCTCAGATGGGACTTGACCCCACAATCCCTGGCTTAGGAGGCCAGTGCCTTATCCATTAGGCCACTGAGGCACACATGCATAGCTCTTTTCTAGAGGCGTTATTTAAATGTATTCTATGGTCAGACACCGGTGTGTGCACACAGGGCATTTCTCACTTCTCTCTATAAGTAAACTTCCCATTTTCATCCTCTTCCATCCCCGACTTTAACGCTCTCTTCTATGCTATAATGGAGACTTTGCAATTTTAGCAAGTGGAGAGAAATTGGAGAACCACTTTCGACTCCACACTTCTTCTTCACTTACTTCTTTTCTCAATATACTGGGCTTAGAAAATGGTATCAAGCCATCCTTATCATCAGTAGGACACGGAAAGAGGCACTAAGTCTCCTAACCAAGTTCAACCACACTCTGCAACTTAACCATTGCACTACAAATTAGGCAACGGGGGCATCAGCAAAGGCAGCCAATGTGCCGATCCTTTATACATTTTGTGTAGTACTTTTCTTACTCAGAGGCAAAATCAGCACTTTAACTGCCCAAATCATACAGATTTTACACATGTAGCACTCTATGCACACATAGGCACACACCTTGCAGTTCTTCTACACACACTTAAGCTAAAAACCCATTCTGTCACGTCAAAATTCTGCAAACCTATTACATATTCAGTGCGTCGGCATAGAAGCACTTTTTAATGCCACTAAAATGCACAAGTAGTTAGACTGAAGATGCAACCTGAATGAGTTTACAGTATGTACTCCACTTTATTAATGATTAGTAATGAGAAAGTGAGGACTACAAGAGTATTGGAAAAGACTTTTTCCACTCTGAATGTAAAGCAGATTGTGTGACCATTGGCCAAAAACAACCACGAAGGGACTCGAACCCTCACTCTTCTGATCCGAAGTCAGACGCCTTATCCATTAGGCCACGCGGTCATCCGTCCACCTGAGATGATTTTTATCATGTAGGTGGTATGCATGGATGGAGAACATATTATTGAAAGGTATTTAGGTTTACATCCCATAGTGTTCTTTCAGCTCTTTTCGCTGGAAGCACTTTTTTGGAATCTATATATTGAGAATTTTATGAGTACGATATGCTTTTGTTTTCTTTTTTCCATACAAACCTCTTTCCTCATGAGTTTAAAGCTCATTTGTATTCTCTACATAGCTCTGGAAGTTTCCAGACGTGGAGTGAAACTGTTTTGAAAGTAGGACAAATTGCTCCTTCCTGCATATGCTAATTTTTCACACTCACATAGGTTGTATACATTTTATGTATCCTGGCTTGACCTATTCAAGTAGCTGAAAGCCTGTCACCACCTCTAGAAACAAGATTCACACCAATCCAATTCAAATCATTTTTTCCAAAGGAATATGTTCTGGCCGGTCGAAAATGCATCTCACAAAAATAGGCATTTAAAAATATACTTTGCAGTTTCAGAACCCTAACATGACTGTGAAGTGTACACAAGTAAAACGGGACAGTTTCAAAGTACCTAATCCCTCATAAACTTCTGAGAGGAAGCATGTAATAAATCTACCTAATTTTCTGGAAAAGAAAGAGGCAGGATTTTTGTTATTACCTCAGATGGGACTCAAACCCACAATCCCGGGCTTAGGAGGCCAGTGCCTTATCCATTAGGCCACTGAGGCACACATGCATAGCTCTTTTCTAGAGGCATTATTTAAATGTATTCTATGGTCAGACACCGGTGTGTGCACACAGGGCATTTCTCACTTCTCTCTATAAGTAAACATCCCATTTTCATCCTCTTCCATCCCCGACTTTAACACTCTCTTCTATGCTATAATGGAGAATTTGCAATTTTAGCAAGTGGAGAGAAATTGGAGAACCACTTTCGACTCCACACTTCTTCTTCACTTACTTCTTTTCTCAATATACTGGGCTTAGAAAATGGTATCAAGCCATCCTTATCATCAGTAGGACACGGAAAGAGGCACTAAGTCTCCTAACCAAGTTCAACCACACTCTGCAACTTAACCATTGCACTACAAATTAGGCAACGGGGGCATCAGCAAAGGCAGCCAATGTGCCGATCCTTTATACATTTTGTGTAGTACTTTTCTTACTCGGAGGCAAAATCAGCACTTTAACAGCCCAAATCATACAGATTTTACACATGTACCACTCTATGCACACATAGGCACACACCTTGCAGTTCTTCTACACACACTTAAGCTAAAAACCCATTCTGTCACGTCAAAATTCTGCAAACCTATTACATATTCAGTGCGTCGGCATAGAAGCACTTTTTAATGCCACTAAAATGCACAAGTAGTTAGACTGAAGATGCAACCTGAATGAGTTTACAGTATGTACTCCACTTTATTAATGATTAGTACTGAGAAAGTGAGGACTACAAGAGTATTGGAAAAGACTTTTTCCACTCTGAATGTAAAGCAGATTGTGTGACCATTGGCCAAAAACGACCACGAAGGGACTCGAACCCTCAATCTTCTGATCCGAAGTCAGACACCTTCCTTATCCATTAGGCCACGCAGTCATCCGTCCACCTGAGATGATTTTTATCATGTAGGTGGTATGCATGGATGGAGAACATATTATTGAAAGGTATTCAGGTTTACATCCCATAGTGTTCTTTCAGCTCTTTTCGCTGGAAGCACTTTTTTGGAATCTATATATTGAGAATTTTATGATTACGATATGCTTTTGTTTTCCTTTTTCCATACAAACCTCTTTCCTCATGAGTTTAAAGCTCATTTGTATGCTCTACATAGCTCTGGACGTTTCCAGACGTGGAGTGAAACTGTTTTGAAAGTAGTACAAATTGCTCCTTCCTGTATATGCTAATTTTTCACACTCACATAGGTTGTATAAGTTTTATGAATCCTGGCTTGACCTATTCAAGTAGCTGAAAGCCTGTCACCACCTCTAGAAACAAGATTCACACCAATCCAATTCATATCATTTTTTCCAAAGGAATATGTTCTGGCCGCTCGAAAATGCATCTCACAAAAATAGGCATTTAAGAATCTACTTTGCAGTTTCAGAACACTAACATGACTGTGAAGTGTACACAAGTAAAATGGGACCGTTTCAAAGTACCTAATCCCTCATAAACTTCTGAGAGGAAGCATGTAATAAATCTATCTAATTTTCTGGAAAAGAAAGAGGGAGGATTTTTGTTATCACCTCAGATGGGACTTGACCCCACAATCCCTGGCTTAGGAGGCCAGTGCCTTATCCATTAGGCCACTGAGGCACACATGCATAGCTTTTTTCTAGAGGCGTTATTTAAATGTATTCTATGGTCAGACACCGGTGTGTGCACACAGGGCATTTCTCACTTCTCTCTATAAGTAAACTTCCCATTTTCATCCTCTTCCATCCCCGACTTTAACGCTCTCTTCTATGCTATAATGGAGACTTTGCAATTTTAGCAAGTGGAGAGAAATTGGAGAACCACTTTCGACTCCACACTTCTTCTTCACTTACTTCTTTTCTCAATATACTGGGCTTAGAAAATGGTATCAAGCCATCCTTATCATCAGTAGGACACGGAAAGAGGCACTAAGTCTCCTAACCAAGTTCAACCACACTCTGCAACTTAACCATTGCACTACAAATTAGGCAACGGGGGCATCAGCAAAGGCAGCCAATGTGCCGATCCTTTATACATTTTGTGTAGTACTTTTCTTACTCGGAGGCAAAATCAGCACTTTAACTGCCCAAATCATACAGATTTTACACATGTACCACGCTATGCACACATAGGCACACACCTTGCAGTTCTTCTACACACACTTAAGCTAAAAACCCATTCTGTCACGTCAAAATTCTGCAAACCTATTACATATTCAGTGCGTCGGCATAGAAGCACTTTTTAATGCCACTAAAATGCACAAGTAGTTAGACTGAAGATGCAACCTGAATGAGTTTACAGTATGTACTCCACTTTATTAATGATTAGTACTGAGAAAGTGAGGACTACAAGAGTATTGGAAAAGACTTTTTCCACTCTGAATGTAAAGCAGATTGTGTGACCATTGGCCAAAAACGACCACGAAGGGACTCGAACCCTTAATCTTCTGATCCGAAGTCAGACACCTTATTCATTAGGCCACGCGGTCATCCGTCCACCTGAGATGATTTTTATCATGTAGGTGGTATGCATGGATGGAGAACATATTATTGAAAGGTATTCAGGTTTACATCCCATAGTGTTCTTTCAGCTCTTTTCGCTGGAAGCACTTTTTTGGAATCTATATATTGAGAATTTTATGAGTACGATATGCTTTTGTTTTCCTTTTTCCATACAAACCTCTTTCCTCATGAGTTTAAAGCTCATTTGTATTCTCTACATAGCTCTGGAAGTTTCCAGACGTGGAGTGAAACTGTTTTGAAAGAAGGACAAATTGCTCCTTCCTGCATATGCTAATTTTTCACACTCACATAGGTTGTATACGTTTTATGTATCCTGGCTTGACCTATTCAAGTAGCTGAAAGCCTGTCACCACCTCTAGAAACAAGATTCACACCAATCCAATTCAAATCATTTTTTCCAAAGGAATATGTTCTGGCCGGTCGAAAATGCATCTCACAAAAATAGGCATTTAAAAATCTACTTTGCAGTTTCAGAACACTAACATGACTGTGAAGTGTACACAAGTAAAATGGGACCGTTTCAAAGTACCTAATCCCTCATAAACTTCTGAGAGGAAGCGTGTAATAAATCTACCTAATTTTCTGGAAAAGAAAGAGGGAGGATTTTTGTTATCACCTCAGATGGGACTTGAACCCACAATCCCTGGCTTAGGAGGCCAGTGCCTTATCCATTAGGCCACTGAGGCACACATGCATAGCTCTTTTCTAGAGGCATTATTTAAATGTATTCTATGGTCAGACACCGGTGTGTGCACACAGGGCATTTCTCACTTCTCTCTATAAGTAAACTTCCCATTTTCATCCTCTTCCATCCCCGACTTTAACGCTCTCTTCTATGCTATAATGGAGAATTTGCAATTTTAGCAAGTGGAGAGAAATTGGAGAACCACTTTCGACTCCACACTTCTTCTTCACTTACTTCTTTTCTCAATATACTGGGCTTAGAAAATGGTATCAAGCCATCCTTATCATCAGTAGGACACGGAAAGAGGCACTAAGTCTCCTAACCAAGTTCAACCACACTCTGCAACTTAACCATTGCACTACAAATTAGGCAACGGGGGCATCAGCAAAGGCAGCCAATGTGCCGATCCTTTATACATTTTGTGTAGTACTTTTCTTACTCGGAGGCAAAATCAGCACTTTAACTGCCCAAATCATACAGATTTTACACATGTAGCACTCTATGCACACATAGGCACACACCTTGCAGTTCTTCTACACACACTTAAGCTAAAAACCCATTCTGTCACGTCAAAATTCTGCAAACCTATTACATATTCAGTGCGTCGGCATAGAAGCACTTTTTAATGCCACTAAAATGCACAAGTAGTTAGACTGAAGATGCAACCTGAATGAGTTTACAGTATGTACTCCACTTTATTAATGATTAGTAATGAGAAAGTGAGGACTACAAGAGTATTGGAAAAGACTTTTTCCACTCTGAATGTAAAGCAGATTGTGTGACCATTGGCCAAAAACAACCACGAAGGGACTCGAACCCTCACTCTTCTGATCCGAAGTCAGACGCCTTATCCATTAGGCCACGTGGTCATCCGTCCACCTGAGATGATTTTTATCATGTAGGTGGTATGCATGGATGGAGAACATATTATTGAAAGGTATTCAGGTTTACATCCCATAGTGTTCTTTCAGCTCTTTTCGCTGGAAGCACTTTTTTGGAATCTATATATTGAGAATTTTATGAGTACGATATGCTTTTGTTTTCCTTTTTCCATACAAACCTCTTTCCTCATGAGTTTAAAGCTCATTTGTATTCTCTACATAGCTCTGGAAGTTTCCAGACGTGGAGTGAAACTGTTTTGAAAGTAGGACAAATTGCTCCTTCCTGCATATGCTAATTTTTCACACTCACATAGGTTGTATACGTTTTATGTATCCTGGCTTGACCTATTCAAGTAGCTGAAAGCCTGTCACCACCTCTAGAAACAAGATTCACACCAATCCAATTCAAATCATTTTTTCCAAAGGAATATGTTCTGGCCGGTCGAAAATGCATCTCACAAAAATAGGCATTTAAAAATCTACTTTGCAGTTTCAGAACACTAACATGACTGTGAAGTGTACACAAGTAAAATGGGACCGTTTCAAAGTACCTAATCCCTCATAAACTTCTGAGAGGAAGCATGTAATAAATCTACCTAATATTCTGGAAAAGAAAGAGGGAGGATTTTTGTTATCACCTCAGATGGGACTCGAACCCACAATCCCTGGCTTAGGAGGCCAGTCCCTTATCCATTAGGCCACTGAGGCACACATACTTAGCTCTTTTCTAGAGGCATTATTTAAATGTATTCTATGGTCAGACACCGGTGTGTGCACACAGGGCATTTCTCACTTCTCTCTATAAGTAAACTTCCCATTTTCATCCTCTTCCATCCCCGAGTTTAACGCTCTCTTCTATGCTATAATGGAGACTTTGCAATTTTAGCAAGTGGAGAGAAATTGGAGAACCACTTTCGACTCCACACTTCTTCTTCACTTACTTCTTTTCTCAATATACTGGGCTTAGAAAATGGTATCAAGCCATCCTTATCATCAGTAGGACACGGAAAGAGGCACTAAGTCTCCTAACCAAGTTCAACCACACTCTGCAACTTAACCATTGCACTACAAATTAGGCAACGGGGGCATCAGCAAAGGCAGCCAATGTGCCGATCCATTATACATTTTGTGTAGTACTTTTCTTACTCGGAGGCAAAATCAGCACTTTAACTGCCCAAATCATACAGATTTTACACATGTAGCACTCTATGCACACATAGGCACACACTGCGCAGTTCTTCTACACACACTTAAGCTAAAAACCCATTCTGTCACGTCAAAATTCTGCAAACCTATTACATATTCAGTGCGTCGGCATAGAAGCACTTTTTAATGCCACTAAAATGCACAAGTAGTTAGACTGAAGATGCAACCTGAATGAGTTTACAGTATGTACTCCACTTTATTAATGATTAGTAATGAGAAAGTGAGGACTACAAGAGTATTGGAAAATACTTTTTCCACTCTGAATGTAAAGCAGATTGTGTGACCATTGGCCAAAAACGACCACGAAGGGACTCGAACCCTCAATCTTCTGATCCAAAGTCAGACGCCTTATCCATTAGGCCACGCGGTCATCCGTCCACCTGAGATGATTTTTATCATGTAGGTGGTATGCATGGATGGAGAACATATTATTGAAAGGTATTCAGGTTTACATCCCATAGTGTTCTTTCAGCTCTTTTCGCTGGAAGCACTTTTTTGGAATCTATATATTGAGAATTTTATGAGTACGATATGCTTTTGTTTTCCTTTTTCCATACAAACCTCTTTCCTCATGAGTTTAAAGCTCATTTGTAGTCTCTACATAGCTCTGGACGTTTCCAGACGTGGAGTGAAACTGTTTTGAAAGTAGTACAAATTGCTCCTTCCTGCATATGCTAATTTTTCACACTCACATAGGTTGTATAAGTTTTATGAATCCTGGCTTGACCTATTCAAGTAGCTGAAAGCCTGTCACCACCTCTAGAAACAAGATTCACACCAATCCAATTCATATCATTTTTTCCAAAGGAATATGTTCTGGCCGGTCGAAAATGCATCTCACAAAAATAGGCATTTAAAAATCTACTTTGCAGTTTCAGAACACTAACATGACTGTGAAGTGTACACAAGTAAAATGGGACCGTTTCAAAGTACCTAATCCCTCATAAACTTCTGAGAGGAAGCATGTAATAAATCTACCTTATTTTCTGGAAAAGAAAGAGGGAGGATTTTTGTTATCACCTCCGATGGGACTTGAACCCACAATCCCTGACTTAGGAGGCCAGTGCCTTATCCATTAGGCCACTGAGGCACACATGCATAGCTCTTTTCTAGAGGCATTATTTAAATGTATACTATGGTCAGACACCGGTGTGTGCACACAGGGCATTTCTCACTTCTCTCTATAAGTAAACTTCCCATTTTCATCCTCTTCCATCCCCGACTTTAACGCTCTCTTCTATGCTATAATGGAGACTTTGCAATTTTAGCAAGTGGAGAGAAATTGGAGAACCACTTTCAACTCCACACTTCTTCTTCACTTACTTCTTTTCTCAATATACTGGGCTTAGAAAATGGTATCAAGCCATCCTTATCATCAGTAGGACACGGAAAGAGGCACTAAGTCTCCTAACCAAGTTCAACCACACTCTGCAACTTAACCATTGCACTACAAATTAGGCAACGGGGGCATCAGCAAAGGCAGCCAATGTGCCGATCCTTTATACATTTTGTGTAGTACTTTTCTTACTCGGAGGCAAAATCAGCACTTTAACTGCCCAAATCATACAGATTTTACACATGTACCACTCTATGCACACATAGGCACACACCTTGCAGTTCTTCTACACACACTTAAGCTAAAAACCCATTCTGTCACGTCAAAATTCTGCAAACCTATTACATATTCAGTGCGTCGGCATAGAAGCACTTTTTAATGCCACTAAAATGCACAAGTAGTTAGACTGAAGATGCAACCTGAATGAGTTTACAGTATGTACTCCACTTTATTAATGATTAGTACTGAGAAAGTGAGGACTACAAGAGTATTGGAAAAGACTTTTTCCACTCTGAATGTAAAGCAGATTGTGTGACCATTGGCCAAAAACAACCACGAAGGGACTCGAACCCTCAATCTTCTGATCCGAAGTCAGACACCTTCCTTATCCATTAGGCCACGCAGTCATCCGTCCACCTGAGATGATTTTTATCATGTAGGTGGTATGCATGGATGGAGAACATATTATTGAAAGGTATTCAGGTTTACATCCCATAGTGTTCTTTCAGCTCTTTTCGCTGGAAGCACTTTTTTGGAATCTATATATTGAGAATTTTATGATTACGATATGCTTTTGTTTTCCTTTTTCCATACAAACCTCTTTCCTCATGAGTTTAAAGCTCATTTGTATGCTCTACATAGCTCTGGACGTTTCCAGACGTGGAGTGAAACTGTTTTGAAAGTAGTACAAATTGCTCCTTCCTGCATATGCTAATTTTTCACACTCACATAGGTTGTATAAGTTTTATGAATCCTGGCTTGACCTATTCAAGTAGCTGAAAGCCTGTCACCACCTCTAGAAACAAGATTCACACCAATCCAATTCATATCATTTTTTCCAAAGGAATATGTTCTGGCCGCTCGAAAATGCATCTCACAAAAATAGGCATTTAAGAATCTACTTTGCAGTTTCAGAACACTAACATGACTGTGAAGTGTACACAAGTAAAATGGGACCGTTTCAAAGTACCTAATCCCTCATAAACTTCTGAGAGGAAGCATGTAATAAATCTATCTAATTTTCTGGAAAAGAAAGAGGGAGGATTTTTGTTATCACCTCAGATGGGACTTGACCCCACAATCCCTGGCTTAGGAGGCCAGTGCCTTATCCATTAGGCCACTGAGGCACACATGCATAGCTCTTTTCTAGAGGCGTTATTTAAATGTATTCTATGGTCAGACACCGGTGTGTGCACACAGGGCATTTCTCACTTCTCTCTATAAGTAAACTTCCCATTTTCATCCTCTTCCATCCCCGACTTTAACGCTCTCTTCTATGCTATAATGGAGACTTTGCAATTTTAGCAAGTGGAGAGAAATTGGAGAACCACTTTCAACTCCACACTTCTTCTTCACTTACTTCTTTTCTCAATATACTGGGCTTAGAAAATGGTATCAAGCCATCCTTATCATCAGTAGGACACGGAAAGAGGCACTAAGTCTCCTAACCAAGTTCAACCACACTCTGCAACTTAACCATTGCACTACAAATTAGGCAACGGGGGCATCAGCAAAGGCAGCCAATGTGCCGATCCTTTATACATTTTGTGTAGTACTTTTCTTACTCGGAGGCAAAATCAGCACTTTAACTGCCCAAATCATACAGATTTTACACATGTACCACTCTATGCACACATAGGCACACACCTTGCAGTTCTTCTACACACACTTAAGCTAAAAACCCATTCTGTCACGTCAAAATTCTGCAAACCTATTACATATTCAGTGCGTCGGCATAGAAGCACTTTTTAATGCCACTAAAATGCACAAGTAGTTAGACTGAAGATGCAACCTGAATGAGTTTACAGTATGTACTCCACTTTATTAATGATTAGTACTGAGAAAGTGAGGACTACAAGAGTATTGGAAAAGACTTTTTCCACTCTGAATGTAAAGCAGATTGTGTGACCATTGGCCAAAAACAACCACGAAGGGACTCGAACCCTCAATCTTCTGATCCGAAGTCAGACACCTTCCTTATCCATTAGGCCACGCAGTCATCCTTCCACCTGAGATGATTTTTATCATGTAGGTGGTATGCATGGATGGAGAACATATTATTGAAAGGTATTCAGGTTTACATCCCATAGTGTTCTTTCAGCTCTTTTCGCTGGAAGCACTTTTTTGGAATCTATATATTGAGAATTTTATGATTACGATATGCTTTTGTTTTCCTTTTTCCATACAAACCTCTTTCCTCATGAGTTTAAAGCTCATTTGTATGCTCTACATAGCTCTGGACGTTTCCAGACGTGGAGTGAAACTGTTTTGAAAGTAGTACAAATTGCTCCTTCCTGCATATGCTAATTTTTCACACTCACATAGGTTGTATAAGTTTTATGAATCCTGGCTTGACCTATTCAAGTAGCTGAAAGCCTGTCACCACCTCTAGAAACAAGATTCACACCAATCCAATTCATATCATTTTTTCCAAAGGAATATGTTCTGGCCGCTCGAAAATGCATCTCACAAAAATAGGCATTTAAGAATCTACTTTGCAGTTTCAGAACACTAACATGACTGTGAAGTGTACACAAGTAAAATGGGACCGTTTCAAAGTACCTAATCCCTCATAAACTTCTGAGAGGAAGCATGTAATAAATCTATCTAATTTTCTGGAAAAGAAAGAGGGAGGATTTTTGTTATCACCTCAGATGGGACTTGACCCCACAATCCCTGGCTTAGGAGGCCAGTGCCTTATCCATTAGGCCACTGAGGCACACATGCATAGCTCTTTTCTAGAGGCGTTATTTAAATGTATTCTATGGTCAGACACCGGTGTGTGCACACAGGGCATTTCTCACTTCTCTCTATAAGTAAACTTCCCATTTTCATCCTCTTCCATCCCCGACTTTAACGCTCTCTTCTATGCTATAATGGAGACTTTGCAATTTTAGCAAGTGGAGAGAAATTGGAGAACCACTTTCGACTCCACACTTCTTCTTCATTTACTTCTTTTCTCAATATACTGGGCTTAGAAAATGGTATCAAGCCATCCTTATCATCAGTAGGACACGGAAAGAGGCACTAAGTCTCCTAACCAAGTTCAACCACACTCTGCAACTTAACCATTGCACTACAAATTAGGCAACGGGGGCATCAGCAAAGGCAGCCAATGTGCCGATCCTTTATACATTTTGTGTAGTACTTTTCTTACTCAGAGGCAAAATCAGCACTTTAACTGCCCAAATCATACAGATTTTACACATGTAGCACTCTATGCACACATAGGCACACACTGCGCAGTTCTTCTACACACACTTAAGCTAAAAACCCATTCTGTCACGTCAAAATTCAGCAAACCTATTACATATTCAGTGCGTCGGCATAGAAGCACTTTTTAATGCCACTAAAATGCACAAGTAGTTAGACTGAAGATGCAACCTGAATGAGTTTACAGTATGTACTCCACTTTATTAATGATTAGTAATGAGAAAGTGAGGACTACAAGAGTATTGGAAAATACTTTTTCCACTCTGAATGTAAAGCAGATTGTGTGACCATTGGCCAAAAACGACCACGAAGGGACTCGAACCCTTAATCTTCTGATCCGAAGTCAGACACCTTATTCATTAGGCCACGCGGTCATCCGTCCACCTGAGATGATTTTTATCATGTAGGTGGTATGCATGGATGGAGAACATATTATTGAAAGGTATTCAGGTTTACATCCCATAGTGTTCTTTCAGCTCTTTTCGCTGGAAGCACTTTTTTGGAATCTATATATTGAGAATTTTATGAGTACGATATGCTTTTGTTTTCCTTTTTCCATACAAACCTCTTTCCTCATGAGTTTAAAGCTCATTTGTATTCTCTACATAGCTCTGGAAGTTTCCAGACGTGGAGTGAAACTGTTTTGAAAGTAGGACAAATTGCTCCTTCCTGCATATGCTAATTTTTCACACTCACATAGGTTGTATACGTTTTATGTATCCTGGCTTGACCTATTCAAGTAGCTGAAAGCCTGTCACCACCTCTAGAAACAAGATTCACACCAATCCAATTCAAATCATTTTTTCCAAAGGAATATGTTCTGGCCGGTCGAAAATGCATCTCACAAAAATAGGCATTTAAAAATCTACTTTGCAGTTTCAGAACACTAACATGACTGTGAAGTGTACACAAGTAAAATGGGACCGTTTCAAAGTACCTAATCCCTCATAAACTTCTGAGAGGAAGCGTGTAATAAATCTACCTAATTTTCTGGAAAAGAAAGAGGGAGGATTTTTGTTATCACCTCAGCTGGGACTTGAACCCACAATCCCTGGCTTAGCAGGCCAGTGCCTTATCCATTAGGCCACTGAGGCACACATGCATAGCTCTTTTCTAGAGGCATTATTTAAATGTATTCTATGGTCAGACACCGGTGTGTGCACACAGGGCATTTCTCACTTCTCTCTATAAGTAAACTTCCCATTTTCATCCTCTTCCATCCCCGACTTTAACGCTCTCTTCTATGCTATAATGGAGAATTTGCAATTTTAGCAAGTGGAGAGAAATTGGAGAACCACTTTCGACTCCACACTTCTTCTTCACTTACTTCTTTTCTCAATATACTGGGCTTAGAAAATGGTATCAAGCCATCCTTATCATCAGTAGGACACGGAAAGAGGCACTAAGTCTCCTAACCAAGTTCAACCACACTCTGCAACTTAACCATTGCACTACAAATTAGGCAACGGGGGCATCAGCAAAGGCAGCCAATGTGCCGATCCTTTATACATTTTGTGTAGTACTTTTCTTACTCGGAGGCAAAATCAGCACTTTAACTGCCCAAATCATACAGATTTTACACATGTAGCACTCTATGCACACATAGGCACACACCTTGCAGTTCTTCTACACACACTTAAGCTAAAAACCCATTCTGTCACGTCAAAATTCTGCAAACCTATTACATATTCAGTGCGTCGGCATAGAAGCACTTTTTAATGCCACTAAAATGCACAAGTAGTTAGACTGAAGATGCAACCTGAATGAGTTTACAGTATGTACTCCACTTTATTAATGATTAGTAATGAGAAAGTGAGGACTACAAGAGTATTGGAAAAGACTTTTTCCACTCTGAATGTAAAGCAGATTGTGTGACCATTGGCCAAAAACAACCACGAAGGGACTCGAACCCTCACTCTTCTGATCCGAAGTCAGACGCCTTATCCATTAGGCCACGCGGTCATCCGTCCACCTGAGATGATTTTTATCATGTAGGTGGTATGCATGGATGGAGAACATATTATTGAAAGGTATTCAGGTTTACATCCCATAGTGTTCTTTCAGCTCTTTTCGCTGGAAGCACTTTTTTGGAATCTATATATTGAGAATTTTATGAGTACGATATGCTTTTGTTTTCCTTTTTCCATACAAACCTCTTTCCTCATGAGTTTAAAGCTCATTTGTATTCTCTACATAGCTCTGGAAGTTTCCAGACGTGGAGTGAAACTGTTTTGAAAGTAGGACAAATTGCTCCTTCCTGCATATGCTAATTTTTCACACTCACATAGGTTGTATACATTTTATGTATCCTGGCTTGACCTATTCAAGTAGCTGAAAGCCTGTCACCACCTCTAGAAACAAGATTCACACCAATCCAATTCAAATCATTTTTTCCAAAGGAATATGTTCTGGCCGGTCGAAAATGCATCTCACAAAAATAGGCATTTAAAAATATACTTTGCAGTTTCAGAACCCTAACATGACTGTGAAGTGTACACAAGTAAAACGGGACAGTTTCAAAGTACCTAATCCCTCATAAACTTCTGAGAGGAAGCATGTAATAAATCTACCTAATTTTCTGGAAAAGAAAGAGGCAGGATTTTTGTTATCACCCCAGATGGGACTTGACCCCACAATCCCTGGCTTAGGAGGCCAGTGCCTTATCCATTAGGCCACTGAGGCACACATGCATAGCTCTTTACTAGAGGCATTATTTAAATGTATTCTATGGTCAGACACCGGTGTGTGCACACAGGGCATTTCTCACTTCTCTCTATAAGTAAACATCCCATTTTTATCCTCTTCCATCCCCGACTTTAACACTCTCTTCTATGCTATAATGGAGAATTTGCAATTTTAGCAAGTGGAGAGAAATTGGAGAACCACTTTCGACTCCACACTTCTTCTTCACTTACTTCTTTTCTCAATATACTGGGCTTAGAAAATGGTATCAAGCCATCCTTATCATCAGTAGGACACGGAAAGAGGCACTAAGTCTCCTAACCAAGTTCAACCACACTCTGCAACTTAACCATTGCACTACAAATTAGGCAACGGGGGCATCAGCAAAGGCAGCCAATGTGCCGATCCTTTATACATTTTGTGTAGTACTTTTCTTACTCGGAGGCAAAATCAGCACTTTAACTGCCCAAATCATACAGATTTTACACATGTACCACTCTATGCACACATAGGCACACACCTTGCAGTTCTTCTACACACACTTAAGCTAAAAACCCATTCTGTCACGTCAAAATTCTGCAAACCTATTACATATTCAGTGCGTCGGCATAGAAGCACTTTTTAATGCCACTAAAATGCACAAGTAGTTAGACTGAAGATGCAACCTGAATGAGTTTACAGTATGTACTCCACTTTATTAATGATTAGTACTGAGAAAGTGAGGACTACAAGAGTATTGGAAAAGACTTTTTCCACTCTGAATGTAAAGCAGATTGTGTGACCATTGGCCAAAAACGACCACGAAGGGACTCGAACCCTCAATCTTCTGATCCGAAGTCAGACACCTTCCTTATCCATTAGGCCACGCGGTCATCCGTCCACCTGAGATGATTTTTATCATGTAGGTGGTATGCATGGATGGAGAACATATTATTGAAAGGTATTCAGGTTTACATCCCATAGTGTTCTTTCAGCTCTTTTCGCTGGAAGCACTTTTTTGGAATCTATATATTGAGAATTTTATGATTACGATATGCTTTTGTTTTCCTTTTTCCATACAAACCTCTTTCCTCATGAGTTTAAAGCTCATTTGTATGCTCTACATAGCTCTGGACGTTTCCAGACGTGGAGTGAAACTGTTTTGAAAGTAGTACAAATTGCTCCTTCCTGCATATGCTAATTTTTCACACTGACATAGGTTGTATAAGTTTTATGAATCCTGGCTTGACCTATTCAAGTAGCTGAAAGCCTGTCACCACCTCTAGAAACAAGATTCACACCAATCCAATTCATATCATTTTTTCCAAAGTAATATGTTCTGGCCGGTCGAAAATGCATCTCACAAAAATAGGCATTTAAAAATATACTTTGCAGTTTCAGAACACTAACATGACTGTGAAGTGTACACAAGTAAAATGGGACCGTTTCAAAGTACCTAATCCCTCATAAACTTCTGAGAGGAAGCATGTAATAAATCTACCTTATTTTCTGGAAAAGAAAGAGGGAGGATTTTTGTTATCACCTCCGATGGGACTTGAACCCACAATCCCTGACTTAGGAGGCCAGTGCCTTATCCATTAGGCCACTGAGGCACACATGCATAGCTCTTTTCTAGAGGCATTATTTAAATGTATACTATGGTCAGACACCGGTGTGTGCACACAGGGCATTTCTCACTTCTCTCTATAAGTAAACTTCCCATTTTCATCCTCTTCCATCCCCGACTTTAACGCTCTCTTCTATGCTATAATGGAGACTTTGCAATTTTAGCAAGTGGAGAGAAATTGGAGAACCACTTTCAACTCCACACTTCTTCTTCACTTACTTCTTTTCTCAATATACTGGGCTTAGAAAATGGTATCAAGCCATCCTTATCATCAGTAGGACACGGAAAGAGGCACTAAGTCTCCTAACCAAGTTCAACCACACTCTGCAACTTAACCATTGCACTACAAATTAGGCAACGGGGGCATCAGCAAAGGCAGCCAATGTGCCGATCCTTTATACATTTTGTGTAGTACTTTTCTTACTCGGAGGCAAAATCAGCACTTTAACTGCCCAAATCATACAGATTTTACACATGTACCACTCTATGCACACATAGGCACACACCTTGCAGTTCTTCTACACACACTTAAGCTAAAAACCCATTCTGTCACGTCAAAATTCTGCAAACCTATTACATATTCAGTGCGTCGGCATAGAAGCACTTTTTAATGCCACTAAAATGCACAAGTAGTTAGACTGAAGATGCAACCTGAATGAGTTTACAGTATGTACTCCACTTTATTAATGATTAGTACTGAGAAAGTGAGGACTACAAGAGTATTGGAAAAGACTTTTTCCACTCTGAATGTAAAGCAGATTGTGTGACCATTGGCCAAAAACAACCACGAAGGGACTCGAACCCTCAATCTTCTGATCCGAAGTCAGACACCTTCCTTATCCATTAGGCCACGCAGTCATCCGTCCACCTGAGATGATTTTTATCATGTAGGTGGTATGCATGGATGGAGAACATATTATTGAAAGGTATTCAGGTTTACATCCCATAGTGTTCTTTCAGCTCTTTTCGCTGGAAGCACTTTTTTGGAATCTATATATTGAGAATTTTATGATTACGATATGCTTTTGTTTTCCTTTTTCCATACAAACCTCTTTCCTCATGAGTTTAAAGCTCATTTGTATGCTCTACATAGCTCTGGACGTTTCCAGACGTGGAGTGAAACTGTTTTGAAAGTAGTACAAATTGCTCCTTCCTGCATATGCTAATTTTTCACACTCACATAGGTTGTATAAGTTTTATGAATCCTGGCTTGACCTATTCAAGTAGCTGAAAGCCTGTCACCACCTCTAGAAACAAGATTCACACCAATCCAATTCATATCATTTTTTCCAAAGGAATATGTTCTGGCCGCTCGAAAATGCATCTCACAAAAATAGGCATTTAAGAATCTACTTTGCAGTTTCAGAACACTAACATGACTGTGAAGTGTACACAAGTAAAATGGGACCGTTTCAAAGTACCTAATCCCTCATAAACTTCTGAGAGGAAGCATGTAATAAATCTATCTAATTTTCTGGAAAAGAAAGAGGGAGGATTTTTGTTATCACCTCAGATGGGACTTGACCCCACAATCCCTGGCTTAGGAGGCCAGTGCCTTATCCATTAGGCCACTGAGGCACACATGCATAGCTCTTTTCTAGAGGCGTTATTTAAATGTATTCTATGGTCAGACACCGGTGTGTGCACACAGGGCATTTCTCACTTCTCTCTATAAGTAAACTTCCCATTTTCATCCTCTTCCATCCCCGACTTTAACGCTCTCTTCTATGCTATAATGGAGACTTTGCAATTTTAGCAAGTGGAGAGAAATTGGAGAACCACTTTCGACTCCACACTTCTTCTTCATTTACTTCTTTTCTCAATATACTGGGCTTAGAAAATGGTATCAAGCCATCCTTATCATCAGTAGGACACGGAAAGAGGCACTAAGTCTCCTAACCAAGTTCAACCACACTCTGCAACTTAACCATTGCACTACAAATTAGGCAACGGGGGCATCAGCAAAGGCAGCCAATGTGCCGATCCTTTATACATTTTGTGTAGTACTTTTCTTACTCAGAGGCAAAATCAGCACTTTAACTGCCCAAATCATACAGATTTTACACATGTAGCACTCTATGCACACATAGGCACACACTGCGCAGTTCTTCTACACACACTTAAGCTAAAAACCCATTCTGTCACGTCAAAATTCAGCAAACCTATTACATATTCAGTGCGTCGGCATAGAAGCACTTTTTAATGCCACTAAAATGCACAAGTAGTTAGACTGAAGATGCAACCTGAATGAGTTTACAGTATGTACTCCACTTTATTAATGATTAGTAATGAGAAAGTGAGGACTACAAGAGTATTGGAAAAGACTTTTTCCACTCTGAATGTAAAGCAGATTGTGTGACCATTGGCCAAAAACGACCACGAAGGGACTCGAACCCTTAATCTTCTGATCCGAAGTCAGACACCTTATTCATTAGGCCACGCGGTCATCCGTCCACCTGAGATGATTTTTATCATGTAGGTGGTATGCATGGATGGAGAACATATTATTGAAAGGTATTCAGGTTTACATCCCATAGTGTTCTTTCAGCTCTTTTCGCTGGAAGCACTTTTTTGGAATCTATATATTGAGAATTTTATGAGTACGATATGCTTTTGTTTTCCTTTTTCCATACAAACCTCTTTCCTCATGAGTTTAAAGCTCATTTGTATTCTCTACATAGCTCTGGAAGTTTCCAGACGTGGAGTGAAACTGTTTTGAAAGTAGGACAAATTGCTCCTTCCTGCATATGCTAATTTTTCACACTCACATAGGTTGTATACGTTTTATGTATCCTGGCTTGACCTATTCAAGTAGCTGAAAGCCTGTCACCACCTCTAGAAACAAGATTCACACCAATCCAATTCAAATCATTTTTTCCAAAGGAATATGTTCTGGCCGGTCGAAAATGCATCTCACAAAAATAGGCATTTAAAAATCTACTTTGCAGTTTCAGAACACTAACATGACTGTGAAGTGTACACAAGTAAAATGGGACCGTTTCAAAGTACCTAATCCCTCATAAACTTCTGAGAGGAAGCGTGTAATAAATCTACCTAATTTTCTGGAAAAGAAAGAGGGAGGATTTTTGTTATCACCTCAGCTGGGACTTGAACCCACAATCCCTGGCTTAGGAGGCCAGTGCCTTATCCATTAGGCCACTGAGGCACACATGCATAGCTCTTTTCTAGAGGCATTATTTAAATGTATTCTATGGTCAGACACCGGTGTGTGCACACAGGGCATTTCTCACTTCTCTCTATAAGTAAACTTCCCATTTTCATCCTCTTCCATCCCCGACTTTAACGCTCTCTTCTATGCTATAATGGAGAATTTGCAATTTTAGCAAGTGGAGAGAAATTGGAGAACCACTTTCGACTCCACACTTCTTCTTCACTTACTTCTTTTCTCAATATACTGGGCTTAGAAAATGGTATCAAGCCATCCTTATCATCAGTAGGACACGGAAAGAGGCACTAAGTCTCCTAACCAAGTTCAACCACACTCTGCAACTTAACCATTGCACTACAAATTAGGCAACGGGGGCATCAGCAAAGGCAGCCAATGTGCCGATCCTTTATACATTTTGTGTAGTACTTTTCTTACTCGGAGGCAAAATCAGCACTTTAACTGCCCAAATCATACAGATTTTACACATGTAGCACTCTATGCACACATAGGCACACACCTTGCAGTTCTTCTACACACACTTAAGCTAAAAACCCATTCTGTCACGTCAAAATTCTGCAAACCTATTACATATTCAGTGCGTCGGCATAGAAGCACTTTTTAATGCCACTAAAATGCACAAGTAGTTAGACTGAAGATGCAACCTGAATGAGTTTACAGTATGTACTCCACTTTATTAATGATTAGTAATGAGAAAGTGAGGACTACAAGAGTATTGGAAAAGACTTTTTCCACTCTGAATGTAAAGCAGATTGTGTGACCATTGGCCAAAAACAACCACGAAGGGACTCGAACCCTCACTCTTCTGATCCGAAGTCAGACGCCTTATCCATTAGGCCACGCGGTCATCCGTCCACCTGAGATGATTTTTATCATGTAGGTGGTATGCATGGATGGAGAACATATTATTGAAAGGTATTCAGGTTTACATCCCATAGTGTTCTTTCAGCTCTTTTCGCTGGAAGCACTTTTTTGGAATCTATATATTGAGAATTTTATGAGTACGATATGCTTTTGTTTTCCTTTTTCCATACAAACCTCTTTCCTCATGAGTTTAAAGCTCATTTGTATTCTCTACATAGCTCTGGAAGTTTCCAGACGTGGAGTGAAACTGTTTTGAAAGTAGGACAAATTGCTCCTTCCTGCATATGCTAATTTTTCACACTCACATAGGTTGTATACATTTTATGTATCCTGGCTTGACCTATTCAAGTAGCTGAAAGCCTGTCACCACCTCTAGAAACAAGATTCACACCAATCCAATTCAAATCATTTTTTCCAAAGGAATATGTTCTGGCCGGTCGAAAATGCATCTCACAAAAATAGGCATTTAAAAATATACTTTGCAGTTTCAGAACCCTAACATGACTGTGAAGTGTACACAAGTAAAACGGGACAGTTTCAAAGTACCTAATCCCTCATAAACTTCTGAGAGGAAGCATGTAATAAATCTACCTAATTTTCTGGAAAAGAAAGAGGCAGGATTTTTGTTATCACCCCAGATGGGACTTGACCCCACAATCCCTGGCTTAGGAGGCCAGTGCCTTATCCATTAGGCCACTGAGGCACACATGCATAGCTCTTTACTAGAGGCATTATTTAAATGTATTCTATGGTCAGACACCGGTGTGTGCACACAGGGCATTTCTCACTTCTCTCTATAAGTAAACATCCCATTTTCATCCTCTTCCATCCCCGACTTTAACACTCTCTTCTATGCTATAATGGAGAATTTGCAATTTTAGCAAGTGGAGAGAAATTGGAGAACCACTTTCGACTCCACACTTCTTCTTCACTTACTTCTTTTCTCAATATACTGGGCTTAGAAAATGGTATCAAGCCATCCTTATCATCAGTAGGACACGGAAAGAGGCACTAAGTCTCCTAACCAAGTTCAACCACACTCTGCAACTTAACCATTGCACTACAAATTAGGCAACGGGGGCATCAGCAAAGGCAGCCAATGTGCCGATCCTTTATACATTTTGTGTAGTACTTTTCTTACTCGGAGGCAAAATCAGCACTTTAACTGCCCAAATCATACAGATTTTACACATGTACCACTCTATGCACACATAGGCACACACCTTGCAGTTCTTCTACACACACTTAAGCTAAAAACCCATTCTGTCACGTCAAAATTCTGCAAACCTATTACATATTCAGTGCGTCGGCATAGAAGCACTTTTTAATGCCACTAAAATGCACAAGTAGTTAGACTGAAGATGCAACCTGAATGAGTTTACAGTATGTACTCCACTTTATTAATGATTAGTACTGAGAAAGTGAGGACTACAAGAGTATTGGAAAAGACTTTTTCCACTCTGAATGTAAAGCAGATTGTGTGACCATTGGCCAAAAACGACCACGAAGGGACTCGA
>NC_140585.1:134260703-134268203 GCF_964204655.1 Triturus cristatus
CGGCATAGAAGCACTTTTTAATGCCACTAAAATGCACAAGTAGTTAGACTGAAGATGCAACCTGAATGAGTTTACAGTATGTACTCCACTTTATTAATGATTAGTACTGAGAAAGTGAGGACTACAAGAGTATTGGAAAATACTTTTTCCACTCTGAATGTAAAGCAGATTGTGTGACCATTGGCCAAAAACGACCACGAAGGGACTCGAACCCTTAATATTCTGATCCGAAGTCAGACACCTTATCCATTAGGCCACGCGGTCATCCGTCCACCTGAGATGATTTTTATCATGTAGGTGGTATGCATGGATGGAGAACATATTATTGAAAGGTATTCAGGTTTACATCCCATAGTGTTCTTTCAGCTCTTTTCGCTGGAAGCACTTTTTTGGAATCTATATATTGAGAATTTTATGAGTACGATATGCTTTTGTTTTCCTTTTTCCATACAAACCTCTTTCCTCATGAGTTTAAAGCTCATTTGTATTCTCTACATAGCTCTGGAAGTGTAGCGATCACTCGGAGGGCCACAGTTAGACAGGCACGAGTTATATACCCTTCAGGCAGCCGGTGGAGGAAGAGTCCGGGACACTACATGTCCCAGCATGCCCGGGACCGCCTCCAAAGGAAGCAGGGAACACCCTATATAAGCACCTCCTCCTCCAGAGGAAAGTGCTTGACAATCGAGGACCGAGAGGAGTTGGCGGAAGGTGTTCCCCGCCGGATTCCAGCGAGAAGAATTTGCTGCATCGTTCCTGTCGTCGAAGCCAGCCGAGTCTGAGGAACCGCGGAGCGAAGTCAAGACCGAGGTAATTGAGGGACGGACTGAGAGCGCGCTGCTTGCTCTGTTTCCCGGCTAATCTTCCGATAGCTGTGCCTGCCGTCTCTCTCCAGAACGCTCCGAATAAGCGTCCTCAAGCTGTGTTCCGTTCTTGGTACCCTCCGATACCCTTGCCGATACCGGGACCGCATTCAAGGGCGAAATAGCAGAGAAGCGGTGACTGTAACCGCTTCGTTGATTTCAGACGCCTGGTTCCTTCCTATGCCTAGCGAGCCTTAAAGGGACCATTACCCGTTTAATAGGAAACTTTCCTTGGTGTTTGTTACGAGACTTTCTGCAGGAGTTTTCCGACCCTGAGGAGGGCTACTGCAGACATCGTTCATTTTCCTTTTTGTTACAAGACACTTACAGGTGTTATCAGACCACGGCCTCCTAGGCGCTTGTCTTAGAACCTAGGCCTTGTGTCCGGGGTGCAGGGGAATTCCGGTGAGTGGAGTGAACCACTTAGGGTGAGAGCACCAGGGGGCATTAGCGTTCAGAACAGTAGGAGAATTAGTAATCCTTGTTGTTTTGTTCCCACTCCAGAGAACTCCATTCACGGGAAATCAGGTCCTTGCGACAGCCCAGGGGGACGCTTCACCTGTCAGAACTACCCTTGTTGTTTTTCCCTTATTTTCCCCTTTTCCCCTGGGGGTCTCCTCATGCAGTCGAGTGTAATGTCGCTGTGAGTGGGGGCGCCTTTTGGGAGAAGGGGAGCACACGACTGCCTTCGTTCCTGCTGAGTTCCGCAATCAAGGTTAGTGACTGTAATTCCTTCAGGTCACTGACCTTGTACCTGACAGATTGTCAAGCCCACGTTGGTCACTCAGCCCGGACGATGGACACTAATGTGATGCTGACCTCGCTGTTGGAGAGCATTACCGCTCTACAGCAGGAGGTTCACACATCTCGCTTAGAGAACCAGACCTTACAAAAGGAGATGGGTACACTGCGTAGAGAGGTAGCCGGCCTCACCCATAAGGGACCGGGGGGGTATATTCGAGAAGCGACCCTGCCTCCTCCGGTTCGTACCATACCTACCCAGTCTCTTGGCGCGCAAGGGGGAGGGTTCTTTGCCACTACCCCATCCCCTTCACAACCAACGGACACCACCCCTACGGTCCATGTCATACAGAACAGTGGCATCCCACTAGCACCCCCAGAACGGTTTTATGGGGAACCGAAGAAGTTCGAGACCTTCCTGAACCAGTGCCGGCTCCATTTCCTCTGTAAACCGGCGGTGTTTCATGAGGACACGGCCAAAACGGCCTTCATGATGTCCTACATGGGGGGTAACGCAGCCAGCTGGACCATCCCACTCATGGAACGAAATGATCCTGTTTTGCATCGGTTCATAGACTTTTGCACGGAGATGAGGAAGCTCTTCGACCGTAAGTCACATATGATGTCAATAGACCGGGAGCTGCTCACGCTGCGGCAAGGGTCCCTTGATTTGTTATCCTACATCACGGCCTTTAACTGACTAGTAGTGGAGACGGAGTGGCCACCAGAGAAGAGGACTACATTATTCTACCAAGGACTTCGTGGAGAGCTAAAGGATGTCCTAGCCCAAGTAGTTCAACTCCCCCAAACCTGTGAGGAACTGATCGATTTAACGGTCCAGCTGGACCACCGCCTTCTAGAACGCAGAGGGGATAGGAGCAAAGGGGACTCCCGGTTCCTTCCCGCTCGTCCACGGAACATACCCGAGGAGCGGCCCAAGACCACCAACGAACCTGAACCTATGCAGATAGGGGGTTTACGGGGGCCCCTTACCACGGAAGAAAAGGAGAAGCGAAGGAGACTGAAGTTATGCCTATACTGTGGCAAAGGAGGGCATTTCATTCGGGAATGCCGAGCCCGGACGCCGCTCGCAGGACGAAACCCCAACCCCGTCCCACAGATTCATACCCTACTGCAGCAGGAAGAAATGACGGAAAACTAACCAGCCCAAATCAGAAAGAGGTCCGTGGTTTGGGCAAACAGAATCTAGCGATCTCCCCAGTATTGGCTGACACCCTACAAACAGCTGTGGCTCACATGAATGTAAGGGTGTCCCTCAAGATTACCACCAGAGACGCGGTGGAGGTAGACGCCTTACTAGACTCCGGGGCAACAGGCAACTACATCGACCAGACATTTGCTTTCCAGAAAGGAGTGGACAGGGAAAAGAAAGATGCACCCGAACATGTGCTGGCGGTCGATGGCACCGCCCTGTCTTCAGGCCCCGTGCAGTACCGCACCATACCTCTCTTGATGACGTGCGGCCAGGATCATCGTGAGTACATTCAATTCGACATCATCGACGCGCCCCAACTCCGGCTCATTTTAGGCATGCCGTGGTTGACGCTACATGATCCGGTGGTTTGTTGGGCAGCACGCACAGTCGCCTTGAGTTCGTCGTATTGCAGGACGTATTGCACGCAGACGGAGGGTCCGCGAACAAATCAAGAACCAACTGTGGCAGTACTCCTGGCGTCCGCTTGCAGTCAACCTCTGCAAGACGAAGCCACCACCTTACCGGAAATCTATAACGAATATCACGCTTTGTTCAATAAACAAAAGGCAACCCAGTTACCGCCTCATAGGGTGTATGATTGCTGCATTGAACTGGTACCAGGAGCCACTGTTCCTTGTAGTAGGGTCTATGCATTGACGGAGCCAGAAACACGTTATCTGAAGAACTACCTCGACGAAAATCTTGCTTCAGGGTTCATTACTCATTCCACGTCCCCTGCCTCGTCTCCTCTTTTCTTCATTCCGAAGAAAGACTGTGACGATCTCCGCACATGCATCGATTACCGTGCTCTGAACAGAATTACCGTAAAAAATCGGTATCCGTTGCCCCTCATTCCGGTGCTTCTGGACCAATTGAAAGGAGCTCGGTACTTCACCAAACTTGATCTCAGAGGGGCCTACCATCTGGTACGGGTAAAAAAGGGGGACGAGTGGAAGACCGCATTCCGGACGAAGTTCGGTCTTTTTGAGTACAGGGTGATGCCCTTTGGACTATGCAACGCCCCTGCTGCCTTCCAATATTTTATGGATGAGGTGTTGCGGGGCTACCTGGACCGCTTTTGTATCGTCTACATAGACGATATTTTAATTTACTCACCAACGTTCCAGGAACAGGTGGAGCATGTAAAGGCCATCCTGGACCGCCTGACACATCATTCGTTGTACGCCAAGCTGGAGAAATGTCTCTTTCATGCTCGAGAAGTGACCTTTTTGGGATATGTCATCAACGCCCAGGGGTTTCAAATGGACACCAGTAAAGTCGAAGCCATTACCAATTGGGAAACCCCGCGGAACGTGAAATCAGTACAGAGCTTCCTTGGTTTCGCCAATTACTATCGGCGGTTCATTCCCTCCTTCTCGAAGATCATTCATCCCATTTCCAGCCTACTCCGAAAAAACACTCCTTTCTTATGGGGTCCAGAGGCAGCTCAGGCCTTCCAGCTTTTGAAAAACAAATTCACTCAGGCGCCGATTCTGCGTCATCCAGACCCACAGCTCCCATATATTCTGGAAGCCGACGCATCATCGTATGCCGTGGGAGGAGTGCTGTCTCAACGTCATCCAGAGTCAGGGCAGGTACACCCGATCGCATACTACTCAAAGAAACTTACTCCCTGTGAAGTCAACTACACCATAACCGACAAGGAATTGTTAGCCATCAAGAGAGCCTGCGAAGAGTGGCGACATTACCTATTAGGGGCGCTTCATACAGTGGAAATTTACACTGACCATCGGAATTTGTTGTTTCTAAAGACGTCCAAGGCCTTGACCCCCCGGCAACTACGTTGGACATTGTTCTTCTCCGATTATGATTTCATAATAAAATACAGACCTGGATCACAGAACGGAAAGGCGGATGCCTTGTCACGCAGAGAAGAACCAGAGAACCCACCAACAGAAGAAGAAGCGGAGCCGCCTTTCATCTTGTCAGAAGCAATATTCCGGGAACCAACCATTGCCCTAATCACCTCTCAAGATTTTCTTGAAGACCTGCGCGTAGCAGTAGCCGAGGAAGACGTCCAAGCCTGGCTGACTGAGGAACCAGAACACCGATCACTCGTCGGAGATTTGGCGTACCATTACCATGCACTGTACGTTCCGGACACACAGCTACAACAACGAGTACTAGCCTAGGAACATGACTCCACACTGGGGGGACATGCCGGTATCTATAAGACCATAGCAGGAGTGGAAAGATCTTTTTGGTGGCCTTCACTGAGAAAAGACGTAAAAACCTATGTTGGCTCATGCGCAACATGTGCGCAAGGAAAGGCCAGTCACACCAAACCCCCAGGTTTGCTACAAAACCTCCCTATCCCTCCACGACCCTGGCATACCATTTCAATGGATTTTATAGTGGACATGCCCCCCTGTGAGGGGAACACCGTAGTGCTAGTCATCATTGATCACCTAACGAAAATGGGGCATTTTATAGCACTGGCTCATCTACCTACCTCAGCTGAATTAGCCAGAGTGTTCCTCCAACATGTCGTGAGGGCTCACGGCATACCCAGCGCATTAATCACAGACAGAGGAACGCAATTCACGTCCCGTTTTTGGAAGGCCCTCTGCAAGACACTGACCATCGAGGCCCGGCTTTCCTCCAGTTACCACCCTCAGACGGACGGGAAGACGGAGCGCCTAAATCAGACCCTGGAGCAATATCTGCGCTGTTTTACCTTACAGAACACCCTGAACTGGTCTACCTTGTTATGGATGGCCGAATTTGCCTACAACAACGCTACGCATACAACACTGGGATGTTCTCCTTTCTTCTGTAGTTATGGCTATCATCCGAACATGCTCCCTTTTGAATGGCCCACCACCTCGCGACTGCCCAGCATCCAGGAACACCATGCCCATCTGCGGGCAGTATTGATTGAAGCCAAAGTACAACTGAAAGCGGCACAAGCCGCTCAAAAACGTAACGCAGACAACAGACGTACGCCTGAACCCCAGTATCAAGTGGGGGATAAAGTGTGGTTGTCCACAAAAAACTTGCATCTGAAAGGCATAACCAGGTTAAAACCCAAGTACGTGGGGCCGTATTCGATCGAACAAATCATCAATCCAGCTGCCATGAGACTATCGTTGCCCACGTCATGGCACATTCACCCTGTATTCCATGTGTCCCTGCTTCGCCCATGCCCCTTAACAATGAGACTCCCTGAAAAACCACTCCCTGTAGAGATAGAGGGGCAGGTGGAGTATGAGGTGAGGGAGCTCCTGGACTCCAGATTGGTCAGAGGGAGGGTGCAATACTTAGTGGATTGGAAAGGGTTTGGGGTGGAGGACAGAACATGGGAACCCATCAGCAACCTCCACTGTCCCGAATTGTTGGAACAGTTTCATGCTGCTCATCCGGGCAAACCAGGACGCCCGCCGAGTCGGCGGTCCTTGAGAGGGGGTACTGTAGCGATCACTCGGAGGGCCACAGTTAGACAGGCACGAGTTATATACCCTTCAGGCAGCCGGTGGAGGAAGAGTCCGGGACACTACATGTCCCAGCATGCCCGGGACCGCCTCCAAAGGAAGCAGGGAACACCCTATATAAGCACCTCCTCCTCCAGAGGAAAGTGCTTGACAATCGAGGACCGAGAGGAGTTAGCGGAAGGTGTTCCCCGCCGGATTCCAGCGAGAAGAATTTGCTGCATCGTTCCTGTCGTCGAAGCCAGCCGAGTCTGAGGAACCGCGGAGCGAAGTCAAGACCGAGGTAATTGAGGGACGGACTGAGAGCGCGCTGCTTGCTCTGTTTCCCGGCTAATCTTCCGATAGCTGTGCCTGCCGTCTCTCTCCAGAACGCTCCGAATAAGCGTCCTCAAGCTGTGTTCCGTTCTTGGTACCCTCCGATACCCTTGCCGATACCGGGACCGCATTCAAGGGCGAAATAGCAGAGAAGCGGTGACTGTAACCGCTTCGTTGATTTCAGACGCCTGGTTCCTTCCTATGCCTAGCGAGCCTTAAAGGGACCATTACCCGTTTAATAGGAAACTTTCCTTGGTGTTTGTTACGAGACTTTCTGCAGGAGTTTTCCGACCCTGAGGAGGGCTACTGCAGACATCGTTCATTTTCCTTTTTGTTACAAGACACTTACAGGTGTTATCAGACCACGGCCTCCTAGGCGCTTGTCTTAGAACCTAGGCCTTGTGTCCGGGGTGCAGGGGAATTCCGGTGAGTGGAGTGAACCACTTAGGGTGGGAGCACCAGGGGGCATTAGCGTTCAGAACAGTAGTAGAATTAGTAATCCTTGTTGTTTTGTTCCCACTCCAGAGAACTCCATTCACGGGAAATCAGGTCCTTGTGACAGCCCAGGGGGACGCTTCACCTGTCAGAACTACCCTTGTTGTTTTTCCCTTATTTTCCCCTTTTCCCCTGGGGGTCTCCTCATGCAGTCGAGTGTAATGTCGCTGTGAGTGGGGGCGCCTTTTGGGAGAAGGGGAGCACACGACTGCCTTCGCTCCTGCTGAGTTCCGCAATCAAGGTTAGTGACTGTAATTCCTTCAGGTCACTGACCTTGTACCTGACAGGAAGTTTCCAGACGTGGAGTGAAACTGTTTTGAAAGTAGGACAAATTGCTCCTTCCTGCATATGCTAATTTTTCACACTCACATAGGTTGTATACGTTTTATGTATCCTGGCTTGACCTATTCAAGTAGCTGAA
>NC_140585.1:134285703-134303203 GCF_964204655.1 Triturus cristatus
CAATTCAAATCATTTTTTCCAAAGGAATATGTTCTGGCCGGTCGAAAATGCATCTCACAAAAATAGGCATTTAAAAATATACTTTGCAGTTTCAGAACACTAACATGACTGTGAAGTGTACACAAGTAAAATGGGACCGTTTCAAAGTAACTAATACCTCATAAACTTCTGAGAGGAAGCATGTAATAAATCTACCTAATTTTCTGGAAAAGATAGAGGGAGGATTTTTGTTATCACTTCAGATGGGACTCGAACCCACAATCCCTGGCATAGGAGGCCAGTGCCTTATCCATTAGGCCACTGAGGCACACATGCATAGCTCTTTTCTAGAGACATTATTTAAATGTATTCTATGGTCAGACACCGGTGTGTGCACACAGGGCATTTCTCACTTCTCTCTATAAGTAAACTTCCCATTTTCATCCTCTTCCATCCCCGACTTTAACGCTCTCTTCTATGCTATAATGGAGACTTTGCCATTTTAGCAAGTGGAGAGAAATTGGAGAACCACTTTCGACTCCACACTTCTTCTTCACTTACTTCTTTTCTCAATATACTGGGCTTAGAAAATGGTATCAAGCCATCCTTATCATCAGCAGGACACGGAAAGAGGCACCAAGTCTCCTAACCAAGTTCAACCACACTCTGCAACTTAACCATTGCACTACAAATTAGGCAACGGGGGCATCAGCAAAGGCAGCCAATGTGCCGATCCTTTATACATTTTTTGTAGTACTTTTCTTACTCTGAGGCAAAATCAGCACTTTAACTGCCCAAATCATACAGACTTTACACATGTAGCACTCTATGCACACATAGGCACACACCTTGCAGTTCTTCTACACACACTTAAGCTAAAAACCCATTCTATCACGTCAAAATTCTGCAAACCTATTACATATTCAGTGCGTCGGCATAGAAGCACTTTTTAATGCCACTAAAATGCACAAGTAGTTAGACTGAAGATGCAACCTGAATGAGTTTACAGTATGTACTCCACTTTATTAATGATTAGTAATGAGAAAGTGAGGACTACAAGAGTATTGGAAAATACTTTTTCCACTATGAATGTAAAGCAGATTGTGTGACCATTGGCCAAAAACGACAACGAAGGGACTCTAGCGCTCAATCTTCTGATCCGAAGTCAGACGCCTTATCCATTAGGCCACGCGGTCATCCGTTCACAAATCAGATGATTTTTATCATGTAGGTGGTATGCATGGATGGAGAACATATTATTGAAAGGTATTCAGGTTTACATCCCATAGTGTTCTTTCAGCTCTTTTCGCTGGAAGCACTTTTTTGGAATCTATATATTGAGTATTTTATGAGTACGATATGCTTTTGTTTTCCTTTTTGCATACAAACCTCTTTCCTCATGAGTTTAAAGCTCATTTGTATTCTCTACATAGCTCTGGAAGTTTCCAGACGTGGAGTGAAACTGTTTTGAAAGTAGGACAAATTGCTCCTTCCTGCATATGCTAATTTTTCACACTCACATAGGTTGTATACGTTTTATGAATCCTGGCTTGACCTATTGAAGTAGCTGAAAGCCTATCACCACCTCTAGAAACAAGATTCACACCAATCCAATTCAAATCATTTTTTCCAAAGGAATATGTTCTGGCCGGTCGAAAATGCATCTCACAAAAATAGGCATTTAAAAATATACTTTGCAGTTTCAGAACACTAACATGACTGTGAAGTGTACACAAGTAAAATGTGACCGTTTCAAAGTAACTAATCCCTCATAAACTTCTGAGAGGAAGCATGTAATAAATCTACCTAATTTTCTGGAAAAGATAGAGGGAGGATTTTTGTAATCACCTCAGATGGGACTCGAACCCACAATCCCTAGCTTAGGAGGCCAGTGCCTTATCCATTAGGCCACTGAGGGACACATACATAGCTCTTTTCTAGAGACATTATTTAAATGTATTCTATGGTCAGACACCGGTGTGTGCACACAGGGCATTTCTCACTTCTCTCTATAAGTAAACTTCCCATTTTCATCCTCTTCCATCCCCGACTTTAACGCTCTCTTCTATGCTATAATGGAGACTTTGCAATTTTAGCAAGTGGAGAGAAATTGGAGAACCACTTTCGACTCCACACTTCTTCTTCACTTACTTCTTTTCTCAATATACTGGGCTTAGAAAATGGTATCAAGCCATCCTTATCATCAGCAGGACACGGAAAGAGGCACCAAGTCTCCTAACCAAGTTCAACCACACTCTGCAACTTAACCATTGCACTACAAATTAGGCAACGGGGGCATCAGCAAAGGCAGCCAATGTGCCGATCCTTCATACATTTTTTGTAGTACTTTTCTTACTCGGAGGCAAAATCAGCACTTTAACTGCCCAAATCATACAGACTTTACACATGTACCACTCTATGCACACATAGGCACACACCTTGCAGTTCTTCTACACACACTTAAGCTAAAAACCCATTCTGTCACGTCAAAATTCTGCAAACCTATTACATATTCAGTACGTCGGCATAGAAGCACTTTTTAATGCCACTAAAATGCACAAGTAGTTAGACTGAAGATGCAACCTGAATGAGTTTACAGTATGTACTCCACTTTATTAATGATTAGTAATGAGAAAGTGAGGACTACAAGAGTATTGGAAAAGACTTTTTCCACTCTGAATGTAAAGCAGATTGTGTGACCATTGGCCAAAAACGACCACAAAGGGACTAGAACCCTCAATCTTCTGATCCGAAGTCAGACGCCTTATCCATTAGGCCACGAGGTCATCCGTTCACCTGAGATGATTTTTATCATGTAGGTGGTATGCATGGATGGAGAACATATTATTAAAAAGGTATTCAGGTTTACATCCCATAGTGTTCTTTCAGCTCTTTTCTCTGGAAGCACTTTTTTGGAATCTATATATTGAGTATTTTATGAGTACGATATGCTTTTGTTTTCCTTTTTGCATACAAACCTCTTTCCTCATGCGTTTAAAGCTCATTTGTATTCTCTACATAGCTCTGGAAGTTTCCAGACATGGAGTGAAACTGTTTTGAAAGTAGGACAAATTGCTCCTTCCTGCATATGCTAATTTTTCACACTCACATAGGTTGTATAAGTTTTATGAATCCTGGCTTGACCTATTCAAGTAGCTGAAAGCCTGTCACCACCTCTAGAAACAAGATTCACACCAATCCAATTCATATCATTTTTTCCAAAGTAATATGTTCTGGCCGGTCGAAAATGCATCTCACAAAAATAGGCATTTAAAAATATACTTTGCAGTTTCAGAACACTAACATGACTGTGAAGTGTACACAAGTAAAATGTGACCGTTTCAAAGTACCTAATCCCTCATAAACTTCTGAGAGGAAGCATGTAATAAATCTACCTAATTTTCTGGAAAAGATAGAGGGAGGATTTTTGTAATCACCTCAGATGGGACTTGAACCCACAATCCCTGGCTTAGGAGGCCAGTGCCTTATCCATTAGGCCACTGAGGCACACATACATAGCTCTTTTCTAGAGACATTATTTAAATGTATTCTATGGTCAGACACCGGTGTGTGCACACAGGGCATTTCTCACTTCTCTCTATAAGTAAACTTCCCATTTTCATCCTCTTCCATCCCCGACTTTAACGCTCTCTTCTATGCTATAATGGGGACTTTGCAATTTTAGCAAGTGGAGAGAAATTGGAGAACCACTTTCGACTCCACACTTCTTCTTCACTTACTTCTTTTCTCAATATACTGGGCTTAGAAAATGGTATCAAGCCATCCTTATCATCAGCAGGACACGGAAAGAGGCACCAAGTCTCCTAACCAAGTTCAACCACACTCTGCAACTTAACCATTGCACTACAAATTAGGCAACGGGGGCATCAGCAAAGGCAGCCAATGTGCCGATCCTTTATACATTTTTTGTAGTACTTTTCTTACTCGGAGGCAAAATCAGCACTTTAACTGCCCAAATCATACAGACTTTACACATGTACCACTCTATGCACACATAGGCACACACCTTGCAGTTCTTCTACACACACTTAAGCTAAAAACCCATTCTGTCACGTCAAAATTCTGCAAACCTATTACATATTCAGTGCGTCGGCATAGAAGCACTTTTTAATGCCACTAAAATGCACAAGTTGTTAGACTGAAGATGCAACCTGAATGAGTTTACAGTATGTACTCCACTTTTTAATGATTAGTAATGAGAAAGTGAGGACTACAAGAGTATTGGAAAAGACTTTTTCCACTCTGAATGTAAAGCAGATTGTGTGACCATTGGCCAAAAACGACCACAAAGGGACTCGAACCCTCAATCTTCTGATCCGAAGTCAGATGCCTTATCCATTAGGCCACGAGGTCATCCGTTCACCTGAGATGATTTTTATCATGTAGGTGGTATGCATGGATGGAGAACATATTATTAAAAAGGTATTCAGGTTTACATCCCATAGTGTTCTTTCAGCTCTTTTCTCTGGAAGCACTTTTTTGGAATCTATATATTGAGTATTTTATGAGTACGATATGCTTTTGTTTTCCTTTTTGCAGACAAACCTCTTTCCTCATGCGTTTAAAGCTCATTTGTATTCTCTACATAGCTCTGGAAGTTTCCAGACATGGAGTGAAACTGTTTTGAAATTAGGACAAATTGCTCCTTCCTGCATATGCTAATTTTTCACACTCACATAGGTTGTATACGTTTTATGAATCCTGGCTTGACCTATTCAAGTAGCTGAAAGCCTGTCACCACCTCTAGAAACAAGATTCACACCAATCCAATTCAAATCATTTTTTCCAAAGGAATATGTTCTGGCCGGTCGAAAATGCATCTCACAAAAATAGGCATTTAAAAATCTACTTTGCAGTTTCAGAACACTAACATGCCTGTGAAGTGTACACAAGTAAAACGGGACAGTTTCAAAGTACCTAATCCCTCATAATCTTCTGAGAGGAAGCATGTAATAAATCTACCTAATTTTCTGGAAAAGAAAGAGGGAGGATTTTTGTTATCACCTCAGATGGGACTCGAACCCACAATCCCTGGCTTAGGAGGCCAGTACCTTATCCATTAGGCCACTGAGGCACACATGCATAGCTCTTTTCTAGAGGCATTATTTAAATGTATTCTATGGTCAGACACCGGTGTGTGCACACATGGCATTTCTCACTTCTCTCTATAAGTAAACTTCCCATTTTCATCCTCTTCCATCCCCGACTTTAACGCTCTCTTCTATGCTATAATGGAGACTTTGCAATTTTAGCAAGTGGAGAGAAATTGGAGAACCACTTTCGACTCCACACTTCTTCTTCACTTACTTCTTTTCTCAATATACTGGGCTTAGAAAATGGTATCAAGCCATCCTTATCATCAGTAGGACACGGAAAGAGGCACTAAGTCTCCTAACCAAGTTCAACCACACTCTGCAACTTAACCATTGCACTACAAATTAGGCAACGGGGGCATCAGCAAAGGCAGCCAATGTGCCGATCCTTTATACATTTTGTGTAGTACTTTTCTTACTCGGAGGCAAAATCAGCACTTTAACTGCCCAAATCATACAGATTTTACACATGTAGCACTCTATGCACACATAGGCACACACCTTGCAGTTCTTCTACTCACACTTAAGCTAAAAACCCATTCTGTCACGTCAAAATTCTGCAAACCTATTACATATTCAGTGTGTCGGCATAGAAGCACTTTTTAATGCCACTAAAATGCACAAGTAGTTAGACTGAAGATGCAACCTGAATGAGTTTACAGTATGTACTCCACTTTATTAATGATTAGTAATGAGAAAGTGAGGACTACAAGAGTATTGGAAAAGACTTTTTCCACTCTGAATGTAAAGCAGATTGTGTGACCATTGGCCAAAAATGACCACGAAGGGACTCGAACCCTCAATCTTCTGATCCGAAGTCAGACGCCTTATCCATTAGGCCACGCGGTCATCCGTCGACCTGAGATGATTTTTATCATGTAGGTGGTATGCATGGATGGAGAACATATTATTGAAAGGTATTCAGGTTTACATCCCATAGTGTTCTTTCAGCTCTTTTCGCTGGAAGCACTTTTTTGGAATCTATATATTGAGAATTTTATGAGTACGATATGCTTTTGTTTTCCCTTTTCCATACAAACCTCTTTCCTCATGAGTTTAAAGCTCATTTGTATGCTCTACATAGCTCTGGACGTTTCCAGACGTGGAGTGAAACTGTTTTGAAAGTAGTACAAATTGCTCCTTCCTGCATATGCTAATTTTTCACACTCACATAGGTTGTATAAGTTTTATGAATCCTGGCTTGACCTATTAAAGTAGCTGAAAGCCTGTCACCACCTCTAGAAACAAGATTCACACCAATCCAATTCATATCATTTTTTCCAAAGTAATATGTTCTGGCCGGTCGAAAATGCATCTCACAAAAATAGGCATTTAAAAATCTACTTTGCAGTTTCAGAACACTAACATGACTGTGAAGTGCACACAAGTAAAATGGGACCGTTTCAAAGTAGCTAATCCCTCATAAACTTCTGAGAGGAAGCATGTAATAAATCTACCTAATTTTCTGGAAAAGAAAGAGGGAGGATTTTTGTTATCACCTCAGATGGGACTTGAACCCACAATCCCTGGCTTAGGAGGCCAGTGCCTTATCCAATTCAATTCAAATAGACTTTATTCGGATTTCAAAAACCATCCATAAAAGCACAAAGTAAATTTTAAAAATACACATGTAATACTGCGATTTTATGCCACAACTTATTATTTACAAATATAATTTATAAAAACAACAATGAAAAACTCAAATGGCCTTTATACTATACAATGCATAGAACCACCTTAAATACAATATATAGCGGTGTATAGCAAGGGATAAATATAGTTATCATGAAAACAAGACAAATGCATTATAACACATTAGGTTAGTGCAAATCACGTTTTAAAGTGCAAAGTGCATATCTTGGTATAAAATTAATCAATTCTCAAGGACCTGCGAGAGCATACAATAGCATTAAGAAAATTGCTAACTCTAAAGATTAATTCATCAGATCCCAACATTAAAAAATGTCTATAAGCGTGATTGAGGTCGGTCAAATCATGTTTTCTACAATAGGGGATTAGATAGTGCCTTGTAAACTTCATGTAAAAACCACAGCCAAAAATAAAGTGTAGCATACTCTGGGTTCCACCACGGTCACATGGACAATTTAGTTTTTCCAGATTTTTAATGTACCCCAATGGAAAACAAATTAGATTAATAATACTCCGGTCCCTGAATCTGAAGAGTAGGGTCCTCTTCCATCTGCCCAATTTTTTGCATAAATAGGGCTGAGGTGACATAGGAAGTTCAAGGGATAATTCCTGGATTTGTAGATAACTGATAGTAGATGGTTTCACAAAATCTACTCTTTCCCTCTCTATGTGATAATGCTGGTAGAGTGCCCTTCTCACTAAATTTTTGTGGGAGCCGTCAATCTGGTCGGGGTTTGTAAAAAGATGACCATAATTAACACTCATAAGGCTCTTCTCTACCGCATTAATCCAGGGAATTAAATTGACATTCTCGCAATTTAGACAGTCCATAATAATCTCGCGGGACAGGGAAGCTGCCGGGTTTTTCCAGACCCTTAACCAGAACAGTGCGGGTCTGGCTCTTATAAAATCCTCAACATAATGTAGTTTTAATTCATTATGACATACAGTAGTTGGTGCACAAATGACTCCCCCCAAAATTTTCCGGCAAAATCTGTTCTCTTCTCTCTGTAATTCAGAACAGTTCGAAAACCCCCAAACTTCAGCCCCATATGTGCCAGTTGGGAGACATTGGCTCCGATAAATTTGTAATAGGCTGGGAACCACGTCCGCCTGGCGTGGTTGGCGGAGAGAGATAACAGAGTTGATCGATTTTGAGAGTTTATTTCTCCCCATTGCAACGTGGGGTTGCCACGAGCCACTATTAGAGAATAGAAGGCCCAAATATGGGAAAGTGCAAGTGCTTTTTAAGGAGTTTTGACCTATCACGATCTTTGGGATTTTATAGTTTTTAGGGCCACAGGTCATTATAAAAGATTTGCTGAAATTAGTGCACAAACCTAAGTCAAACATATAGTCGACGAATCCCGAAATTAAAATACGTAGGGCGTTCGGGGTGCGGCCTATAAGTACCGCATCATCCGCGTAGAGTAACGCCGGGATTGGTTTCTTATTAATCATAGGAACGTCTTTTGTCAGGTTGCATAAAGAATGGGTTAATTCATTGATGTATAATATAAAAAGCAAGGGGGCCAGAACGCAGCCCTGCCTGACCCCCTTGCCTATTAAAATTTCGTTTGAGACCTCGCCTTCATTATTTATTCGGACGCGGGCCTTCAGGTTGCAGTGGAGGTTGGCCAAAAAGTGGACTAGTGGTTCATCTAAGCCGTAGTTTAAGAGAATGGACCACAAGCGGGAGCGGTTTACAAAATCAAATGCTGAGCTTAGGTCCATGAACCCAAGATACAGAGGGGATTGTTTAGCTCTTGTGTATTTGGCCATTATAAGGTTGAGGTTCAGGCATTGTTCCACCGTGCCAAGTTTGCTCCTAAAGCCTAACTGGCAACGGTGGATGATAGAGTTGTCATCTGCCCATGTGCTAATTCTATCAAATAAGACCCTGCCAAGGACCTTCAGGGTATTATCGATCAGCGATATTGGTCGATAACACCCCGGGTCCAACCTGTTTCCCTTTTTGAAAATAGGTACAATAGTACTACTGGACCAAGTCGGGGGGATAGATTTCTTACTCAAGTTGTTAAAAAGATTACAGAGTAAGGGGGCCCAGAATCTTATATTGGATTTAATCTGGTCGATGGACAGGCCATCCGGGCCTGGTGCCTTATTACCGGCACTATTTCCAATGGCTTCCTCTACCTCCTCTAGTGTTATAGCGATGGTGCTGTCTGGGAAATTATCCTCGGTATGATCACCATCTCCCGCATATAATTTCGAAAAGTGGGTGACCCATGAGTCTCCTGTGATATTGCAGTTGATTGGGGTGATGTTACTTCCCAGGGCTCTCAAGTTCTTTACGTTTCTCCAAAACCCGGTTGAGTCTTTTAGGGCAGCAGATTTCGTTAGGTTATCCCAGTGACTTATTAAAAGCTCCTCAGTTCTGACTTTTAGTGCGTGTTTATATTTAAAGCGCAGTGAACTGACAAGGGGCACATCACGGGGTTTAACTGCCAAGGCCTTTCTAAGTTCTCTATTGGCCCTCAAGCAATTGGTGTCAAACCATCTTTGGTCGGTTACGTTATGTTCTTTTGACGGTCTGGATATTGCCCTTTTTATAGCTATGCATAAATCACAAAAAGACTTAATTATGTCGGGGCCATCGAGTGCTAAACATTTGGAGATCAACAGAGGATTATTCCTGATGACAGTAGATAGGATCTCATGGTTGTCGACCCCTCTCCAGACAATCCTAAGCCTGTCTGTAGAGACAGTGATATTTTGGGCTCCTGTCTCACAAGGGCCTATAGGTTTATTGATAGATTTAAGTTGGATTACTATGGGCAGATGATCACTATATGGGCTATTAACAACCTCAGAGCCAAATAACACTTCACTAAGGCGGGAAGAGGTGAACATGTAATCAATCGTAGATGAACTACCACGGCCAATGTAAGTAGGGGCCGGCTCAATTCCCTCGGAGGATCCACATAGGCTCATTACATCATCTAAATCCCTGCTATGTAATAAATCCAATAATTCGGTACCTCGTCTACAGGGCAATGATGTTTGGTGGATGTGGGCATTAAAGTCTCCACCAACACAAATGCCATCAAATTGGCCAAACTTTTCCCCATTTGCAACTTCATCAATAAAATTAAACAGTTCCAAAAAAGTAGGATTTGGATGGTTAATAAAATCATTATTATAAAAGTTTATAAGACAAATTCTTAACCTTGCAACATATTTCACAGCTATCAGATGTTTACTGACCACATGTAAAGGTTCAATTTTCACATCTTTAGAAACTTTTGCCCAGATGGATAAACCACCACTTGGTCGCCCCGAAACAGAGGGCAGAGCAGTAAGGTTATGGGCAAAAAAGCCCTCTAGTAATTGAGGACATGTACACCATGTTTCCTGCAACATTACCACATCAAAATGGCTTATCTATGTGACCCATTCTTTAATTTTCATCTTACTTGAGAGGCCAGCAATATTCCAACTAATGATACTGAGAGTATCAATTGGTGGATTAGTAATGCGAAAAGGCTGGGCAATGGGAAGATAGGGGCGTACTACAAGGGGTGAAATTAATCCATCTGGACAGGACTCAGAAGTGTTTATAAATTTTGCCCTTTCCAAAGGCATTGCACTAGTAGCCTTATCCAGTGTAGTGGAGAAAGTTAATAGTGGTCAATCTAGGCTGCCTAATTCAGATAGGGCGGAAAATCTGTTGAATAAAGGAATTGTGTTAGGGGCCGTTTGGAATATTCTGTGTGGAGGCCTATAAAAATGGCCCAGTGGGTGAAGAGTTATTGCAGTCGATGTATTGGCATAGGTATTATGTGTGTCTAAAAAGAATCTTACTGAACTCGGGTGTCGGAAGTTAATCACTATGCAGTCCCCACTGATATTTTTGTGTTGTGGGCCCACCCAGCTTACCCGACGGGTTGATATAATCTCATTAGATATGTTCCATCTTGCCCCTTTATGTTTAGTCAGCCAATCAGTGCATTTATTGTGCAATTGTTGCCATGACTCACTTTGGTTTTCATTAAGGGCTGGTACACCAGCTAGCACAAGAACATATGGGCAGGCTTCTGGGGGTAAGTGAAGTGATGGTCCTAAGTTATTAGTGGTGCTATTTCTTACTGTCGCACCTCTACTTGCGCTTACACTTTCCGGTTTATTGCCTGTCCTATCTTTTCGGGTTACTGATGGAGTGGTAGTAGGATTGGCGTCCGAGCTCACAGTGTTAGTAATAGCTCTTCCTGCTGCTCCAAAAGAATCATAATTTGGGCCCTTAGTCAGTGCGGGTTGGATATTGGTTGAAGTACTGCTAGAAGGAACGGCTTTAACCGCTGTTAAGCTTTTAGTGTTACTATGGCCAGAGTCATTAGTAATGGTCAAACCTCCCTCCCTCAGATCATTGCATAATGATTCTAATTTGTTCATAATATTTTTACCCCGGGCGACATCCACACTCATAGTGCCTTTCCTTTTAATTTCCTCTTTTTTCACAAGGGTTTCAATTTTGTCCAGTCTTTTAAAAACGAGATTAAATTGCTTAGCTATTTGAATTTCGACTTGCTTAAAAATGGTATCAACGTTAGTTTCAACCAGGTTACCATTGACTTTGGATTGGATATTGCGATCAGTATGCTCAGTCTGGGTACTGACCGAATTGTCAATCTCATCGCATAGTCTAACGACCTCACATATACCCTTATCCCGGGCAGGAGGCTCTGGACTACAGGCAGGAACGGTAGGTCTTCCCGCTCCTTCATCCGATGGTAAAAGTTGCGAAGATAAATCCTCAATGGAGCCTGATAACACTATTTCACAGTCATTTCCTTTATTTTTGTTCCATAAACTGTGTGGGGTGGGTTGGTTTCTGCTGTGACTTGGTTGTTTCCTTTTGTTTATGGTACATTTCACTGGGCCTCTCTTACGTTTCTCCCTTGTTGTTGTGACAGGACGTGTTGTTTTGTCTGGTGCGGATTTCGCTAGTTGAACAGTTCCAGGTACAGTCACCAAGCTGGTTGTATCAGTAATGGAAGTTACATTATCAGTTTGTGCTGATGTTTTGATGACTGTTACTGTAGGGGAGAGGGGGAGACCCAAAGTAGGAGAATCATTAAGGGACTGGGAGTTTAACAGGGTAGTAGTAGGAAGTCCAAAGGACATCCTACGTTCGGTGTCCGCAATTTCGTTGGTAACCATGGTGAGGGCATTAGCCAGTAATACATCAATCGATGTGGGCAGCTCGGTAGGGGTAGCAGTATTAGCAGGTATAGGTTTCGTGCGTTTCACCATGATTTATGTAAATACCTGTACGGCTTTGGCGAAGCAAGGGGGGGGCCCAGCCCAGCCTCGTCCTGCCCCGGACGGCCACAGACGGTCCCGCCCTTGTCCCGGGCTTCTCCCGGCGTCGCCCGCGCGCGTCCCGCGTCGCGGGGGTCGTGGTCGGTTAAGTAGCGCCTCCGGGCGCGCAAGATGCGTTGTTTCCGCTTCCGCTTCTGTGCCCCAGGGGTACCTGGGTATTGTAGTCCCTTCGTGCGCTCCCTCCACACAGCGATCGAAACTGCGGCCGATGGCGGGAGGGAGACGCGGCAGCCAGCAAGAAGCCTCACAGGTACGTTTCAGGAATCACCCTAGCGTGGTCAAAAACTCAGTACACAGCCCCCCTTATCCATTAGGCCACTGAGGCACTCATGCATAGCTCTTTTCTAGAGGCATTATTTAAATGTATTCTATGGTCAGACACCGGTGTGTGCACACAGGGCATTTCTCACTTCTCTCTATAAGTAAACTTCCCATTTTCATCCTCTTCCATCCCCGACTTTAACGCTCTCTTCTATGCTATAATGGAGACTTTGCAATTTTAGCAAGTGGAGAGAAATTGGAGAACCACTTTCGACTCCACACTTCTTCTTCACTTACTTCTTTTCTCAATATACTGGGCTTAGAAAATGGTATCAAGCCATCCTTATCATCAGTAGGACACGGAAAGAGGCACTAAGTCTCCTAACCAAGTTCAACCACACTCTGCAACTTAACCGTTGCACTACAAATTAGGCAACGGGGGCATCAGCAAAGGCAGCCAATGTGCCGATCCTTTATACATTTTGTGTAGTACTTTTCTTACTCGGAGGCAAAATCAGCACTTTAACTGCCCAAATCATACAGATTTTACACATGTACCACTCTATGCACACATAGGCACACACCTTGCAGTACTTCTACACACACTTAAGCTAAAAACCCATTCTGTCACGTCAAAATTCGGCAAACCTATTACATATTCAGTGCGTCGGCATAGAAGCACTTTTTAATGCCACTAAAATGCACAAGTAGTTAGACTGAAGATGCAACCTGAATGAGTTTACAGTATGTACTCCACTTTATTAATGATTAGTAATGAGAAAGTGAGGACTACAAGAGTATTGGAAAAGACTTTTTCCACTCTGAATGTAAAGCAGATTGTGTGACCATTGGCCAAAAACAACCACAAAGGGACTCGAACCCTCAATCTTCTGATCCGAAGTCAGACGCCTTATCCATTAGGCCACGCGGTCATCCGTTCACCTGAGATGATTTTTATCATGTAGGTGGTATGCATGGATGGAGAACATATTATTAAAAAGGTATTCAGGTTTACATCCCATAGTGTTCTTTCAGCTCTTTTCTCTGGAAGCACTTTTTTGGAATCTATATATTGAGTATTTTATGAGTACGATATGCTTTTGTTTTCCTTTTTGCATACAAACCTCTTTCCTCATGCGTTTAAAGCTCATTTGTATTCTCTACATAGCTCTGGAAGTTTCCAGATGTGGAGTGAAACTGTTTTGAAAGTAGTACAAATTGCTCCTTCCTGCATATGCTAATTTTTCACACTCACATAGGTTGTATACGTTTTATGAATCCTGGCTTGACCTATTTAAGTAGCTGAAAGCCTGTCACCACCTCTAGAAACAAGATTCACACCAATCCAATTCAAATCATTTTTTCCAAAGGAATATGTTCTGGCCGGTCGAAAATGCATCTCACAAAAATAGGCATTTAAAAATCTACTTTGCAGTTTCAGAACACTAACATGACTGTGAAGTGTACACAAGTAAAACGGGACAGTTTCAAAGTACCTAATCCCTCATAAACTTCTGAGAGGAAGCATGTAATAAATCTACCTAATTTTCTGGAAAAGAAAGAGGGAGGATTTTTGTTATCACCTCAGATGGGACTCGAACCCACAATCCCTGGCTTAGAAGGCCAGTACCTTATCCATTAGGCCACTGAGGCACACATGCATAGCTCTTTTCTAGAGGCATTATTTAAATGTATTCTATCGTCAGACACCGGTGTGTGCACACAGGGCATTTCTCACTTCTCTCTATAAGTAAACTTCCCATTTTCATCCTCTTCCATCCCCGACTTTAACGCTCTCTTCTATGCTATAATGGAGACTTTGCAATTTTAGCAAGTGGAGAGAAATTGGAGAACCACTTTCGACTCCACACTTCTTCTTCACTTACTTCTTTTCTCAATATACTGGGCTTAGAAAATGGTATCAAGCCATCCTTATCATCAGTAGGACACGGAAAGAGGCACTAAGTCTCCTAACCAAGTTCAACCACACTCTGCAACTTAACCATTGCACTACAAATTAGGCAACGGGGGCATCAGCAAAGGCAGCCAATGTGCCGATCCTTTATACATTTTGTGTAGTACTTTTCTTACTCGGAGGCAAAATCAGCACTTTAACTGCCCAAATCATACAGATTTTACACATGTAGCACTCTATGCACACATAGGCACACACCTTGCAGTTCTTCTACTCACACTTAAGCTAAAAACCCATTCTGTCACGTCAAAATTCTGCAAACCTATTACATATTCAGTGCGTCGGCTTAGAAGCACTTTTTAATGCCACTAAAATGCACAAGTAGTTAGACTGAAGATGCAACCTGAATGAGTTTACAGTATGTACTCCACTTTATTAATGATTAGTAATGAGAAAGTGAGGACTACAAGAGTATTGGAAAAGACTTTTTCCACTCTGAATGTAAAGCAGATTGTGTGACCATTGGCCAAAAATGACCACGAAGGGACTCGAACCCTCAATCTTCTGATCCGAAGTCAGACGCCTTATCCATTAGGCCACGCGGTCATCCGTCGACCTGAGATGATTTTTATCATGTAGGTGGTATGCATGGATGGAGAACATATTATTGAAAGGTATTCAGGTTTACATCCCATAGTGTTCTTTCAGCTCTTTTCGCTGGAAGCACTTTTTTGGAATCTATATATTGAGAATTTTATGAGTACGATATGCTTTTGTTTTCCCTTTTCCATACAAACCTCTTTCCTCATGAGTTTAAAGCTCATTTGTATGCTCTACATAGCTCTGGACGTTTCCAGACGTGGAGTGAAACTGTTTTGAAAGTAGTACAAATTGCTCCTTCCTGCATATGCTAATTTTTCACACTCACATAGGTTGTATAAGTTTTATGAATCCTGGCTTGACCTATTAAAGTAGCTGAAAGCCTGTCACCACCTCTAGAAGCAAGATTCACACCAATCCAATTCATATCATTTTTTCCAAAGTAATATGTTCTGGCCGGTCGAAAATGCATCTCACAAAAATAGGCATTTAAAAATCTACTTTGCAGTTTCAGAACACTAACATGACTGTGAAGTGCACACAAGTAAAATGGGACCGTTTCAAAGTAGCTAATCCCTCATAAACTTCTGAGAGGAAGCATGTAATAAATCTACCTAATTTTCTGGAAAAGAAAGAGGGAGGATTTTTGTTATCACCTCAGATGGGACTTGAACCCACAATCCCTGGCTTAGGAGGCCAGTGCCTTATCCATTAGGCCACTGAGGCACTCATGCATAGCTCTTTTCTAGAGGCATTATTTAAATGTATTCTATGGTCAGACACCGGTGTGTGCACACAGGGCATTTCTCACTTCTCTCTATAAGTAAACTTCCCATTTTCATCCTCTTCCATCCCCGACTTTAACGCTCTCTTCTATGCTATAATGGAGACTTTGCAATTTTAGCAAGTGGAGAGAAAGTGGAGAACCACTTTCGACTCCACACTTCTTCTTCACTTACTTCTTTTCTCAATATACTGGGCTTAGAAAATGGTATCAAGCCATCCTTATCATCAGTAGGACACGGAAAGAGGCACTAAGTCTCCTAACCAAGTTCAACCACACTCTGAACCTTAACCATTGCACTACAAATTAGTCAACAGGGGCATCAGCAAAGGCAGCCAATGTGCCGATCCTTTATACATTTTGTGTAGTTCTTACTCGGAGGCAAAATCAGCACTTTAACTGCCCAAATCATACAGATTTTACACATGTACCACTCTATGCACACATAGGCACACACCTTGCAGTTCTTCTACACACACTTAAGCTAAAAACCCATTCTGTCATGTCAAAATTCTGCAAACCTATTACATATTCAGTGCGTCGGCATAGAAGCACTTTTTAATGCCACTAAAATGCACAAGTAGTTAGACTGAAGATGCAACCTGAATGAGTTTACAGTATGTACTCCACTTTATTAATGATTAGTAATGAGAAAGTGAGGACTACAAGAGTATTGGAAAAGACTTTTTCCACTCTGAATGTAAAGCAGATTGTGTGACCATTGGCCAAAAACGACCACGAAGGGACTCGAACCCTCAATCTTCTGATCCGAAGTCAGACGCCTTATCCATTAGGCCACGCGGTCATCCGTTCACCTGAGGTGATTTTTATCATGTAGGTGGTATGCATGGATGGAGAACATATTATTGAAAGGTATTCAGGTTTACATCCCATAGTGTTCTTTCAGCTCTTTTCGCTGGAAGCACTTTTTTGGAATCTATATATTGAGAATTTTATGAGTACGATATGCTTTTGTTTTCCTTTTTGCATACAAACCTCTTTCCTCATGAGTTTAAAGCTCATTTGTATGCTCTACATAGCTCTGGACGTTTCCAGACGTGGAGTGAAACTGTTTTGAAAGTAGTACAAATTGCTCCTTCCTGCATATGCTAATTTTTCACCCTCACATAGTTTGTATAAGTTTTATGAATCCTGGCTTGACCTATTCAAGTAGCTGAAAGCCTGTCACCACCTCTAGAAGCAAGATTCACACCAATCCAATTCAAATCATTTTTTCCAAAAGAATATGTTCTGGCCAGTCGAAAATGCATCTCACAAAAATAGGCATTTAAAAATCTACTTTGCAGTTTCAGAACACTAACATGACTGTGAAGTGTACACAAGTAAAATGGGACAGTTTCAAAGTACCTAATCCCTCATAAACTTCCGAGAGGAAGCATGTAATAAATCTACCTAATTTTCTGGAAAAGAAAGAGGGAGGATTTTTGTTATCACCTCAGATGGGACTCAAACCCACAATCCCTGGCTTAGGAGGCCAGTGCCTTATCCATTAGGCCACTGAGACACACATGCATAGCTCTTTTCTAGATGCATTATTTAAATGTATTCTTTGGTCAGACACCGGTGTGTGCACACAGGGCATTTCTCACTTCTCTCTATAAGTAAACTTCCCATTTTCATCCTCTTCCATCCCCGACTTTAACGCTCTCTTCTATGCTATAATGGAGACTTTGTAATTTTAGCAAGTGGAGAGAAATTGGAGAACCACTTTCGACTCCACACTTCTTCTTCACTTACTTCTTTTCTCAATATACTGGGCTTAGAAAATGGTATCAAGCCATCCTTATCATCAGTAGGACACGGAAAGAGGCCCTAAGTCTCCTAACCAAGTTC
>NC_140585.1:134305703-134308203 GCF_964204655.1 Triturus cristatus
CCTGTCACCACCTCTAGAAACAAGATTCACACCAATCCAATTCAAATCATTTTTTCCAAAGGAATATGTTCTGGCCGGTCGAAAATGCATCTCACAAAAATAGGCATTTAAAAATCTACTTTGCAGTTTCAGAACACTAACATGACTGTGAAGTGTACACAAGTAAAATGGGACAGTTTCAAAGTACCTAATCCCTCATAAACTTCTGAGAGGAAGCATGTAATAAATCTACCTAATTTTCTGGAAAAGAAAGAGGGAGGATTTTTGTTATCACCTCAGATGGGACTTGAACCCACAATCCCTGGCTTAGGAGGCCAGTGCCTTATCCATTAGGCCACTGAGGCACACATGCATAGCTCTTTTCTAGAGGCATTATTTAAATGTATTCTATGGTCAGACACCGGTGTGTGCACACAGGGCATTTCTCACTTCTCTCTATAAGTAAACTTCCCATTTTCATCCTCTTCCATCCCCGACTTTAACGCTCTCTTCTATGCTATAATGGAGACTTTGCAATTTTAGCAAGTGGAGAGAAATTGGAGAACCACTTTCGACTCCACACTTCTTCTTCACTTACTTCTTTTCTCAATATACTGGGCTTAGAAATGGTATCAAGCCATCCTTATCATCAGTAGGACACGGAAAGAGGCACTAAGTCTCCTAACCAAGTTCAACCACACTCTGCAACTTAACCATTGCACTACAAATTAGGCAACGGGGGCATCAGCAAAGGCAGCCAATGTGCCGATCCTTTATACATTTTGTGTAGTACTTTTCTTACTCGGAGGCAAAATCAGCACTTTAACTGCCCAAATCATACAGATTTTACACATGTAGCACTCTATGCACACATAGGCACACACCTTGCAGTTCTTCTACACACACTTAAGCTAAAAACCCATTCTGTCACGTCAAAATTCTGCAAACCTATTACATATTCAGTGCGTCGGCATAGAAGCACTTTTTAATGCCACTAAAATGCACAAGTAGTTAGACTGAAGATGCAACCTGAATCAGTTTACAGTATGTACTCCACTTTATTAATGATTAGTAATGAGAAAGTGAGGACTGCAAGAGTATTGGAAAAGACTTTTTCCACTCTGAATGTAAAGCAGATTGTGTGACCATTGGCCAAAAACGACCACGAAGGGACTCGAACCCTCAATCTTCTGATCCGAAGTCAGACGCCTTATCCATTAGGCCACGCGGTCATCCGTCCACCTGAGATGATTTTTATCATGTAGGTGGTATGCATGGATGGAGAACATATTATTGAAAGGTATTCAGGTTTACATCCCATAGTGTTCTTTCAGCTCTTTTCGCTGGAAGCACTTTTTTGGAATCTATATATTGAGAATTTTATGAGTACGATATGCTTTTGTTTTCATTTTTCCATACAAACCTCTTTCCTCATGAGTTTAAAGCTCATTTGTATTCTCTACATAGCTCTGGAAGTTTCCAGACGTGGAGTGAAACTGTTTTGAAAGTAGGACAAATTGCTCCTTCCTGCATATGCTAATTTTTCACACTCACATAGGTTGTATACATTTTATGTATCCTGGCTTGACCTATTCAAGTAGCTGAAAGCCTGTCACCACCTCTAGAAACAAGATTCACACCAATCCAATTCAAATCATTTTTTCCAAAGGAATATGTTCTGGCCGGTCGAAAATGCATCTCACAAAAATAGGCATTTAAAAATCTACTTTGCAGTTTCAAAACATTAACATGACTGTGAAGTGTACACAAGTAAAACGGGACAGTTTCAAAGTACCTAATCCCTCATAAACTTCCGAGAGGATGCATGTAATAAATCTACCTAATTTTCTGGAAAAGAGAGAGGCAGGATTTTTGTTATCACCTCAGATGGGACTCAAACCCACAATCCCTGGCTTAGGAGGCCAGTGCCTTATCCATTAGGCCACTGAGGCACACATGCATAGCTCTTTTCTAGAGGCATTATTTAAATGTATTCTATGGTCAGACACCGGTGTGTGCACACAGGGCATTTCTCACTTCTCTCTATAAGTAAACTTCCCATTTTCATCCTCTTCCATCCCCGACTTTAACGCTCTCTTCTATGCTATAATGGAGACTTTGCAATTTTAGCAAGTGGAGAGAAATTGGAAAACCACTTTCGACTCCACACTTCTTCTTCACTTACTTCTTTTCTCAATATACTGGGCTTAGAAAATGGTATCAAGCTATACTTATCATCAGTAGGACACGGAAAGAGGCACTAAGTCTCCTAACCAAGTTCAACCACACTCTGCAACTTAACCATTGCACTACAAATTAGGCAACGGGGGCATCAGCAAAGGCAGCCAATGTGCCGATCCTTTATACATTTTGTGTAGTACTTTTCTTACTCGGAGGCAAAATCAGCACTTTAACTGCCCAAATCATACAGATTTTACACATGTAGCACTCTATGCACACATAGGCACACACCTTGCAGTTCTTCTAGACACACTTAAGCTAAAAACCCATTCTGTCATGT
>NC_140585.1:134313203-134350703 GCF_964204655.1 Triturus cristatus
GACTCGAACCCTCAATCTTCTGATCTAATGTCAGACGCCTTATCCATTAGGCCACGCGGTCATCCATTCACCCGAGATGATTTTTATCATGTAGGTGGTATGCATGGATGGAGAACATATTATTGAAAGGTATTCAGGTTTACATCCCATAGTGTTCTTTCAGCTCTTTTCGCTGGAAGCACTTTTTTGGAATCTATATATTGAGAATTTTATGAGTACGATATGCTTTTGTTTTCCTTTTTGCATACAAACCTCTTTCCTCATGAGTTTAAAGCTCATTTGTATGCTCTACATAGCTCTGGACGTTTCCAGACGTGGAGTGAAACTGTTTTGAAAGTAGTACAAATTGCTCCTTCCTGCATATGCTAATTTTTCACACTCACATAGTTTGTATAAGTTTTATGAATCCTGGCTTGACCTATTCAAGTAGCTGAAAGCCTGTCACCACCTCTAGAAACAAGATTCACACCAATCCAATTCAAATCATTTTTTCCAAAGGAATATGTTCTGGCCGGTCGAAAATGCATCTCACAAAAATAGGCATTTAAAAATCTACTTTGCAGTTTCAGAACACTAACATGACTGTGAAGTGTACACAAGTAAAACGGGACAGTTTCAAAGTACCTAATCCCTCATAAACTTCCGAGAGGAAGCATGTAATAAATCTACCTAATTTTCTGGAAAAGAAAGAGGGAGGATTTTTGTTATCACCTCAGATGGGACTCGAACCCACAATCCCTGGCTTAGGAGGCCAGTGCCTTATCCATTAGGCCACTGAGACACACATGCATAGCTCTTTTCTAGAGGCATTATTTAAATGTATTCTATGGTCAGACACCGGTGTGTGCACACAGGGCATTTCTCACTTCTCTCTATAAGTAAACTTCCCATTTTCATCCTCTTCCATCCCCGACTTTAACGCTCTCTTCTATGCTATAATGGAGACTTTGCAATTTTAGCAAGTGGAGAGAAATTGGAGAACCACTTTCGACTCCACACTTCTTCTTCACTTACTTCTTTTCTCAATATACTGGGCTTAGAAAATGGTATCAAGCCATCCTTATCATCAGTAGGACACGGAAAGAGGCACTAAGTCTCCTAACCAAGTTCAACCACACTCTGCAACTTAACCATTGCACTACAAATTAGGCAACGGGGCATCAGCAAAGGCAGCCAATGTGCCGATCCTTTATACATTTTGTGTAGTACTTTTCTTACTCGGAGGCAAAATCAGCACTTTAACTGCCCAAATCATACAGATTTTACACATGTACCACTCTATGCACACATAGGCACACACCTTGCAGTTCTTCTACACACACTTAAGCTAAAAACCCATTCTGTCATGTCAAAATTCTGCAAACCTATTACATATTCAGTGCGTCGGCATAGAAGCACTTTTTAATGCCACTAAAATGCACAAGTAGTTAGACTGAAGATGCAGCCTGAATGAGTTTACAGTATGTACTCCACTTTATTAATGATTAGTAATGAGAAAGTGAGGACTACAAGAGTATTGGAAAATACTTTCTCCACTCTGAATGTAAAGCAGATTGTGTGACCATTGGCCAAAAACGACCACGAAGGGACTCGAACCCTCAATCTTCTGATCTAATGTCAGACGCCTTATCCATTAGGCCACGCGGTCATCCATTCACCTGAAATGATTTTTATCATGTAGGTGGTATGCATGGATGGAGAACATATTATTGAAAGGTATTCAGGTTTACATCCCATAGTGTTCTTTCAGCTCTTTTCGCTGGAAGCACTTTTTTGGAATCTATATATTGAGAATTTTATGAGTACGATATGCTTTTGTTTTCGTTTTTGCATACAAACCTCTTTCCTCATGAGTTTAAAGCTCATTTGTATGCTCTACATAGCTCTGGACGTTTCCAGACGTGGAGTGAAACTGTTTTGAAAGTAGTACAAATTGCTCCTTCCTGCATATGCTAATTTTTCACACTCACATAGGTTGTATAAGTTTTATGAATCCTGGCTTGACCTATTCAAGTAGCTGAAAGCCTGTCACCACCTCTAGAAACAAGATTCACACCAATCCAATTCAAATCATTTTTTCCAAAGGAATATGTTCTGGCCGGTCGAAAATGCATCTCACAAAAATAGGCATTTAAAAATCTACTTTGCAGTTTCAGAACACTAACATGACTGTGAAGTGTACACAAGTAAAATGGGACAGTTTCAAAGTACCTAATCCCTCATAAACTTCTGAGAGGAAGCATGTAATAAATCTACCTAATTTTCTGGAAAAGAAAGAGGGAGGATTTTTGTTATCACCTCAGATGGGACTTGAACCCACAATCCCTGGCTTAGGAGGCCAGTGCCTTATCCATTAGGCCACTGAGGCACACATGCATAGCTCTTTTCTAGAGGCATTATTTAAATGTATTCTATGGTCAGACACCGGTGTGTGCACACAGGGCATTTCTCACTTCTCTCTATAAGTAAACTTCCCATTTTCATCCTCTTCCATCCCCGACTTTAACGCTCTCTTCTATGCTATAATGGAGACTTTGCAATTTTAGCAAGTGGAGAGAAATTGGAGAACCACTTTCGACTCCACACTTCTTCTTCACTTACTTCTTTTCTCAATATACTGGGCTTAGAAATGGTATCAAGCCATCCTTATCATCAGTAGGACACGGAAAGAGGCACTAAGTCTCCTAACCAAGTTCAACCACACTCTGCAACTTAACCATTGCACTACAAATTAGGCAACGGGGGCATCAGCAAAGGCAGCCAATGTGCCGATCCTTTATACATTTTGTGTAGTACTTTTCTTACTCGGAGGCAAAATCAGCACTTTAACTGCCCAAATCATACAGATTTTACACATGTAGCACTCTATGCACACATAGGCACACACCTTGCAGTTCTTCTACACACACTTAAGCTAAAAACCCATTCTGTCACGTCAAAATTCTGCAAACCTATTACATATTCAGTGCGTCGGCATAGAAGCACTTTTTAATGCCACTAAAATGCACAAGTAGTTAGACTGAAGATGCAACCTGAATGAGTTTACAGTATGTACTCCACTTTATTAATGATTAGTAATGAGAAAGTGAGGACTGCAAGAGTATTGGAAAAGACTTTTTCCACTCTGAATGTAAAGCAGATTGTGTGACCATTGGCCAAAAACGACCACGAAGGGACTCGAACCCTCAATCTTCTGATCCGAAGTCAGACGCCTTATCCATTAGGCCACACGGTCATCCGTCCACCTGAGATGATTTTTATCATGTAGGTGGTATGCATGGATGGAGAACATATTATTGAAAGGTATTCAGGTTTACATCCCATAGTGTTCTTTCAGCTCTTTTCGCTGGAAGCACTTTTTTGGAATCTATATATTGAGAATTTTATGAGTACGATATGCTTTTGTTTTCCTTTTTCCATACAAACCTCTTTCCTCATGAGTTTAAAGCTCATTTGTATGCTCTACATAGCTCTGGACGTTTCCAGGCGTGGAGTGAAACTGTTTTGAAAGTAGTACAAATTGCTCCTTCCTGCATATGCTAATTTTTCACACTCACATAGGTTGTATAAGTTTTATGAATCCTGGCTTGACCTATTCAAGTAGCTGAAAGCCTGTCACCACCTCTAGAAACAAGATTCACACCAATCCAATTCATATCATTTTTTCCAAAGGAATATGTTCTGGCCGGTCGAAAATGCATCTCACAAAAATAGGCATTTAAAAATCTACTTTGCAGTTTCAGAACACTAACATGACTGTGAAGTGTACACAAGTAAAATCTGACAGTTTCAAAGTACCTAATCCCTCATAAACTTCTGAGAGGAAGCATGTAATAAATCTACCTAATTTTCGGGAAAAGAAAGAGGGAGGATTTTTGTTATCACCTCAGATGGGACTTGAACCCACAATCCCTGGCTTAGGAGGCCAGTGTCTTATCCATTAGGCCACTGAGGCACACATGCATAGCTCTTTTCTAGAGGCATTATTTAAATGTATTCTATGGTCAGACACCGGTGTGTGCACACAGGGCATTTCTCACTTCTCTCTATAAGTAAACTTCCCATTTTCATCCTCTTCCATCCCCGACTTTAACGCTCTCTTCTATGCTATAATGGAGACTTTGCAATTTTAGCAATTGGAGAGAAATTGGAGAACCACTTTCGACTCCACACTTCTTCTTCACTTACTTCTTTTCTCAATATACTGGGCTTAGAAAATGGTATCAAGCCATCCTTATCATCAGTAGGACACGGAAAGAGGCACTAAGTCTCCTAACCAAGTTCAACCACACTCTGCAACTTAACCATTGCACTACAAATTAGGCAACGGGGTCATCAGCAAAGGCAGCCAATGTGCCGATCCTTTATACATTTTGTGTAGTACTTTTCTTACTCGGAGGCAAAATCAGCACTTTAACTGCCCAAATCATACAGATTTTACACATGTAGCACTCTATGCACACATAGGCACACACCTTGCAGTTCTTCTACACACACTTAAGCTAAAAACCCATTCTGTCACGTCAAAATTCTGCAAACCTATTACATATTCAGTGCGTCGGCATAGAAGCACTTTTTAATGCCACTAAAATGCACAAGTAGTTAGACTGAAGATGCAACCTGAATGAGTTTACAGTATGTACTCCACTTTATTAATGATTAGTAATGAGAAAGTGAGGACTACAAGAGTATTGGAAAAGACTTTTTCCACTCTGAATGTAAAGCAGATTGTGTGACCATTGGCCAAAAACGACCACGAAGGGACTCGAACCCTCAATCTTCTGATCCGAAGTCAGACGCCTTATCCATTAGGCCACGCGGTCATCCGTCCACCTGAGATGATTTTTATCATGTAGGTGGTATGCATGGATGGAGAACATATTATTGAAAGGTATTCAGGTTTACATCCCATAGTGTTCTTTCAGCTCTTTTCGCTGGAAGCACTTTTTTGGAATCTATATATTGAGAATTTTATGAGTACGATATGCTTTTGTTTTCCTTTTTCCATACAAACCTCTTTCCTCATGAGTTTAAAGCTCATTTGTATGCTCTACATAGCTCTGGACGTTTCCAGACGTGGAGTGAAACTGTTTTGAAAGTAGTACAAATTGCTCCTTCCTGCATATGCTAATTTTTCACACTCACATAGGTTGTATAAGTTTTATGAATCCTGGCTTGACCTATTCAAGTAGCTGAAAGCCTGTCACCACCTCTAGAAACAAGATTCACACCAATCCAATTCATATCATTTTTTCCAAAGGAATATGTTCTGGCCGGTCGAAAATGCATCTCACAAAAATAGGCATTTAAGAATCTACTTTGCAGTTTCAGAACACTAACATGACTGTGAAGTGTACACAAGTAAAATGGGACCGTTTCAAAGTACCTAATCCCTCATAAACTTCTGAGAGGAAGCATGTAATAAATCTACCTAATTTTCTGGAAAAGAAAGAGGGAGGATTTTTGTTATCACCTCAGATGGGACTTGAACCCACAATCCCTGGTTTAGGAGGCCAGTGCCTTATCCATTAGGCCACTGAGGCACACATGCATAGCTCTTTTCTAGAGGCATTATTTAAATGTATTCTATGGTCAGACACCGGTGTGTGCACACAGGGCATTTCTCACTTCTCTCTATAAGTAAACTTCCCATTTTCATCCTCTTCCATCCCCGACTTTAACGCTCTCTTCTATGCTATAATGGAGACTTTGCAATTTTAGCAAGTGGAGAGAAATTGGAGAACCACTTTCGACTCCACACTTCTTCTTCACTTACTTCTTTTCTCAATATACTGGGCTTAGAAAATGGTATCAAGCCATCCTTATCATCAGTAGGACACGGAAAGAGGCACTAAGTCTCCTAACCAAGTTCAACCACACTCTGCAACTTAACCATTGCACTACAAATTAGGCAACGGGGGCATCAGCAAAGGCAGCCAATGTGCCGATCCTTTATACATTTTGTGTAGTACTTTTCATACTCGGAGGCAAAATCAGCACTTTAAGTGCCCAAATCATACAGATTTTACACATGTAGCACTCTATGCACACATAGGCACACACCTTGCAGTTCTTCTACACACACTTAAGCTAAAAACCCATTCTGTCACGTCAAAATTCTGCAAACCTATTACATATTCAGTGCGTCGGCATAGAAGCACTTTTTAATGCCACTAAAATGCACAAGTAGTTAGACTGAAGATGCAACCTGAATGAGTTTACAGTATGTACTCCACTTTATTAATGATTAGTAATGAGAAAGTGAGGACTACAAGAGTATTGGAAAATACTTTTTCCACTCTGAATGTAAAGCAGATTGTATGACCATTGGCCAAAAACGACCACGAAGGGACTCGAACCCTCAATCTTCTGATCCGAAGTCAGACGCCTTATCCATTAGGCCACGCGGTCATCCGTCCACCTGAGATGATTTTTATCATGTAGGTGGTATGCATGGATGGAGAACATATTATTGAAAGGTATTCAGGTTTACATCCCATAGTGTTCTTTCAGCTCTTTTCGCTGGAAGCACTTTTTTGGAATCTATATATTGAGTATTTTATGAGTACGATATGCTTTTGTTTTCCTTTTTCCATACAAACCTCTTTCCTCATGAGTTTAAAGCTCATTTGTATTCTCTACATAGCTCTGGAAGTTTCCAGACGTGGAGTGAAACTGTTTTGAAAGTAGGACAAATTGCTCCTTCCTGCATATGCTAATTTTTCACACTCACATAGGTTGTATACATTTTATGTATCCTGGCTTGACCTATTCAAGTAGCTGAAAGCCTGTCACCACCTCTAGAAACAAGATTCACACCAATCCAATTCAAATCATTTTTTCCAAAGGAATATGTTCCTGCCGGACGAAAATGCATCTCACAAAAATAGGCATTTAAAAATATACTTTGCAGTTGCAGAACCCTAACATGACTGTGAAGTGTACACAAGTAAAACGGGACAGTTTCAAAGTACCTAATCCCTCATAAACTTCTGAGAGGAAGCATGTAATAAATCTACCTAATTTTCTGGAAAAGAAAGAGGCAGGATTTTTGTTATCACCTCAGATGGGACTCAAACCCACAATCCCTGGCTTAGGAGGCCAGTGCCTTATCCATTAGGCCACTGTGGCACACATGCATAGCTCTTTTCTAGAGGCATTATTTAAATGTATTCTATGGTCAGACACCGGTGTGTGCACACAGGGCATTTCTCACTTCTCTCTATAAGTAAACTTCCCATTTTCATCCTCTTCCATCCCCGACTTTAACGCTCTCTTCTATGCTATAATGGAGACTTTGCAATTTTAGCAAGTGGAGAGAAATTGGAGAACCACTTTCGACTCCACACTTCTTCTTCACTTACTTCTTTTCTCAATATACTGGGCTAAGAAAATGGTATCAAGCCATCCTTATCATCAGTAGGACACGGAAAGAGGCACTAAGTCTCCTAACCAAGTTCAACCACACTCTGCAACTTAACCATTGCACTACAAATTAGGCAACGGGGGCATCAGCAAAGGCAGCCAATGTGCCGATCCTTTATACATTTTGTGTAGTACTTTTCTTACTCGGAGGCAAAATCAGCACTTTAACTGCCCAAATCATACAGATTTTACACATGTACCACGCTATGCACACATAGGCACACACCTTGCAGTTCTTCTACACACACTTAAGCTAAAAACCCATTCTGTCACGTCAAAATTCTGCAAACCTATTACATATTCAGTGCGTCGGCATAGAAGCACTTTTTAATGCCACTAAAATGCACAAGTAGTTAGACTGAAGATGCAACCTGAATGAGTTTACAGTATGTACTCCACTTTATTAATGATTAGTACTGAGAAAGTGAGGACTACAAGAGTATTGGAAAAGACTTTTTCCACTCTGAATGTAAAGCAGATTGTGTGACCATTGGCCAAAAACGACCACGAAGGGACTCGAACCCTCAATCTTCTGATCCGAAGTCAGACGCATTATCCATTAGGCCACGCGGTCATCCGTCCACCTGAGATGATTTTTATCATGTAGGTGGTATGCATGGATGGAGAACATATTATTGAAAGGTATTCAGGTTTACATCCCATAGTGTTCTTTCAGCTCTTTTCGCTGGAAGCACTTTTTTGGAATCTATATATTGAGAATTTTATGAGTACGATATGCTTTTGTTTTCCTTTTTCCATACAAACCTCTTTCCTCATGAGTTTAAAGCTCATTTGTATGCTCTACATAGCTCTGGACGTTTCCAGACGTGGAGTGAAACTGTTTTGAAAGTAGTACAAATTGCTCCTTCCTGCATATGCTAATTTTTCACACTCACATAGGTTGTATAAGTTTTATGAATCCTGGCTTGACCTATTCAAGTAGCTGAAAGCCTGTCACCACCTCTAGAAACAAGATTCACACCAATCCAATTCAAATCATTTTTTTCAAAGGAATATGTTCTGGCCGGTCGAAAATGCATCTCACAAAAATAGGCATTTAAGAATCTACTTTGCAGTTTCAGAACACTAACATGACTGTGAAGTGTACACAAGTAAAATGGGACCGTTTCAAAGTGCCTAATCCCTCATAAACTTCTGAGAGGAAGCATGTAATAAATCTACCTAATTTTCTGGAAAAGAAAGAGGGAGGATTTTTGATATCACCTCAGATGGGACTTAAACCCACAATCCCTGGATTAGGAGGCCAGTGCCTTATCCATTAGGCCACTGAGGCAAACATGCATAGCTCTTTTCTAGAGGCATTATTTAAATGTATTCTATGGTCAGACACCGGTGTGTGCACACAGGGCATTTCTCACTTCTCTCTATAAGTAAACTTCCCATTTTCATCCTCTTCCATCCCCGACTTTAACGCTCTCTTCTATGCTATAATGGAGACTTTGCAATTTTAGCAAGTGGAGAGAAATTGGAGAACCACTTTCGACTCCACACTTCTTCTTCACTTACTTCTTTTCTCAATATACTGGGCTTAGAAAATGGTATCAAGCCATCCTTATCATCAGTAGGACACGGAAAGAGGCACTAAGTCTCCTAACCAAGTTCAACCACACTCTGCAACTTAACCATTGCACTACAAATTAGGCAACGGGGGCATCAGCAAAGGCAGCCAATGTGCCGATCCTTTATACATTTTGTGTAGTACTTTTCTTACTCGGCGGCAAAATCAGCACTTTAACTGCCCAAATCATACAGATTTTACACATGTACCACTCTATGCACACATAGGCACACACCTTGCAGTTCTTCTACACACACTTAAGCTAAAAACCCATTCTGTCACGTCAAAATTCTGCAAACCTATTACATATTCAGTGCGTCGGCATAGAAGCACTTTTTTATGCCACTAAAATGCACAAGTAGTTAGACTGAAGATGCAACCTGAATGAGTTTACAGTATGTACTCCACTTTATTAATGATTAGTACTGAGAAAGTGAGGACTACAAGAGTATTGGAAAAGACTTTTTCCACTCTGAATGTAAAGCAGATTGTGTGACCATTGGCCAAAAACGACCACGAAGGGACTCAAACCCTCAATCGTCTAATCCGAAGTCAGACGCCTTATCCATTAGGCCACGCGGTCATCCGTCCACCTGAGATGATTTTTATCATGTAGGTGGTATGCATGGATTGAGAACATATTATTGAAAGGTATTCAGGTTTACATCCCATAGTGTTCTTTCAGCTCTTTTCGCTGGAAGCACTTTTTTGGAATCTATATATTGAGAATTTTATAAGTACGATATGCTTTTGTTTTCCTTTTTCCATACAAACCTCTTTCCTCATGAGTTTAAAGCTCATTTGTATTCTCTACATAGCTCTGGAAGTTTCCAGACGTGGAGTGAAACTGTTTTGAAAGTAGGACAAATTGCTCCTTCCTGCATATGCTAATTTTTCACACTCACATAGGTTGTATACGTTTTATGTATCCTGGCTTGACCTATTCAAGTAGCTGAAAGCCTGTCACCACCTCTAGAAACAAGATTCACACCAATCCAATTCAAATCATTTTTTCCAAAGGAATATGTTCTGGCCGGTCGAAAATGCATCTCACAAAAATAGGCATTTAAAAATCTACTTTGCAGTTTCAGAACACTAACATGACTGTGAAGTGTACACAAGTAAAATGGGACCGTTTCAAAGTACCTAATCCCTCATAAACTTCTGAGAGGAAGCATGTAATAAATCTACCTAATATTCTGGAAAAGAAAGAGGGAGGATTTTTGTTATCACCTCAGATGGGACTTGAACCCACAATCCCTGGCTTAGGAGGCCAGTGGCTTATCCATTAGGCCACTGAGGCACACATGCATAGCACTTTTCTAGAGGCATTATTTAAATGTATTCTATGGTCAGACACCGGTGTGTGCACACAGGGCATTTCTCACTTCTCTCTATAAGTAAACTTCCCATTTTCATCCTCTTCCATCCCCGACTTTAACGCTCTCTTCTATGCTATAATGGAGACTTTGCAATTTTAGCAATTGGAGAGAAATTGGAGAACCACTTTCGACTCCACACTTCTTCTTCACTTACTTCTTTTCTCAATATACTGGGCTTAGAAAATGGTATCAAGCCATCCTTATCATCAGTAGGACACGGAAAGAGGCACTAAGTCTCCTAACCAAGTTCAACCACACTCTGCAACTTAACCATTGCACTACAAATTAGGCAACGGGGGCATCAGCAAAGGCAGCCAATGTGCCGATCCTTTATACATTTTGTGCAGTACTTTTCTTACTCGGAGGCAAAATCAGCACTTTAACTGCCCAAATCATACAGATTTTACACATGTAGCACTCTATGCACACATAGGCACACACCTTGCAGTTCTTCTACACACACTTAAGCTAAAAACCCATTCTGTCACGTCAAAATTCTGCAAACCTATTACATATTCAGTGCGTCGGCATAGAAGCACTTTTTAATGCCACTAAAATGCAAAAGTAGTTAGACTGAAGATGCAACCTGAATGAGTTTACAGTATGTACTCCACTTTATTAATGATTAGTACTGAGAAAGTGAGGACTACAAGAGTATTGGAAAAGACTTTTTCCACTCTGAATGTAAAGCAGATTGTGTGACCATTGGCCAAAAACGACCACGAAGGGACTCGAACCCTCAATCTTCTGATCCGAAGTCAGACGCCTTATCCATTAGGCCACGCGGTCATCCGTCCACCTGAGATGATTTTTATCATGTAGGTGGTATGCATGGATTGAGAACATATTATTGAAAAGTATTCATGTTTACATCCCATAGTGTTCTTTCAGCTCTTTTCGCTGGAAGCACTTTTTTGGAATCTATATATTGAGAATTTTATGAGTACGATATGCTTTTGTTTTCCTTTTTCCATACAAACCTCTTTCCTCATGAGTTTAAAGCTCATTTGTATGCTCTACATAGCTCTGGACGTTTCCAGACGTGGAGTGAAACTGTTTTGAAAGTAGTACAAATTGCTCCTTCCTGCATATGCTAATTTTTCACACTCACATAGGTTGTATAAGTTTTATGAATCCTGGCTTGACCTATTCAAGTAGCTGAAAGCCTGTCACCACCTCTAGAAACAAGATTCACACCAATCCAATTCAAATCATTTTTTTCAAAGGAATATGTTCTGGCCGGTCGAAAATGCATCTCACAAAAATAGGCATTTAAGAATCTACTTTGCAGTTTCAGAACACTAACATGACTGTGAAGTGTACACAAGTAAAATGGGACCGTTTCAAAGTACCTAATCCCTCATAAACTTCTGAGAGGAAGCATGTAATAAATCTACCTAATTTTCTGGAAAAGAAAGAGGGAGGATTTTTGTTATCACCTCAGATGGGACTTAAACCCACAATCCCTGGATTAGGAGGCCAGTGCCTTATCCATTAGGCCACTGAGGCACACATGCATAGCTCTTTTCTAGAGGCATTATTTAAATGTATTCTATGGTCAGACACCGGTGTGTGCACACAGGGCATTTCTCACTTCTCTATATAAGTAAACTTCCCATTTTCATCCTCTTCCATCCCCGACTTTAACGCTCTCTTCTATGCTATAATGGAGACTTTGCAATTTTAGCAAGTGGAGAGAAATTGGAGAACCACTTTCGACTCCACACTTCTTCTTCACTTACTTCTTTTCTCAATATACTGGGCTTAGAAAATGGTATCAAGCCATCCTTATCATCAGTAGGACACGGAAAGAGGCACTAAGTCTCCTAACCAAGTTCAACCACACTCTGCAACTTAACCATTGCACTACAAATTAGGCAATGGGGGCATCAGCAAAGGCAGCCAATGTGCCGATCCTTTCTACATTTTGTGTAGTACTTTTCTTACTCGGAGGCAAAATCAGCACTTTAACTGCCCAAATCATACAGATTTTACACATGTACCACTCTATGCACACATAGGCACACACCTTGCAGTTCTTCTACACACACTTAAGCTAAAAACCCATTCTGTCACGTCAAAATTCTGCAAACCTATTACATATTCAGTGCGTCGGCATAGAAGCACTTTTTCAGGCCCCTAAAATGCACAAGTAGTTAGACTGAAGATGCAACCTGAATGAGTTTACAGTATGTACTCCACTTTATTAATGATTAGTAATGAGAAAGTGAGGACTACAAGAGTATTGGAAAAGACTTTTTCCACTCTGAATGTAAAGCAGATTGTGTGACCATTGGCCAAAAACGACCATGAAGGGACTCGAACCCTCAATCTTCTGATCCGAAGTCAAACGCCTTATCCATTAGGCCACGCGGTCATCCGTTCACCTGAGATGATTTTTATCATGTAGGTGGTATGCATGGATGGAGAACATATTATTGAAAGGTATTCAGTTTTACATCCCATAGTGTTCTTTCAGCTCTTTTCGCTGGAAGCACTTTTTTGGAATCTATATATTGAGAATTTTATGAGTACGATATGCTTTTGTTTTCCTTTTTGCATACAAACCTCTTTCCTCATGAGTTTAAAGCTCATTTGTATGCTCTACATAGCTCTGGACGTTTCCAGACGTGGAGTGAAACTGTTTTGAAAGTAGTACAAATTGCCCCTTCCTGCATATGCTAATTTTTCACACTCACATAGGTTGTATAAGTTTTATGAATCCTGGCTTGACCTATTCAAGTAGCTGAAAGCCTGTCACCACCTCTAGAAACAAGATTCACACCAATCCAATTCAAATCATTTTTTCCAAAAGAATATGTTCTGGCCGGTCGAAAATGCATCTCACAAAAATAGGCATTTAAAAATCTACTTTGCAGTTTCAGAACACTAACATGACTGTGAAGTGTACACAAGTAAAATCTGACAGTTTCAAAGTACCTAATCCCTCATAAACTTCCGAGAGGAAGCATGTAATAAATCTACCTAATTTTCTGGAAAAGAAAGAGGAAGGATTTTTGTTATCACCTCAGATGGGACTCGAACCCACAATGCCTGGTTAAGGAGGCCAGTGCCTTATCCATTAGGCCACTGAGGCACACATGCATAGCTCTTTTCTAGAGACATTATTTAAATGTATTCTATGGTCAGACACCGGTGTGTGCACACAGGGCATTTCTCACTTCTCTCTATAAGTAAACTTCCCATTTTCATCCTCTTCCATCCCCGACTTTAACGCTCTCTTCTATGCTATAATGGAGACTTTGCAATTTTAGCAAGTGGAGAGAAATTGGAGAACCACTTTCGACTCCACACTTCTTCTTCACTTACTTCTTTTCTCAATATACTGGGCTTAGAAAATGGTATCAAGCCATCCTTATCATCAGTAGGACACGGAAAGAGGCACTAAGTCTCCTAACCAAGTTCAACCACACTCTGCAACTTAACCATTGCACTACAAATTAGGCAACGGGGGCATCAGCAAAGGCAGCCAATGTGCCGATCCTTTATACATTTTGTGTAGTACTTTTCATACTCGGAGGCAAAATCAGCACTTTAAGTGCCCAAATCATACAGATTTTACACATGTAGCACTCTATGCACACATAGGCACACACCTTGCAGTTCTTCTACACACACTTAAGCTAAAAACCCATTCTGTCACGTCAAAATTCTGCAAACCTATTACATATTCAGTGCGTCGGCATAGAAGCACTTTTTAATGCCACTAAAATGCACAAGTAGTTAGACTGAAGATGCAACCTGAATGAGTTTACAGTATGTACTCCACTTTATTAATGATTAGTAATGAGAAAGTGAGGACTACAAGAGTATTGGAAAATACTTTTTCCACTCTGAATGTAAAGCAGATTGTATGACCATTGGCCAAAAACGACCACGAAGGGACTCGAACCCTCAATCTTCTGATCCGAAGTCAGACGCCTTATCCATTAGGCCACGCGGTCATCCGTCCACCTGAGATGATTTTTATCATGTAGGTGGTATGCATGGATGGAGAACATATTATTGAAAGGTATTCAGGTTTACATCCCATAGTGTTCTTTCAGCTCTTTTCGCTGGAAGCACTTTTTTGGAATCTATATATTGAGTATTTTATGAGTACGATATGCTTTTGTTTTCCTTTTTCCATACAAACCTCTTTCCTCATGAGTTTAAAGCTCATTTGTATTCTCTACATAGCTCTGGAAGTTTCCAGACGTGGAGTGAAACTGTTTTGAAAGTAGGACAAATTGCTCCTTCCTGCATATGCTAATTTTTCACACTCACATAGGTTGTATACATTTTATGTATCCTGGCTTGACCTATTCAAGTAGCTGAAAGCCTGTCACCACCTCTAGAAACAAGATTCACACCAATCCAATTCAAATCATTTTTTCCAAAGGAATATGTTCCTGCCGGACGAAAATGCATCTCACAAAAATAGGCATTTAAAAATATACTTTGCAGTTGCAGAACCCTAACATGACTGTGAAGTGTACACAAGTAAAACGGGACAGTTTCAAAGTACCTAATCCCTCATAAACTTCTGAGAGGAAGCATGTAATAAATCTACCTAATTTTCTGGAAAAGAAAGAGGCAGGATTTTTGTTATCACCTCAGATGGGACTCAAACCCACAATCCCTGGCTTAGGAGGCCAGTGCCTTATCCATTAGGCCACTGTGGCACACATGCATAGCTCTTTTCTAGAGGCATTATTTAAATGTATTCTATGGTCAGACACCGGTGTGTGCACACAGGGCATTTCTCACTTCTCTCTATAAGTAAACTTCCCATTTTCATCCTCTTCCATCCCCGACTTTAACGCTCTCTTCTATGCTATAATGGAGACTTTGCAATTTTAGCAAGTGGAGAGAAATTGGAGAACCACTTTCGACTCCACACTTCTTCTTCACTTACTTCTTTTCTCAATATACTGGGCTAAGAAAATGGTATCAAGCCATCCTTATCATCAGTAGGACACGGAAAGAGGCACTAAGTCTCCTAACCAAGTTCAACCACACTCTGCAACTTAACCATTGCACTACAAATTAGGCAACGGGGGCATCAGCAAAGGCAGCCAATGTGCCGATCCTTTATACATTTTGTGTAGTACTTTTCTTACTCGGAGGCAAAATCAGCACTTTAACTGCCCAAATCATACAGATTTTACACATGTACCACGCTATGCACACATAGGCACACACCTTGCAGTTCTTCTACACACACTTAAGCTAAAAACCCATTCTGTCACGTCAAAATTCTGCAAACCTATTACATATTCAGTGCGTCGGCATAGAAGCACTTTTTAATGCCACTAAAATGCACAAGTAGTTAGACTGAAGATGCAACCTGAATGAGTTTACAGTATGTACTCCACTTTATTAATGATTAGTACTGAGAAAGTGAGGACTACAAGAGTATTGGAAAAGACTTTTTCCACTCTGAATGTAAAGCAGATTGTGTGACCATTGGCCAAAAACGACCACGAAGGGACTCGAACCCTCAATCTTCTGATCCGAAGTCAGACGCATTATCCATTAGGCCACGCGGTCATCCGTCCACCTGAGATGATTTTTATCATGTAGGTGGTATGCATGGATGGAGAACATATTATTGAAAGGTATTCAGGTTTACATCCCATAGTGTTCTTTCAGCTCTTTTCGCTGGAAGCACTTTTTTGGAATCTATATATTGAGAATTTTATGAGTACGATATGCTTTTGTTTTCCTTTTTCCATACAAACCTCTTTCCTCATGAGTTTAAAGCTCATTTGTATGCTCTACATAGCTCTGGACGTTTCCAGACGTGGAGTGAAACTGTTTTGAAAGTAGTACAAATTGCTCCTTCCTGCATATGCTAATTTTTCACACTCACATAGGTTGTATAAGTTTTATGAATCCTGGCTTGACCTATTCAAGTAGCTGAAAGCCTGTCACCACCTCTAGAAACAAGATTCACACCAATCCAATTCAAATCATTTTTTTCAAAGGAATATGTTCTGGCCGGTCGAAAATGCATCTCACAAAAATAGGCATTTAAGAATCTACTTTGCAGTTTCAGAACACTAACATGACTGTGAAGTGTACACAAGTAAAATGGGACCGTTTCAAAGTGCCTAATCCCTCATAAACTTCTGAGAGGAAGCATGTAATAAATCTACCTAATTTTCTGGAAAAGAAAGAGGGAGGATTTTTGATATCACCTCAGATGGGACTTAAACCCACAATCCCTGGATTAGGAGGCCAGTGCCTTATCCATTAGGCCACTGAGGCAAACATGCATAGCTCTTTTCTAGAGGCATTATTTAAATGTATTCTATGGTCAGACACCGGTGTGTGCACACAGGGCATTTCTCACTTCTCTCTATAAGTAAACTTCCCATTTTCATCCTCTTCCATCCCCGACTTTAACGCTCTCTTCTATGCTATAATGGAGACTTTGCAATTTTAGCAAGTGGAGAGAAATTGGAGAACCACTTTCGACTCCACACTTCTTCTTCACTTACTTCTTTTCTCAATATACTGGGCTTAGAAAATGGTATCAAGCCATCCTTATCATCAGTAGGACACGGAAAGAGGCACTAAGTCTCCTAACCAAGTTCAACCACACTCTGCAACTTAACCATTGCACTACAAATTAGGCAACGGGGGCATCAGCAAAGGCAGCCAATGTGCCGATCCTTTATACATTTTGTGTAGTACTTTTCTTACTCGGAGGCAAAATCAGCACTTTAACTGCCCAAATCATACAGATTTTACACATGTACCACTCTATGCACACATAGGCACACACCTTGCAGTTCTTCTACACACACTTAAGCTAAAAACCCATTCTGTCACGTCAAAATTCTGCAAACCTATTACATATTCAGTGCGTCGGCATAGAAGCACTTTTTTATGCCACTAAAATGCACAAGTAGTTAGACTGAAGATGCAACCTGAATGAGTTTACAGTATGTACTCCACTTTATTAATGATTAGTACTGAGAAAGTGAGGACTACAAGAGTATTGGAAAAGACTTTTTCCACTCTGAATGTAAAGCAGATTGTGTGACCATTGGCCAAAAACGACCACGAAGGGACTCAAACCCTCAATCGTCTAATCCGAAGTCAGACGCCTTATCCATTAGGCCACGCGGTCATCCGTCCACCTGAGATGATTTTTATCATGTAGGTGGTATGCATGGATTGAGAACATATTATTGAAAGGTATTCAGGTTTACATCCCATAGTGTTCTTTCAGCTCTTTTCGCTGGAAGCACTTTTTTGGAATCTATATATTGAGAATTTTATAAGTACGATATGCTTTTGTTTTCCTTTTTCCATACAAACCACTTTCCTCATGAGTTTAAAGCTCATTTGTATTCTCTACATAGCTCTGGAAGTTTCCAGACGTGGAGTGAAACTGTTTTGAAAGTAGGACAAATTGCTCCTTCCTGCATATGCTAATTTTTCACACTCACATAGGTTGTATACGTTTTATGTATCCTGGCTTGACCTATTCAAGTAGCTGAAAGCCTGTCACCACCTCTAGAAACAAGATTCACACCAATCCAATTCAAATCATTTTTTCCAAAGGAATATGTTCTGGCCGGTCGAAAATGCATCTCACAAAAATAGGCATTTAAAAATCTACTTTGCAGTTTCAGAACACTAACATGACTGTGAAGTGTACACAAGTAAAATGGGACCGTTTCAAAGTACCTAATCCCTCATAAACTTCTGAGAGGAAGCATGTAATAAATCTACCTAATATTCTGGAAAAGAAAGAGGGAGGATTTTTGTTATCACCTCAGATGGGACTCGAACCCACAATCCCTGGCTTAGGAGGCCAGTGGCTTATCCATTAGGCCACTGAGGCACACATGCATAGCACTTTTCTAGAGGCATTATTTAAATGTATTCTATGGTCAGACACCGGTGGGTGCACACGGGGCATTTCTCACTTCTCTCTATAAGTAAACTTCCCATTTTCATCCTCTTCCATCCCCGACTTTAACGCTCTCTTCTATGCTATAATGGAGACTTTGCAATTTTAGCAATTGGAGAGAAATTGGAGAACCACTTTCGACTCCACACTTCTTCTTCACTTACTTCTTTTCTCAATATACTGGGCTTAGAAAATGGTATCAAGCCATCCTTATCATCAGTAGGACACGGAAAGAGGCACTAAGTCTCCTAACCAAGTTCAACCACACTCTGCTACTTAACCATTGCACTACAAATTAGGCAACGGGGGCATCAGCAAAGGCAGCCAATGTGCCGATCCTTTATACATTTTGTGCAGTACTTTTCTTACTCGGAGGCAAAATCAGCACTTTAACTGCCCAAATCATACAGATTTTACACATGTAGCACTCTATGCACACATAGGCACACACCTTGCAGTTCTTCTACACACACTTAAGCTAAAAACCCATTCTGTCACGTCAAAATTCTGCAAACCTATTACATATTCAGTGCGTCGGCATAGAAGCACTTTTTAATGCCACTAAAATGCAAAAGTAGTTAGACTGAAGATGCAACCTGAATGAGTTTACAGTATGTACTCCACTTTATTAATGATTAGTACTGAGAAAGTGAGGACTACAAGAGTATTGGAAAAGACTTTTTCCACTCTGAATGTAAAGCAGATTGTGTGACCATTGGCCAAAAACGACCACGAAGGGACTCGAACCCTCAATCTTCTGATCCGAAGTCAGACGCCTTATCCATTAGGCCACGCGGTCATCCGTCCACCTGAGATGATTTTTATCATGTAGGTGGTATGCATGGATTGAGAACATATTATTGAAAAGTATTCATGTTTACATCCCATAGTGTTCTTTCAGCTCTTTTCGCTGGAAGCACTTTTTTGGAATCTATATATTGAGAATTTTATGAGTACGATATGCTTTTGTTTTCCTTTTTCCATACAAACCTTTTTCCTCATGAGTTTAAAGCTCATTTGTATGCTCTACATAGCTCTGGACGTTTCCAGACGTGGAGTGAAACTGTTTTGAAAGTAGTACAAATTGCTCCTTCCTGCATATGCTAATTTTTCACACTCACATAGGTTGTATAAGTTTTATGAATCCTGGCTTGACCTATTCAAGTAGCTGAAAGCCTGTCACCACCTCTAGAAACAAGATTCACACCAATCCAATTCAAATCATTTTTTTCAAAGGAATATGTTCTGGCCGGTCGAAAATGCATCTCACAAAAATAGGCATTTAAGAATCTACTTTGCAGTTTCAGAACACTAACATGACTGTGAAGTGTACACAAGTAAAATGGGACCGTTTCAAAGTACCTAATCCCTCATAAACTTCTGAGAGGAAGCATGTAATAAATCTACCTAATTTTCTGGAAAAGAAAGAGGGAGGATTTTTGTTATCACCTCAGATGGGACTTAAACCCACAATCCCTGGATTAGGAGGCCAGTGCCTTATCCATTAGGCCACTGAGGCACACATGCATAGCTCTTTTCTAGAGGCATTATTTAAATGTATTCTATGGTCAGACACCGGTGTGTGCACACAGGGCATTTCTCACTTCTCTATATAAGTAAACTTCCCATTTTCATCCTCTTCCATCCCCGACTTTAACGCTCTCTTCTATGCTATAATGGAGACTTTGCAATTTTAGCAAGTGGAGAGAAATTGGAGAACCACTTTCGACTCCACACTTCTTCTTCACTTACTTCTTTTCTCAATATACTGGGCTTAGAAAATGGTATCAAGCCATCCTTATCATCAGTAGGACACGGAAAGAGGCACTAAGTCTCCTAACCAAGTTCAACCACACTCTGCAACTTAACCATTGCACTACAAATTAGGCAATGGGGGCATCAGCAAAGGCAGCCAATGTGCCGATCCTTTCTACATTTTGTGTAGTACTTTTCTTACTCGGAGGCAAAATCAGCACTTTAACTGCCCAAATCATACAGATTTTACACATGTACCACTCTATGCACACATAGGCACACACCTTGCAGTTCTTCTACACACACTTAAGCTAAAAACCCATTCTGTCACGTCAAAATTCTGCAAACCTATTACATATTCAGTGCGTCGGCATAGAAGCACTTTTTCAGGCCCCTAAAATGCACAAGTAGTTAGACTGAAGATGCAACCTGAATGAGTTTACAGTATGTACTCCACTTTATTAATGATTAGTAATGAGAAAGTGAGGACTACAAGAGTATTGGAAAAGACTTTTTCCACTCTGAATGTAAAGCAGATTGTGTGACCATTGGCCAAAAACGACCATGAAGGGACTCGAACCCTCAATCTTCTGATCCGAAGTCAAACGCCTTATCCATTAGGCCACGCGGTCATCCGTTCACCTGAGATGATTTTTATCATGTAGGTGGTATGCATGGATGGAGAACATATTATTGAAAGGTATTCAGGTTTACATCCCATAGTGTTCTTTCAGCTCTTTTCGCTGGAAGCACTTTTTTGGAATCTATATATTGAGAATTTTATGAGTACGATATGCTTTTGTTTTCCTTTTTGCATACAAACCTCTTTCCTCATGAGTTTAAAGCTCATTTGTATGCTCTACATAGCTCTGGACGTTTCCAGACGTGGAGTGAAACTGTTTTGAAAGTAGTACAAATTGCCCCTTCCTGCATATGCTAATTTTTCACACTCACATAGGTTGTATAAGTTTTATGAATCCTGGCTTGACCTATTCAAGTAGCTGAAAGCCTGTCACCACCTCTAGAAACAAGATTCACACCAATCCAATTCAAATCATTTTTTCCAAAAGAATATGTTCTGGCCGGTCGAAAATGCATCTCACAAAAATAGGCATTTAAAAATCTACTTTGCAGTTTCAGAACACTAACATGACTGTGAAGTGTACACAAGTAAAATCTGACAGTTTCAAAGTACCTAATCCCTCATAAACTTCCGAGAGGAAGCATGTAATAAATCTACCTAATTTTCTGGAAAAGAAAGAGGAAGGATTTTTGTTATCACCTCAGATGGGACTCGAACCCACAATGCCTGGTTAAGGAGGCCAGTGCCTTATCCATTAGGCCACTGAGGCACACATGCATAGCTCTTTTCTAGAGACATTATTTAAATGTATTCTATGGTCAGACACCGGTGTGTGCACACAGGGCATTTCTCACTTCTCTCTATAAGTAAACTTCCCATTTTCATCCTCTTCCATCCCCGACTTTAACGCTCTCTTCTATGCTATAATGGAGACTTTGCAATTTTAGCAAGTGGAGAGAAATTGGAGAACCACTTTCGACTCCACACTTCTTCTTCACTTAATTCTTTTCTCAATATACTGGGCTTAGAAAATGGTATCAAGCCATCCTTATCATCAGTAGGACACGGAAAGAGGCACTAAGTCTCCTAACCAAGTTCAACCACACTCTGCAACTTAACCATTGCACTACAAATTAGGCAACGGGGGCATCAGCAAAGGCAGCCAGTGTGCCGATCCTTTATACATTTTGTGTAGTACTTTTCTTACTCGGAGGCAAAATCAGCACTTTAACTGCCCAAATCATACAGATTTTACACATGTACCACTCTATGCACACATAGGCACACACCTTGCAGTTCTTCTACAGACACTTAAGCTAAAAACCCATTCTGTCACGTCAAAATTCTGCAAACCTATTACATATTCAGTGCGTCGGCATAGAAGCACTTTTTAATGCCACTAAAATGCACAAGTAGTTAGACTGAAGATGCAACCTGAATGAGTTTACAGTATGTACTCCACTTTATTAATGATTAGTACTGAGAAAGTGAGGACTACAAGAGTATTGGAAAAGACTTTTTCCACTCTGAATGTAAAGCAGATTGTGTGACCATTGGCCAAAAACGACCACGAAGGGACTCGAACCCTCAATCTTCTGATCCGAAGTCAGACGCATTATCCATTAGGCCACGCGGTCATCCGTCCACCTGAGATGATTTTTATCATGTAGGTGGTATGCATGGATGGAGAACATATTATTGAAAGGTATTCAGGTTTACATCCCATAGTGTTCTTTCAGCTCTTTTCGCTGGAAGCACTTTTTTGGAATCTATATATTGAGAATTTTATGAGTACGATATGCTTTTGTCTTCCTTTTTCCATACAAACCTCTTTCCTCATGAGTTTAAAGCTCATTTGTATGCTCTACATAGCTCTGGACGTTTCCAGACGTGGAGTGAAACTGTTTTGAAAGTAGTACAAATTGCTCCTTCCTGCATATGCTAATTTTTCACACTCACATAGGTTGTATAAGTTTTATGAATCCTGGCTTGACCTATTCAAGTAGCTGAAAGCCTGTCACCACCTCTAGAAACAAGATTCACACCAATCCAATTCAAATCATTTTTTTCAAAGGAATATGTTCTGGCCGGTCGAAAATGCATCTCACAAAAATAGGCATTTAAGAATCTACTTTGCAGTTTCAGAACACTAACATGACTGTGAAGTGTACACAAGTAAAATGGGACCGTTTCAAAGTGCCTAATCCCTCATAAACTTCTGAGAGGAAGCATGTAATAAATCTACCTAATTTTCTGGAAAAGAAAGAGGGAGGATTTTTGATATCACCTCAGATGGGACTTAAACCCACAATCCCTGGATTAGGAGGCCAGTGCCTTATCCATTAGGCCACTGAGGCAAACATGCATAGCTCTTTTCTAGAGGCATTATTTAAATGTATTCTATGGTCAGACACCGGTGTGTGCACACAGGGCATTTCTCACTTCTCTCTATAAGTAAACTTCCCATTTTCATCCTCTTCCATCCCCGACTTTAACGCTCTCTTCTATGCTATAATGGAGACTTTGCAATTTTAGCAAGTGGAGAGAAATTGGAGAACCACTTTCGACTCCACACTTCTTCTTCACTTACTTCTTTTCTCAATATACTGGGCTTAGAAAATGGTATCAAGCCATCCTTATCATCAGTAGGACACGGAAAGAGGCACTAAGTCTCCTAACCAAGTTCAACCACACTCTGCAACTTAACCATTGCACTACAAATTAGGCAACGGGGGCATCAGCAAAGGCAGCCAATGTGCCGATCCTTTATACATTTTGTGTAGTACTTTTCTTACTCGGAGGCAAAATCAGCACTTTAACTGCCCAAATCATACAGATTTTACACATGTACCACTCTATGCACACATAGGCACACACCTTGCAGTTCTTCTACACACACTTAAGCTAAAAACCCATTCTGTCACGTCAAAATTCTGCAAACCTATTACATATTCAGTGCGTCGGCATAGAAGCACTTTTTTATGCCACTAAAATGCACAAGTAGTTAGACTGAAGATGCAACCTGAATGAGTTTACAGTATGTACTCCACTTTATTAATGATTAGTACTGAGAAAGTGAGGACTACAAGAGTATTGGAAAAGACTTTTTCCACTCTGAATGTAAAGCAGATTGTGTGACCATTGGCCAAAAACGACCACGAAGGGACTCAAACCCTCAATCGTCTAATCCGAAGTCAGACGCCTTATCCATTAGGCCACGCGGTCATCCGTCCACCTGAGATGATTTTTATCATGTAGGTGGTATGCATGGATTGAGAACATATTATTGAAAGGTATTCAGGTTTACATCCCATAGTGTTCTTTCAGCTCTTTTCGCTGGAAGCACTTTTTTGGAATCTATATATTGAGAATTTTATAAGTACGATATGCTTTTGTTTTCCTTTTTCCATACAAACCACTTTCCTCATGAGTTTAAAGCTCATTTGTATTCTCTACATAGCTCTGGAAGTTTCCAGACGTGGAGTGAAACTGTTTTGAAAGTAGGACAAATTGCTCCTTCCTGCATATGCTAATTTTTCACACTCACATAGGTTGTATACGTTTTATGTATCCTGGCTTGACCTATTCAAGTAGCTGAAAGCCTGTCACCACCTCTAGAAACAAGATTCACACCAATCCAATTCAAATCATTTTTTCCAAAGGAATATGTTCTGGCCGGTCGAAAATGCATCTCACAAAAATAGGCATTTAAAAATCTACTTTGCAGTTTCAGAACACTAACATGACTGTGAAGTGTACACAAGTAAAATGGGACCGTTTCAAAGTACCTAATCCCTCATAAACTTCTGAGAGGAAGCATGTAATAAATCTACCTAATATTCTGGAAAAGAAAGAGGGAGGATTTTTGTTATCACCTCAGATGGGACTCGAACCCACAATCCCTGGCTTAGGAGGCCAGTGGCTTATCCATTAGGCCACTGAGGCACACATGCATAGCACTTTTCTAGAGGCATTATTTAAATGTATTCTATGGTCAGACACCGGTGGGTGCACACGGGGCATTTCTCACTTCTCTCTATAAGTAAACTTCCCATTTTCATCCTCTTCCATCCCCGACTTTAACGCTCTCTTCTATGCTATAATGGAGACTTTGCAATTTTAGCAATTGGAGAGAAATTGGAGAACCACTTTCGACTCCACACTTCTTCTTCACTTACTTCTTTTCTCAATATACTGGGCTTAGAAAATGGTATCAAGCCATCCTTATCATCAGTAGGACACGGAAAGAGGCACTAAGTCTCCTAACCAAGTTCAACCACACTCTGCAACTTAACCATTGCACTACAAATTAGGCAACGGGGGCATCAGCAAAGGCAGCCAATGTGCCGATCCTTTATACATTTTGTGCAGTACTTTTCTTACTCGGAGGCAAAATCAGCACTTTAACTGCCCAAATCATACAGATTTTACACATGTAGCACTCTATGCACACATAGGCACACACCTTGCAGTTCTTCTACACACACTTAAGCTAAAAACCCATTCTGTCACGTCAAAATTCTGCAAACCTATTACATATTCAGTGCGTCGGCATAGAAGCACTTTTTAATGCCACTAAAATGCAAAAGTAGTTAGACTGAAGATGCAACCTGAATGAGTTTACAGTATGTACTCCACTTTATTAATGATTAGTACTGAGAAAGTGAGGACTACAAGAGTATTGGAAAAGACTTTTTCCACTCTGAATGTAAAGCAGATTGTGTGACCATTGGCCAAAAACGACCACGAAGGGACTCGAACCCTCAATCTTCTGATCCGAAGTCAGACGCCTTATCCATTAGGCCATGCGGTCATCCGTCCACCTGAGATGATTTTTATCATGTAGGTGGTATGCATGGATTGAGAACATATTATTGAAAAGTATTCATGTTTACATCCCATAGTGTTCTTTCAGCTCTTTTCGCTGGAAGCACTTTTTTGGAATCTATATATTGAGAATTTTATGAGTACGATATGCTTTTGTTTTCCTTTTTCCATACAAACCTTTTTCCTCATGAGTTTAAAGCTCATTTGTATGCTCTACATAGCTCTGGACGTTTCCAGACGTGGAGTGAAACTGTTTTGAAAGTAGTACAAATTGCTCCTTCCTGCATATGCTAATTTTTCACACTCACATAGGTTGTATAAGTTTTATGAATCCTGGCTTGACCTATTCAAGTAGCTGAAAGCCTGTCACCACCTCTAGAAACAAGATTCACACCAATCCAATTCAAATCATTTTTTTCAAAGGAATATGTTCTGGCCGGTCGAAAATGCATCTCACAAAAATAGGCATTTAAGAATCTACTTTGCAGTTTCAGAACACTAACATGACTGTGAAGTGTACACAAGTAAAATGGGACCGTTTCAAAGTACCTAATCCCTCATAAACTTCTGAGAGGAAGCATGTAATAAATCTACCTAATTTTCTGGAAAAGAAAGAGGGAGGATTTTTGTTATCACCTCAGATGGGACTTAAACCCACAATCCCTGGATTAGGAGGCCAGTGCCTCATCCATTAGGCCACTGAGGCACACATGCATAGCTCTTTTCTAGAGGCATTATTTAAATGTATTCTATGGTCAGACACCGGTGTGTGCACACAGGGCATTTCTCACTTCTCTATATAAGTAAACTTCCCATTTTCATCCTCTTCCATCCCCGACTTTAACGCTCTCTTCTATGCTATAATGGAGACTTTGCAATTTTAGCAAGTGGAGAGAAATTGGAGAACCACTTTCGACTCCACACTTCTTCTTCACTTACTTCTTTTCTCAATATACTGGGCTTAGAAAATGGTATCAAGCCATCCTTATCATCAGTAGGACACGGAAAGAGGCACTAAGTCTCCTAACCAAGTTCAACCACACTCTGCAACTTAACCATTGCACTACAAATTAGGCAATGGGGGCATCAGCAAAGGCAGCCAATGTGCCGATCCTTTCTACATTTTGTGTAGTACTTTTCTTACTCGGAGGCAAAATCAGCACTTTAACTGCCCAAATCATACAGATTTTACACATGTACCACTCTATGCACACATAGGCACACACCTTGCAGTTCTTCTACACACACTTAAGCTAAAAACCCATTCTGTCACGTCAAAATTCTGCAAACCTATTACATATTCAGTGCGTCGGCATAGAAGCACTTTTTCAGGCCCCTAAAATGCACAAGTAGTTAGACTGAAGATGCAACCTGAATGAGTTTACAGTATGTACTCCACTTTATTAATGATTAGTAATGAGAAAGTGAGGACTACAAGAGTATTGGAAAAGACTTTTTCCACTCTGAATGTAAAGCAGATTGTGTGACCATTGGCCAAAAACGACCATGAAGGGACTCGAACCCTCAATCTTCTGATCCGAAGTCAAACGCCTTATCCATTAGGCCACGCAGTCATCCGTTCACCTGAGATGATTTTTATCATGTAGGTGGTATGCATGGATGGAGAACATATTATTGAAAGGTATTCAGGTTTACATCCCATAGTGTTCTTTCAGCTCTTTTCGCTGGAAGCACTTTTTTGGAATCTATATATTGAGAATTTTATGAGTACGATATGCTTTTGTTTTCCTTTTTGCATACAAACCTCTTTCCTCATGAGTTTAAAGCTCATTTGTATGCTCTACATAGCTCTGGACGTTTCCAGACGTGGAGTGAAACTGTTTTGAAAGTAGTACAAATTGCCCCTTCCTGCATATGCTAATTTTTCACACTCACATAGGTTGTATAAGTTTTATGAATCCTGGCTTGACCTATTCAAGTAGCTGAAAGCCTGTCACCACCTCTAGAAACAAGATTCACACCAATCCAATTCAAATCATTTTTTCCAAAAGAATATGTTCTGGCCGGTCGAAAATGCATCTCACAAAAATAGGCATTTAAAAATCTACTTTGCAGTTTCAGAACACTAACATGACTGTGAAGTGTACACAAGTAAAATCTGACAGTTTCAAAGTACCTAATCCCTCATAAACTTCCGAGAGGAAGCATGTAATAAATCTACCTAATTTTCTGGAAAAGAAAGAGGAAGGATTTTTGTTATCACCTCAGATGGGACTCGAACCCACAATGCCTGGTTAAGGAGGCCAGTGCCTTATCCATTAGGCCACTGAGGCACACATGCATAGCTCTTTTCTAGAGACATTATTTAAATGTATTCTATGGTCAGACACCGGTGTGTGCACACAGGGCATTTCTCACTTCTCTCTATAAGTAAACTTCCCATTTTCATCCTCTTCCATCCCCGACTTTAACGCTCTCTTCTATGCTATAATGGAGACTTTGCAATTTTAGCAAGTGGAGAGAAATTGGAGAACCACTTTCGACTCCACACTTCTTCTTCACTTAATTCTTTTCTCAATATACTGGGCTTAGAAAATGGTATCAAGCCATCCTTATCATCAGTAGGACACGGAAAGAGGCACTAAGTCTCCTAACCAAGTTCAACCACACTCTGCAACTTAACCATTGCACTACAAATTAGGCAACGGGGGCATCAGCAAAGGCAGCCAGTGTGCCGATCCTTTATACATTTTGTGTAGTACTTTTCTTACTCGGAGGCAAAATCAGCACTTTAACTGCCCAAATCATACAGATTTTACACATGTACCACTCTATGCACACATAGGCACACACCTTGCAGTTCTTCTACAGACACTTAAGCTAAAAACCCATTCTGTCACGTCAAAATTCTGCAAACCTATTACATATTCAGTGCGTCGGCATAGAAGCACTTTTTAATGCCACTAAAATGCACAAGTAGTTAGACTGAAGATGCAACCTGAATGAGTTTACAGTATGTACTCCACTTTATTAATGATTAGTACTGAGAAAGTGAGGACTACAAGAGTATTGGAAAAGACTTTTTCCACTCTGAATGTAAAGCAGATTGTGTGACCATTGGCCAAAAACGACCACGAAGGGACTCGAACCCTCAATCTTCTGATCCGAAGTCAGACGCCTTATCCATTAGGCCACGCGGTCATCCGTCCACCTAAGATGATTTTTATCATGTAGGTGGTATGCATGGATTGAGAACATATTATTGAAAGGTATTCATGTTTACATCCCATAGTGTTCTTTCAGCTCTTTTCGCTGGAAGCACTTTTTTGGAATCTATATATTGAGAATTTTATGAGTACGATATGCTTTTGTTTTCCTTTTTCCATACAAACCTCTTTCCTCATGAGTTTAAAGCTTATTTGTATGCTCTACATAGCTCTGGACGTTTCCAGACGTGGAGTGAAACTGTTTTGAAAGTAGTACAAATTGCTCCTTCCTGCATATGCTAATTTTTCACACTCACATAGGTTGTATAAGTTTTATGAATCCTGGCTTGACCTATTCAAGTAGCTGAAAGCCTGTCACCACCTCTAGAAACAAGATTCACACCAATCCAATTCAAATCATTTTTTTCAAAGGAATATGTTCTGGCCGGTCGAAAATGCATCTCACAAAAATAGGCATTTAAGAATCTACTTTGCAGTTTCAGAACACTAACATGACTGTGAAGTGTACACAAGTAAAATGGGACCGTTTCAAAGTACCTAATCCCTCATAAACTTCTGAGAGGAAGCATGTAATAAATCTACCTAATTTTCTGGAAAAGAAAGAGGGAGGATTTTTGTTATCACCTCAGACGGGACTTAAACCCACAATCCCTGGATTAGGAGGCCAGTGCCTTATCCATTAGGCCACTGAGGCACACATGCATAGCTCTTTTCTAGAGGCATTATTTAAATGTATTCTATGGTCAGACACCGGTGTGTGCACACAGGGCATTTATCACTTCTCTCTATAAGTAAACTTCCCATTTTCATCCTCTTCCATCCCCGACTTTAACGCTCTCTTCTATGCTATAATGGAGACTTTGCAATTTTAGCAAGTGGAGAGAAATTGGAGAACCACTTTCGACTCCACACTTCTTCTTCACTTACTTCTTTTCTCAATATACTGGGCTTAGAAAATGGTATCAAGCCATCCTTATCATCAGTAGGACACGGAAAGAGGCACTAAGTCTCCTAACCAAGTTCAACCACACTCTGCAACTTAACCATTGCACTACAAATTAGGCAACGGGGGCATCAGCAAAGGCAGCCAATGTGCCGATCCTTTATACATTTTGTGTAGTACTTTTCTTACTCGGAGGCAAAATCAGCACTTTAACTGCCCAAATCATACAGATTTTACACATGTACCACTCTATGCACACATAGGCACACACCTTGCAGTTCTTCTACACACACTTAAGCTAAAAACCCATTCTGTCACGTCAAAATTCTGCAAACCTATTACATATTCAGTGCGTCGGCATAGAAGCACTTTTTTATGCCACTAAAATGCACAAGTAGTTAGACTGAAGATGCAACCTGAATGAGTTTACAGTATGTACTCCACTTTATTAATGATTAGTACTGAGAAAGTGAGGACTACAAGAGTATTGGAAAAGACTTTTTCCACTCTGAATGTAAAGCAGATTGTGTGACCATTGGCCAAAAACGACCACGAAGGGACTCAAACCCTCAATCGTCTAATCCGAAGTCAGACGCCTTATCCATTAGGCCACGCGGTCATCCGTCCACCTGAGATGATTTTTATCATGTAGGTGGTATGCATGGATTGAGAACATATTATTGAAAGGTATTCAGGTTTACATCCCATAGTGTTCTTTCAGCTCTTTTCGCTGGAAGCACTTTTTAGTAATCTATATATTGAGAATTTTATAAGTACGATATGCTTTTGTTTTCCTTTTTCCATACAAACCTCTTTCCTCATGAGTTTAAAGCTCATTTGTATTCTCTACATAGCTCTGGAAGTTTCCAGACGTGGAGTGAAACTGTTTTGAAAGTAGGACAAATTGCTCCTTCCTGCATATGCTAATTTTTCACACTCACATAGGTTGTATACGTTTTATGTATCCTGGCTTGACCTATTCAAGTAGCTGAAAGCCTGTCACCACCTCTAGAAACAAGATTCACACCAATCCAATTCAAATCATTTTTTCCAAAGGAATATGTTCTGGCCGGTCGAAAATGCATCTCACAAAAATAGGCATTTAAAAATCTACTTTGCAGTTTCAGAACACTAACATGACTGTGAAGTGTACACAAGTAAAATGGGATCGTTTCAAAGTACCTAATCCCTCATAAACTTCTGAGAGGAAGCATGTAATAAATCTACCTAATATTCTGGAAAAGAAAGAGGGAGGATTTTCGTTATCACCTGAGATGGGACTCAAACCCACAATCCCTGGCTTAGGAGGCCAGTGGCTTATCCATTAGGCCACTGAGGCACACATGCATAGCACTTTTCTAGAGGCATTATTTAAATGTATTCTATGGTCAGACACCGGTGTGTGCACACAGGGCATTTCTCACTTCTCTCTATAAGTAAACTTCCCATTTTCATCCTCTTCCATCCCCGACTTTAACGCTCTCTTCTATGCTATAATGGAGACTTTGCAATTTTAGCAATTGGAGAGAAATTGGAGAACCACTTTCGACTCCACACTTCTTCTTCACTTACTTCTTTTCTCAATATACTGGGCTTAGAAAATGGTATCAAGCCATCCTTATCATCAGTAGGACACGGAAAGAGGCACTAAGTCTCCTAACCAAGTTCAACCACACTCTGCAACTTAACCATTGCACTACAAATTAGGCAACGGGGGCATCAGCAAAGGCAGCCAATGTGCCGATCCTTTATACATTTTGTGCAGTACTTTTCTTACTCGGAGGCAAAATCAGCACTTTAACTGCCCAAATCATACAGATTTTACACATGTAGCACTCTATGCACACATAGGCACACACCTTGCAGTTCTTCTACACACACTTAAGCTAAAAACCCATTCTGTCACGTCAAAATTCTGCAAACCTATTACATATTCAGTGCGTCGGCATAGAAGCACTTTTTAATGCCACTAAAATGCAAAAGTAGTTAGACTGAAGATGCAACCTGAATGAGTTTACAGTATGTACTCCACTTTATTAATGATTAGTACTGAGAAAGTGAGGACTACAAGAGTATTGGAAAAGACTTTTTCCACTCTGAATGTAAAGCAGATTGTGTGACCATTGGCCAAAAACGACCACGAAGGGACTCGAACCCTCAATCTTCTGATCCGATGTCAGACGCCTTATCCATTAGGCCACGCGGTCATCCGTCCACCTGAGATGATTTTTATCATGTAGGTGGTATGCATGGATTGAGAACATATTATTGAAAGGTATTCATGTTTACATCCCATAGTGTTCTTTCAGCTCTTTTCGCTGGAAGCACTTTTTTGGAATCTATATATTGAGAATTTTATGAGTACGATATGCTTTTGTTTTCCTTTTTCCATACAAACCTCTTTCCTCATGAGTTTAAAGCTTATTTGTATGCTCTACATAGCTCTGGACGTTTCCAGACGTGGAGTGAAACTGTTTTGAAAGTAGTACAAATTGCTCCTTCCTGCATATGCTAATTTTTCACACTCACATAGGTTGTATAAGTTTTATGAATCCTGGCTTGACCTATTCAAGTAGCTGAAAGCCTGTCACCACCTCTAGAAACAAGATTCACACCAATCCAATTCAAATCATTTTTTTCAAAGGAATATGTTCTGGCCGGTCGAAAATGCATCTCACAAAAATAGGCATTTAAGAATCTACTTTGCAGTTTCAGAACACTAACATGACTGTGAAGTGTACACAAGTAAAATGGGACCGTTTCAAAGTACCTAATCCCTCATAAACTTCTGAGAGGAAGCATGTAATAAATCTACCTAATTTTCTGGAAAAGAAAGAGGGAGGATTTTTGTTATCACCTCAGATGGGACTTGATACCACAATCCCTGGCTTAGGAGGCCAGTCCTTATCCATTAGGCCAGTGAGGCACACATGCATAGCTTTTTTCTAGAGGCATTATTTAAATGTATTCTATGGTCAGACACCGGTGTGTGCACACAGGGCATTTCTCACTTCTCTCTATAAGTAAACTTCCCATTTTCATCCTCTTCCATCCCCGACTTTAACGCTCTCTTCTATGCTATAATGGAGACTTTGCAATTTTAGCAAGTGGAGAGAAATTGGAGAACCACTTTCGACTCCACACTTCTTCTTCACTTACTTCTTTTCTCAATATACTGGGCTTAGAAAATGGTATCAAGCCATCCTTATCATCAGTAGGACACGGAAAGAGGCACTAAGTCTCCTAACCAAGTTCAACCACACTCTGCAACTTAACCATTGCACTACAAATTAGGCAACGGGGGCATCAGCAAAGGCAGCCAATGTGCCGATCCTTTATACATTTTGTGTAGTACTTTTCTTACTCTGAAGCAAAATCAGCACTTTAACTGCCCAAATCATACAGATTTTACACATGTACCACTCTATGCACACATAGGCACACACCTTGCAGTTCTTCTACACACACTTAAGCTAAAAACCCATTCTGTCACGTCAAAATTCTGCAAACCTATTACATATTCAGTGCGTCGGCATAGAAGCACTTTTTAATGCCACTAAAATGCACAAGTAGTTAGACTGAAGATGAAACCTGAATGAGTTTACAGTATGTACTCCACTTTATTAATGATTAGTAATGAGAAAGTGAGGACTACAAGAGTATCGGAAAATACTTTTTCCACTCTGAATGTAAAGCAGATTGTGTGACCATTGGCCAAAAACGACCACGAAGGGACTCAAACCCTCAATCTTCTGATCCGAAGTCAGACGCCTTATCCGTTAGGCCACGCGGTCATCCGTCCACCTGAGATGATTTTTATCATGTAGGTGGTATGCATGGATGGAGAACATATTATTGAAAGGTATTCAGGTTTACATCCCATAGTGTTCTTTCAGCTCTTTTCGCTGGAAGCACTTTTTTGGAATCTATATATTGAGAATTTTATGAGTACGATATGCTTTTGTTTTCCTTTTTCCATACAAACCTCTTTCCTCATGAGTTTAAAGCTCATTTGTATGCTCTACATAGCTCTGGACGTTTCCAGGCGTGGAGTGAAACTGTTTTGAAAGTAGTACAAATTGCTCCTTCCTGCATATGCTAATTTTTCACACTCACATAGGTTGTATAAGTTTTATGAATCCTGGCTTGACCTATTCAAGTAGCTGAAAGCCTGTCACCACCTCTAGAAACAAGATTCACACCAATCCAATTCATATCATTTTTTCCAAAGGAATATGTTCTGGCCGGTCGAAAATGCATCTCACAAAAATAGGCATTTAAAAATCTACTTTGCAGTTTCAGAACACTAACATGACTGTGAAGTGTACACAAGTAAAATCTGACAGTTTCAAAGTACCTAATCCCTCATAAACTTCTGAGAGGAAGCATGTAATAAATCTACCTAATTTTCTGGAAAAGAAAGAGGGAGGATTTTTGTTATCACCTCAGATGGGACTTGAACCCACAATCCCTGGCTTAGGAGGCCAGTGTCTTATCCATTAGGCCACGGAGGCACACATGCATAGCTCTTTTCTAGAGGCATTATTTAAATGTATTCTATGGTCAGACACCGGTGTGTGCACACAGGGCATTTCTCACTTCTCTCTATAAGTAAACTTCCCATTTTCATCCTCTTCCATCCCCGACTTTAACGCTCTCTTCTATGCTATAATGGAGACTTTGCAATTTTAGCAATTGGAGAGAAATTGGAGAACCACTTTCGACTCCACACTTCTTCTTCACTTACTTCTTTTCTCAATATACTGGGCTTAGAAAATGGTATCAAGACATCCTTATCATCAGTAGGACACGGAAAGAGGCACTAAGTCTCCTAACCAAGTTCAACCACACTCTGCAACTTAACCATTGCACTACAAATTAGGCAACGGGGTCATCAGCAAAGGCAGCCAATGTGCCGATCCTTTATACATTTTGTGTAGTACTTTTCTTACTCGGAGGCAAAATCAGCACTTTAACTGCCCAAATCATACAGATTTTACACATGTAGCACTCTATGCACACATAGGCACACACCTTGCAGTTCTTCTACACACACTTAAGCTAAAAACCCATTCTGTCACGTCAAAATTCTGCAAACCTATTACATATTCAGTGCGTCGGCATAGAAGCACTTTTTAATGCCACTAAAATGCACAAGTAGTTAGACTGAAGATGCAACCTGAATGAGTTTACAGTATGTACTCCACTTTATTAATGATTAGTAATGAGAAAGTGAGGACTACAAGAGTATTGGAAAAGACTTTTTCCACTCTGAATGTAAAGCAGATTGTGTGACCATTGGCCAAAAACGACCACGAAGGGACTCGAACCCTCAATCTTCTGATCCGAAGTCAGACGCCTTATCCATTAGGCCACGCGGTCATCCGTCCACCTGAGATGATTTTTATCATGTAGGTGGTATGCATGGATGGAGAACATATTATTGAAAGGTATTCAGGTTTACATCCCATAGTGTTCTTTCAGCTCTTTTCGCTGGAAGCACTTTTTTGGAATCTATATATTGAGAATTTTATGAGTACGATATGCTTTTGTTTTCCTTTTTCCATACAAACCTCTTTCCTCATGAGTTTAAAGCTCATTTGTATGCTCTACATAGCTCTGGACGTTTCCAGACGTGGAGTGAAACTGTTTTGAAAGTAGTACAAATTGCTCCTTCATGCATATGCTAATTTTTCACACTCACATAGGTTGTATAAGTTTTATGAATCCTGGCTTGACCTATTCAAGTAGCTGAAAGCCTGTCACCACCTCTAGAAACAAGATTCACACCAATCCAATTCATATCATTTTTTCCAAAGGAATATGTTCTGGCCGGTCGAAAATGCATCTCACAAAAATAGGCATTTAAGAATCTACTTTGCAGTTTCAGAACACTAACATGACTGTGAAGTGTACACAAGTAAAATGGGACCGTTTCAAAGTACCTAATCCCTCATAAACTTCTGAGAGGAAGCATGTAATAAATCTACCTAATTTTCTGGAAAAGAAAGAGGGAGGATTTTTGTTATCACCTCAGATGGGACTTGAACCCACAATCCCTGGTTTAGGAGGCCAGTGCCTTATCCATTAGGCCACTGAGGCACACATGCATAGCTCTTTTCTAGAGGCATTATTTAAATGTATTCTATGGTCAGACACCGGTGTGTGCGCACAGGGCATTTCTCACTTCTCTCTATAAGTAAACTTCCCATTTTCATCCTCTTCCATCCCCGACTTTAACGCTCTCTTCTATGCTATAATGGAGACTTTGCAATTTTAGCAAGTGGAGAGAAATTGGAGAACCACTTTCGACTCCACACTTCTTCTTCACTTACTTCTTTTCTCAATATACTGGGCTTAGAAAATGGTATCAAGCCATCCTTATCATCAGTAGGACACGGAAAGAGGCACTAAGTCTCCTAACCAAGTTCAACCACACTCTGCAACTTAACCATTGCACTACAAATTAGGCAACGGGGGCATCAGCAAAGGCAGCCAATGTGCCGATCCTTTATACATTTTGTGTAGTACTTTTCATACTCTGAGGCAAAATCAGCACTTTAAGTGCCCAAATCATACAAATTTTACACATGTAGCACTCTATGCACACATAGGCACACACCTTGCAGTTCTTCTACACACACTTAAGCTAAAAACCCATTCTGTCACGTCAAAATTCTGCAAACCTATTACATATTCAGTGCGTCGGCATAGAAGCACTTTTTAATGCCACTAAAATGCACAAGTAGTTAGACTGAAGATGCAACCTGAATGAGTTTACAGTATGTACTCCACTTTATTAATGATTAGTAATGAGAAAGTGAGGACTACAAGAGTATTGGAAAAGACTTTTTCCACTCTGAATGTAAAGCAGATTGTATGACCATTGGCCAAAAACGACCACGAAGGGACTCGAACCCTCAATCTTCTGATCCGAAGTCAGACGCCTTATCCATTAGGCCACGCGGTCATCCGTCCACCTGAGATGATTTTTATCATGTAGGTGGTATGCATGGATGGAGAACATATTATTGAAAGGTATTCAGGTTTACATCCCATAGTGTTCTTTCAGCTCTTTTCGCTGGAAGCACTTTTTTGGAATCTATATATTGAGTATTTTATGAGTACGATATGCTTTTGTTTTCCTTTTTCCATACAAACCTCTTTCCTCATGAGTTTAAAGCTCATTTGTATTCTCTACATAGCTCTGGAAGTTTCCAGACGTGGAGTGAAACTGTTTTGAAAGTAGGACAAATTGCTCCTTCCTGCATATGCTAATTTTTCACACTCACATAGGTTGTATACATTTTATGTATCCTGGCTTGACCTATTCAAGTAGCTGAAAGCCTGTCACCACCTCTAGAAACAAGATTCACACCAATCCAATTCAAATCATTTTTTCCAAAGGAATATGTTCCTGCCGGACGAAAATGCATCTCACAAAAATAGGCATTTAAAAATATACTTTGCAGTTGCAGAACCCTAACATGACTGTGAAGTGTACACAAGTAAAACGGGACAGTTTCAAAGTACCTAATCCCTCATGAACTTCTGAGAGGAAGCATGTAATAAATCTACCTAATTTTCTGGAAAAGAAAGAGGCAGGATTTTAGTTATCACCTCAGATGGGACTCAAACCCACAATCCCTGGCTTAGGAGGCCAGTGCCTTATCCATTAGGCCACTGTGGCACACATGCATAGCTCTTTTCTAGAGGCATTATTTAAATGTATTCTATGGTCAGACACCGGTGTGTGCACACAGGGCATTTCTCACTTCTCTCTATAAGTAAACTTCCCATTTTCATCCTCTTCCATCCCCGACTTTAACGCTCTCTTCTATGCTATAATGGAGACTTTGCAATTTTAGCAAGTGGAGAGAAATTGGAG
>NC_140585.1:134360703-134380703 GCF_964204655.1 Triturus cristatus
TGAGTTTACAGTATGTACTCCACTTTATTAATGATTAGTAATGAGAAAGTGAGGACTACAAGAGTATTGGAAAATAATTTTTCCACTCTGAATGTAAAGCAGATTGTGTGACCATTGGCCAAAAACGACCATGAAGGGACTCGAACCCTCAATCTTCTGATCCGAAGTCAGACGCCTTATCCATTAGGCCACGCGGTCATCCATTCACCTGAGATGATTTTTATCATGTAGGTGGTATGCATGGATGGAGCACATATTATTGAAAGGTATTCAGGTTTACATCCCATAGTGTTCTTTCAGCTCTTTTCGCTGGAAGCACTTTTTTGGAATCTATATATTGAGAATTTTATGAGTACGATATGCTTTTGTTTTCCTTTTTGCATACAAACCTCTTTCCTCATGAGTTTAAAGCTCATTTGTATGCTCTACATAGCTCTGGACGTTTCCAGACGTGGAGTGAAACTGTTTTGAAAGTAGTACAAATTGCCCCTTCCTGCATATGCTAATTTTTCACACTCACATAGGTTGTATAAGTTTTATGAATCCTGGCTTGACCTATTCAAGTAGCTGAAAGCCTGTCACCACCTCTAGAAACAAGATTCACACCAATCCAATTCAAATCATTTTTTCCAAAAGAATATGTTCTGGCCGGTCGAAAATGCATCTCACAAAAATAGGCATTTAAAAATCTACTTTGCAGTTTCAGAACACTAACATGACTGTGAAGTGTACACAAGTAAAATGGGACAGTTTCAAAGTACCTAATCCCTCATAAACTTCCGAGAGGAAGCATGTAATAAATCTACCTAATTTTCTGGAAAAGAAAGAGGAAGGATTTTTGTTATCACCTCAGATGGGACTCGAACCCACAATCCCTGGTTTAGGAGGCCAGTGCCTTATCCATTAGGCCACTGAGGCACAAATGCATAGCTCTTTTCTAGAGACATTATTTAAATGTATTCTATGGTCAGACACCGGTGTGTGCACACAGGGCATTTCTCACTTCTCTCTATAAGTAAACTTCCCATTTTCATCCTCTTCCATCCCCGACTTTAATGCTCTCTTCTATGCTATAATGGAGACTTTGCAATTTTAGCAAGTGGAGAGAAATTGGAGAACCACTTTCGACTCCACACTTCTTCTTCACTTACTTCTTTTCTCAATATACTGGGCTTAGAAAATGGTATCAAGCCATCCTTATCATCAGTAGGACACGGAAAGAGGCACTAAGTCTCCTAACCAAGTTCAACCACACTCTGCAACTTAACCATTGCACTACAAATTAGGCAACGGGGGCATCAGCAAAGGCAGCCAGTGTGCCGATCCTTTATACATTTTATGTAGTACTTTTCTTACTCGGAGGCAAAATCAGCACTTTAACTGCCCAAATCATACAGATTTTACACATGTACCACTCTATGCACACATAGGCACACACCTTGCAGTTCTTCTACACACATTTAAGCTAAAAACCCATTCTGTCACGTCAAAATTCTGCAAACCTATTACATATTCAGTGCGTCGGCATAGAAGCACTTTTTAATGCCACTAAAATGCACAAGTAGTTAGACTGAAGATGCAACCTGAATGAGTTTACAGTATGTACTCCACTTTATTAATGATTAGTACTGAGAAAGTGAGGACTACAAGAGTATTGGAAAAGACTTTTTCCACTCTGAATGTAAAGCAGATTGTGTGACCATTGGCCAAAAACAACCACGAAGGGACTCGAACCCTCAATCTTCTGATCCGAAGTCAGACGCCTTATCCATTAGGCCACGCGGTCATCCGTCCACCTGAGATGATTTTTATCATGTAGGTGGTATGCATGGATTGAGAACATATTATTGAAAGGTATTCATGTTTACATCCCATAGTGTTCTTTCAGCTCTTTTCGCTGGAAGCACTTTTTTGGAATCTATATATTGAGAATTTTATGAGTACGATATGCTTTTGTTTTCCTTTTTCCATACAAACCTCTTTGCTCATGAGTTTAAAGCTCATTTGTATGCTCTACATAGCTCTGGACGTTTCCAGACGTGGTGTGAAACTGTTTTGAAAGTAGTACAAATTGCTCCTTCCTGCATATGCTAATTTTTCACACTCACATAGGTTGTATAAGTTTTATGAATCCTGGCTTGACCTATTCAAGTAGCTGAAAGCCTGTCACCACCTCTAGAAACAAGATTCACACCAATCCAATTCAAATCATTTTTTCCAAAGGAATGTGTTCTGGCCGGTCGAAAATGCATCTCACAAAAATAGGCATTTAAGAATCTACTTTGCAGTTTCAGAACACTAACATGACTGTGAAGTGTACACAAGTAAAATGGGACAGTTTCAAAGTACCTAATCCCTCATAAACTTCTGAGAGGAAGCATGTAATAAATCTACCTAATTTTCTGGAAAAGAAAGAGGGAGGATTTTTGTTATCACCTCAGATGGGACTTAAACCCACAATCCCTGGCTTAGGAGGCCAGTGCCTTATCCATTAGGCCACTGAGGCACACATGCATAGCTCTTTTCTAGAGGCATTATTTAAATGTATTCTATGGTCAGACACCGGTGTGTGCACACAGGGCATTTCTCACTTCTCTCTATAAGTAAACTTCCCATTTTCATCCTCTTCCATCCCTGACTTTAACGCTCTCTTCTATGCTATAATGGAGACTTTGCAATTTTAGCAAGTGGAGAGAAATTGGAGAACCACTTTCGACTCCACACTTCTTCTTCACTTACTTCTTTTCTCAATATACTGGGCTTAGAAAATGGTATCAAGCCATCCTTATCATCAGTAGGACACGGAAAGAGGCACTAAGTCTCCTAACCAAGTTCAACCACACTCTGCAACTTAACCATTGCACTACAAATTAGGCAACGGGGGCATCAGCAAAGGCAGCCAATGTGCCGATCCTTTATACATTTTGTGTAGTACTTTTCTTACTCGGAGGCAAAATCAGCACTTTAACTGCCCAAATCATACAGATTTTACACATGTACCACTCTATGCACACATAGGCACACACCTTGCAGTTCTTCTACACACACTTAAGCTAAAAACCCATTCTGTCACGTCAAAATTCTGCAAACCTATTACATATTCAGTGCGTCGGCATAGAAGCACTTTTTTATGCCACTAAAATGCACAAGTAGTTAGACTGAAGATGCAACCTGAATGAGTTTACAGTATGTACTCCACTTTATTAATGATTAGTACTGAGAAAGTGAGGACTACAAGAGTATTGGAAAATACTTTTTCCACTCTGAATGTAAAGCAGATTGTGAGACCATTGGCCAAAAACGACCACGAAGGGACTCGAACCCTCAATCTTCTGATCCGAAGTCAGACGCCTTATCCATTAGGCCACGCGGTCATCCGTCCACCTGAGATGATTTTTATCATGTAGGTGGTATGCATGGATGGAGAACATATTATTGAAAGGTATTCAGGTTTACATCCCATAGTGTTCTTTCAGCTCTTTTCGCTGGAAGCACTTTTTTGGAATCTATATATTGAGAATTTTATAAGTACGATATGCTTTTGTTTTCCTTTTTCCATACAAACCTCTTTGCTCATGAGTTTAAAGCTCATTTGTATGCTCTACATAGCTCTGGACGTTTCCAGACGTGGTGTGAAACTGTTTTGAAAGTAGTACAAATTGCTCCTTCCTGCATATACTAATTTTTCACACTCACATAGGTTGAATAAGTTTTATGAATCCTGGCTTGACCTATTCAAGTAGCTGAAAGCCTGTCACCACCTCTAGAAACAAGATTCACACCAATCCAATTCAAATCATTTTTTCCAAAGGAATGTGTTCTGGCCGGTCGAAAATGCATCTCACAAAAATAGGCATTTAAGAATCTACTTTGCAGTTTCAGAACACTAACATGACTGTGAAGTGTACACAAGTAAAATGGGACAGTTTCAAAGTACCTAATCCCTCATAAACTTCTGAGAGGAAGCATGTAATAAATCTACCTAATTTTCTGGAAAAGAAAGAGGGAGGATTTTTGTTATCACCTCAGATGGGACTTAAACCCACAATCCCTGGCTTAGGAGGCCAGTGCCTTATCCATTAGGCCACTGAGGCACACATGCATAGCTATTTTCTAGAGGCATTATTTAAATGTATTCTATGGTCAGACACCGGTGTGTGCACACAGGGCATTTCTCACTTCTCTCTATAAGTAAACTTCCCATTTTCATCCTCTTCCATCCCTGACTTTAACGCTCTCTTCTATGCTATAATGGAGACTTTGCAATTTTAGCAAGTGGAGAGAAATTGGAGAACCACTTTCGACTCCACACTTCTTCTTCACTTACTTCTTTTCTCAATATACTGGGCTTAGAAAATGGTATCAAGCCATCCTTATCATCAGTAGGACACGGAAAGAGGCACTAAGTCTCCTAACCAAGTTCAACCACACTCTGCAACTTAACCATTGCACTACAAATTAGGCAACGGGGGCATCAGCAAAGGCAGCCAATGTGCCGATCCTTTATACATTTTGTGTAGTACTTTTCTTACTCGGAGGCAAAATCAGCACTTTAACTGCCCAAATCATACAGATTTTACACATGTACCACTCTATGCACACATAGGCACACACCTTGCAGTTCTTCTACACACACTTAAGCTAAAAACCCATTCTGTCACGTCAAAATTCTGCAAACCTATTACATATTCAGTGCGTCGGCATAGAAGCACTTTTTTATGCCACTAAAATGCACAAGTAGTTAGACTGAAGATGCAACCTGAATGAGTTTACAGTATGTACTCCACTTTATTAATGATTAGTACTGAGAAAGTGAGGACTACAAGAGTATTGGAAAATACTTTTTCCACTCTGAATGTAAAGCAGATTGTGTGACCATTGGCCAAAAACGACCACGAAGGGACTCGAACCCTCAATCTTCTGATCCGAAGTCAGACGCCTTATCCATTAGGCCACGCGGTCATCCGTCCACCTGAGATGATTTTTATCATGTAGGTGGTATGCATGGATGGAGAACATATTATTGAAAGGTATTCAGGTTTACATCCCATAGTGTTCTTTCAGCTCTTTTCGCTGGAAGCACTTTTTTGGAATCTATATATTGAGAATTTTATAAGTACGATATGCTTTTGTTTTCCTTTTTCCATACAAACCTGTTTCCACATGAGTTTAAAGCTCATTTGTATTCTCTACATAGCTCTGGACGTTTCCAGACGTGGAGTGAAACTGTTTTGAAAGTAGGACAAATTGCTCCTTCCTGCATATGCTAATTTTTCACACTCACATAGGTTGTATACGTTTTATGTATCCTGGCTTGACCTATTCAAGTAGCTGAAAGCCTGTCACCACCTCTAGAAACAAGATTCACACCAATCCAATTCAAATCATTTTTTCCAAAAGAATATGTTCTGGCCGGTCGAAAATGCATCTCACAAAAATAGGCATTTAAAAATCTACTTTGCAGTTTCAGAACACTAACATGACTGTGAAGTGTACACAAGTAAAATGGGACAGTTTCAAAGTACCTAATCCCTCATAAACTTCCGAGAGGAAGCATGTAATAAATCTACCTAATTTTCTGGAAAAGAAAGAGGAAGGATTTTTGTTATCACCTCAGATGGGACTCGAACCCACAATCCCTGGTTTAGGAGGCCAGTGCCTTATCCATTAGGCCACTGAGGCACAAATGCATAGCTTTTTTCTAGAGACATTATTTAAATGTATTCTATGGTCAGACACCGGTGTGTGCACACAGGGCATTTCTCACTTCTCTCTATAAGTAAACTTCCCATTTTCATCCTCTTCCATCCCCGACTTTAATGCTCTCTTCTATGCTATAATGGAGACTTTGCAATTTTAGCAAGTGGAGAGAAATTGGAGAACCACTTTCGACTCCACACTTCTTCTTCACTTACTTCTTTTCTCAATATACTGGGCTTAGAAAATGGTATCAAGCCATCCTTATCATCAGTAGGACACGGAAAGAGGCACTAAGTCTCCTAACCAAGTTCAACCACACTCTGCAACTTAACCATTGCACTACAAATTAGGCAACGGGGGCATCAGCAAAGGCAGCCAGTGTGCCGATCCTTTATACATTTTATGTAGTACTTTTCTTACTCGGAGGCAAAATCAGCACTTTAACTGCCCAAATCATACAGATTTTACACATGTACCACTCTATGCACACATAGGCACACACCTTGCAGTTCTTCTACACACATTTAAGCTAAAAACCCATTCTGTCACGTCAAAATTCTGCAAACCTATTACATATTCAGTGCGTCGGCATAGAAGCACTTTTTAATGCCACTAAAATGCACAAGTAGTTAGACTGAAGATGCAACCTGAATGAGTTTACAGTATGTACTCCACTTTATTAATGATTAGTACTGAGAAAGTGAGGACTACAAGAGTATTGGAAAAGACTTTTTCCACTCTGAATGTAAAGCAGATTGTGTGACCATTGGCCAAAAACAACCACGAAGGGACTCGAACCCTCAATCTTCTGATCCGAAGTCAGACGCCTTATCCATTAGGCCACGCGGTCATCCGTCCACCTGAGATGATTTTTATCATGTAGGTGGTATGCATGGATTGAGAACATATTATTGAAAGGTATTCATGTTTACATCCCATAGTGTTCTTTCAGCTCTTTTCGCTGGAAGCACTTTTTTGGAATCTATATATTGAGAATTTTATGAGTACGATATGCTTTTGTTTTCCTTTTTCCATACAAACCTCTTTGCTCATGAGTTTAAAGCTCATTTGTATGCTCTACATAGCTCTGGACGTTTCCAGACGTGGTGTGAAACTGTTTTGAAAGTAGTACAAATTGCTCCTTCCTGCATATGCTAATTTTTCACACTCACATAGGTTGTATAAGTTTTATGAATCCTGGCTTGACCTATTCAAGTAGCTGAAAGCCTGTCACCACCTCTAGAAACAAGATTCACACCAATCCAATTCAAATCATTTTTTCCAAAGGAATGTGTTCTGGCCGGTCGAAAATGCATCTCACAAAAATAGGCATTTAAGAATCTACTTTGCAGTTTCAGAACACTAACATGACTGTGAAGTGTACACAAGTAAAATGGGACCGTTTCAAAGTACCTAATCCCTCATAAACTTCTGAGAGGAAGCATGTAATAAATCTACCTAATTTTCTGGAAAAGAAAGAGGGAGGATTTTTGTTATCACCTCAGATGGGACTTAAACCCACAATCACTGGCTTAGGAGGCCAGTGCCTTATCCATTAGGCCACTGAGGCACACATGCATAGCTCTTTTCTAGAGGCATTATTTAAATGTATTCTATGGTCAGACACCGGTGTGTGCACACAGGGCATTTCTCACTTCTCTCTATAAGTAAACTTCCCATTTTCATCCTCTTCCATCCCTGACTTTAACGCTCTCTTCTATGCTATAATGGAGACTTTGCAATTTTAGCAAGTGGAGAGAAATTGGAGAACCACTTTCGACTCCACACTTCTTCTTCACTTACTTCTTTTCTCAATATACTGGGCTTAGAAAATGGTATCAAGCCATCCTTATCATCAGTAGGACACGGAAAGAGGCACTAAGTCTCCTAACCAAGTTCAACCACACTCTGCAACTTAACCATTGCACTACAAATTAGGCAACGGGGGCATCAGCAAAGGCAGCCAATGTGCCGATCCTTTATACATTTTGTGTAGTACTTTTCTTACTCGGAGGCAAAATCAGCACTTTAACTGCCCAAATCATACAGATTTTACACATGTACCACTCTATGCACACATAGGCACACACCTTGCAGTTCTTCTACACACACTTAAGCTAAAAACCCATTCTGTCACGTCAAAATTCTGCAAACCTATTACATATTCAGTGCGTCGGCATAGAAGCACTTTTTTATGCCACTAAAATGCACAAGTAGTTAGACTGAAGATGCAACCTGAATGAGTTTACAGTATGTACTCCACTTTATTAATGATTAGTACTGAGAAAGTGAGGACTACAAGAGTATTGGAAAATACTTTTTCCACTCTGAATGTAAAGCAGATTGTGTGACCATTGGCCAAAAACGACCACGAAGGGACTCGAACCCTCAATCTTCTGATCCGAAGTCAGACGCCTTATCCATTAGGCCACGCGGTCATCCGTCCACCTGAGATGATTTTTATCATGTAGGTGGTATGCATGGATGGAGAACATATTATTGAAAGGTATTCAGGTTTACATCCCATAGTGTTCTTTCAGCTCTTTTCGCTGGAAGCACTTTTTTGGAATCTATATATTGAGAATTTTATAAGTACGATATGCTTTTATTTTCCTTTTTCCATACAAACCTGTTTCCACATGAGTTTAAAGCTCATTTGTATTCTCTACATAGCTCTGGACGTTTCCAGACGTGGAGTGAAACTGTTTTGAAAGTAGGACAAATTGCTCCTTCCTGCATATGCTAATTTTTCACACTCACATAGGTTGTATACGTTTTATGTATCCTGGCTTGACCTATTCAAGTAGCTGAAAGCCTGTCACCACCTCTAGAAACAAGATTCACACCAATCCAATTCAAATCATTTTTTCCAAAGGAATATGTTCTGGCCGGTCGAAAATGCATCTCACAAAAATAGGCATTTAAAAATATACTTTGCAGTTTTAGAACCCTAACATGACTGTGAAGTGTACTCAAGTAAAATGGGACCGTTTCAAAGTACCTAATCCCTCATAAACTTCTGAGAGGAAGCATGTAATAAATCTACCTAATATTCTGGAAAAGATAGAGGGAGAATTTTTGTTATCACCTCAGATGGGACTCAAACCCACAATCCCTGGCTTAGGAAGCCAGTGGCTTATCCATTAGGCCACTGAGACACACATGCATAGCACTTTTCTAGAGGCATTATTTAAATGTATTCTATGGTCAGACACCGGTGTGTGCACACAGGGCATTTCTCAGTTCTCTCTATAAGTAAACTTCCCATTTTCATCCTCTTCCATCCCCGACTTTAACGCTCTCTTCCATGCTATAATGGAGACTTTGCAATTTTAGCAAGTGGAGAGAAATTGGAGAACCACTTTCGACTCCACACTTCTTCTTCACTTACTTCTTTTCTCAATATACTGGGCTTAGAAAATGGTATCAAGCCATCCTTATCATCAGTAGGACACGGAAAGAGGCACTAAGTCTCCTAACCAAGTTCAACCACACTCTGCAACTTAACCATTGCACTACAAATTAGGCAACGGGGGCATCAGCAAAGGCAGCCAATGTGCCGATCCTTTATACATTTTGTGTAGTACTTTTCTTACTCGGAGGCAAAATCAGCACTTTAACTGCCCAAATCATACAGATTTTACACATGTAGCACTCTATGCACACATAGGCACACACCTTGCAGTTCTTCTACACACACTTAAGCTAAAAACCCATTCTGTCACGTCAAAATTCTGCAAACCTATTACATATTCAGTGCGTCGGCATAGAAGCACTTTTTAATGCCACTAAAATGCACAAGTAGTTAGACTGAAGATGCAACCTGAATGAGTTTACAGTATGTACTCCACTTTATTAATGATTAGTAATGAGAAAGTGAGGACTACAAGAGTATTGGAAAAGACTTTTTCCACTCTGAATGTAAAGCAGATTGTGTGACCATTGGCCAAAAACGACCACGACGGGACTCGAACCCTCAATCTTCCGATCCGAAGTCAGACGCCTTATCCATTAGGCCACGCGGTCATCCGTCCACCTGAGTTGATTTTTATCATGTAGGTGGTATGCATGGATGGAGAACATATTATTGAAAGGTATTCAGGTTTACATCCCATAGTGTTCTTTCAGCTCTTTTCGATGGAAGCACTTTTTTGGAATCTATATATTGAGTATTTTATGAGTACGATATGCTTTTGTTTTCCTTTTTCCATACAAACCTCTTTCCTCATGAGTTTAAAGCTCATTTGTATTCTCTACATAGCTCTGGAAGTTTCCAGACGTGGAGTGAAACTGTTTTGAAAGTAGGACAAATTGCTCCTTCCTGCATATGCTAATTTTTCACACTCACATAGGTTGTATACATTTTATGTATCCTGGCTTGACCTATTCAAGTAGCTGAAGGCCTGTCACCACCTCTAGAAACAAGATTCACACCAATCCAATTCAAATCATTTTTTCCAAAGGAATATGTTCTGGCCGGTCGAAAATGCATCTCACAAAAATAGGCATTTAAAAATATACTTTGCAGTTTCAGAACCCTAACATGACTGTGAAGTGTACACAAGTAAAACGGGACAGTTTCAAAGTACCTAATCCCTCATAAACTTCTGAGAGGAAGCATGTAATAAATCTACCTAATTTTCTGGAAAAGAAAGAGGCAGGATTTTTGTTATCACCTCAGATGGGACTCAAACCCACAATCCCTGGCTTAGGAGGCCAGTGCCTTATCCATTAGGCCACTGAGGCACACATGCATAGCTCTTTTCTAGAGGCATTATTTAAATGTATTCTATGGTCAGACACCGGTGTGTGCACACAGGGCCTTTCTCACTTCTCTCTATAAGTAAACTTCCCATTTTCATCCTCTTCCATCCCCGACTTTAACGCTCTCTTCTATGCTATAATGGAGACTTTGCAATTTTAGCAAGTGGAGAGAAATTGGAGAACCACTTTCGACTCCACACTTCTTCTTCACTTACTTCTTTTCTCAATATACTGGGCTTAGAAAATGGTATCAAGCCATCCTTATCATCAGTAGGACACGGAAAGAGGCACTAAGTCTCCTAACCAAGTTCAACCACACTCTGCAACTTAACCATTGCACTACAAATTAGGCAACGGGGGCATCAGCAAAGGCAGCCAATGTGCCGATCCTTTATAAATTTTGTGTAGTACTTTTCTTACTCGGAGGCAAAATCAGCACTTTAACTGCCCAAATCATACAGATTTTACCAATGTAGCACTCTATGCACACATAGGCACACACCTTGCAGTTCTTCTACACACACTTAAGCTAAAAACCCATTCTGTCACGTCAAAATTCTGCAAACCTATTACATATTCAGTGCGTCGGCATAGAAGCACTTTTTAATGCCACTAAAATGCACAAGTAGTTAGACTGAAGATGCAACCTGAATGAGTTTACAGTATGTACTCCACTTTATTAATGATTAGTACTGAGAAAGTGAGGACTACAAGAGTATTGGAAAAGACTTTTTCCACTCTGAATGTAAAGCAGATTGTGTGACCATTGGCCAAAAACGACCACGAAGGGACTCGAACCCTCAATCTTCTGATCCGAAGTCAGACACCTTATCCATTAGGCCACGCGGTCATCCGTCCACCTGAGATGATTTTTATCATGTAGGTGGTATGCATGGATGGAGAACATATTATTGAAAGGTATTCAGGTTTACATCCCATAGTGTTCTTTCAGCTCTTTTCGCTGGAAGCACTTTTTTGGAATCTATATATTGAGAATTTTATGAGTACGATATGCTTTTGTTTTCCTTTTTCCATACAAACCTCTTTCCTCATGAGTTTAAAGCTCATTTGTATGCTCTACATAGCTCTGGACGTTTCCAGACGTGGAGTGAAACTGTTTTGAAAGTAGTACAAATTGCTCCTTCCTGCATATGCTAATTTTTCACACTCACATAGGTTGTATAAGTTTTATGAATCCTGGCTTGACCTATTCAAGTAGCTGAAAGCCTGTCACCACCTCTAGAAACAAGATTCACACCAATCCAATTCATATCATTTTTTCCAAAGGAATATGTTCTGGCCGGTCGAAAATGCATCTCACAAAAATAGGCATTTAAGAATCTACTTTGCAGTTTCAGAACACTAACATGACTGTGAAGTGTACACAAGTAAAATGGGACCGTTTCAAAGTACCTAATCCCTCATAAACTTCTGAGAGGAAGCATGTAATAAATCTACCTAATTTTCTGGAAAAGAAAGAGGGAGGATTTTTGTTATCACCTCAGATGGGACTTGAACCCACAATCCCTGGTTTAGGAGGCCAGTGCCTTATCCATTAGGCCACTGAGGTACACATGCATAGCTCTTTTCTAGAGGCATTATTTAAATGTATTCTATGGTCAGACACTGGTGTGTGCACACAGGGCATTTCTCACTTCTCTCTATAAGTAAACTTCCCATTTTCATCCTCTTCCATCCCCGACTTTAACGCTCTCTTCTATGCTATAATGGAGACTTTGCAATTTTTGCAAGTGGAGAGAAATTGGAGAACCACTTTCGACTCCACACTTCTTCTTCACTTACTTCTTTTCTCAATATACTGGGCTTAGAAAATGGTATCAAGCCATCCTTATCATCAGTAGGACACGGAAAGAGGCACTAAGTCTCCTAACCAAGTTCAACCACACTCTGCAACTTAACCATTGCACTACAAATTAGGCAACGGGGGCATCAGCAAAGGCAGCCAATGTGCCGATCCTTTATACATTTTGTGTAGTACTTTTCTTACTCGGAGGCAAAATCAGCACTTTAACTGCCCAAATCATACAGATTTTACCAATGTAGCACTCTATGCACACATAGGCACACACCTTGCAGTTCTTCTACACACACTTAAGCTAAAAACCCATTCTGTCACGTCAAAATTCTGCAAACCTATTACATATTCAGTGCGTCGGCATAGAAGCACTTTTTAATGCCACTAAAATGCACAAGTAGTTAGACTGAAGATGCAACCTGAATGAGTTTACAGTATGTACTCCACTTTATTAATGATTAGTAATGAGAAAGTGAGGACTACAAGAGTATTGGAAAATACTTTTTCCACTCTGAATGTAAAGCAGATTGTGTGACCATTGGCCAAAAACGACCACAAAGGGACTCGAACTCTCAATCTTCTGATCCGAAGTCAGACGCCTTATCCATTAGGCCACGCGGTCATCCGTCCACCTGATATGATTTTTATCATGTAGGTGGTATGCATGGATGGAGAACATATTATTGAAAGGTATTCAGGTTTACATCCCATAGTGTTCTTTCAGCTCTTTTCGCTGGAAGCACTTTTTTGGAATCTATATATTGAGAATTTTATGAGTACGATATGCTTTTGTTTTCCTTTTTCCATACAAACCTCTTTCCTCATGAGTTTAAAGCTCATTTGTATGCTCTACATAGCTCTGGAAGTTTCCAGACGTGGAGTGAAACTGTTTTGAAAGTAGGACAAATTGCTCCTTCCTGCATATGCTAATTTTTCACACTCACATAGGTTGTATAAGTTTTATGAATCCTGGCTTGACCTATTCAAGTAGCTGAAAGCCTGTCACCACCTCTAGAAACAAGATTCACACCAATCCAATTCATATAATTTTTTCCAAAGGAATATGTTCTGGCCGGTCGAAAATGCATCTCACAAAAATAGGCATTTAAAAATCTACTTTGCAGTTTCAGAACACTAACATGACTGTGAAGTGTACACAAGTAAAATGGGACCGTTTCAAAGTACCTAATCCCTCATAAACTTCTGAGAGGAAGCATGTAATAAATCTACCTAATTTTCTGGAAAAGAAAGAGGCAGGATTTTTGTTATCACCTCAGATGGGACTCGAACCCATAATCCCTGGTTTAGGAGGCCAGTGCCTTATCCTTTAGGCCACTGAGGCACACATGCATATCTCTTTTCTAGAGGCATTATTTAAATGTATTCTATGGTCAGACACCGGTGTGTGCACACAGGGCATTTCTCACTTCTCTCTATAAGTAAACTTCCCATTTTCATCCTCTTCCATCCCCGACTTTAACGCTCTCTTCTATGCTATAATGGAGACTTTGCAATTTTAGCAAGTGGAGAGAAATTGGAGAACCACTTTCGACTCCACACTTCTTCTTCACTTACTTCTTTTCTCAATATACTGGGCTTAGAAAATGGTATCAAGCCATCCTTATCATCAGTAGGACACGGAAAGAGGCACTAAGTCTCTGCTATAATCTATTGTTGTTGTTGTACATCTTCCTCATTGCTGTCCTGTTCCTTGCTGCTCAGCCATGAGTGATGTCACTTGGAATGTTGAGTGTGGGGGACTGGAGGAGTTGGCAGTTGGAGAGATGGGGCTGAGCAGCAGGGAGGCTGCTCCTGGTGGGGTTTTACAGGGGCTTTACTGGGGCCTAGCTGAGGCCTTACATGAGATCTACATGGACTTTATGGCTAACCAATAAACCTATAACTTGTTCTACGTAACCTGTCTACGAGACATCTTTCATTATTACACTGGCGACGATTTGGAGGAACTAACGCGTGTGCTGGATTATGCTTTATGAAGCTTAAAGGATTTTAAAGAGAAAGGAACTCCAAGAGTAATTCAAGTAAAAGGACTTCAAGTAACTTCAAGTGAAATTGCATATTTTCAGGAAGCTGGCACTCAAGAGCCCCACCAGTGACCACTCCATCGGTCGCCCTAATATGTAAGTGCCAGTTTCTGTTGAATCTCTAGTTCTCTTCGAATGAAACAGAACCTACATGTTGCCTTGGTAATGTTTATTAGGTCCTGCTGTCCTTTCTGAGATTGGCAGTACTAGTGATGGACGTGCCAGATGATGGACTTGGGTGAGTGTTTCCCCAAAGGACATTTCTGACTATCTGAAACGGTCAGCTCTGCCGATTTCTGATGTTAAAGCCTGCTCCTGTTCTGGGTTTTTTTTCGAATTTGCCCTGTAGAAAGAAGCTGTGGGGATTTTACACTAGCAGCGTGTGTTTTTGTATCCTTGGAGGATCTTTTGCGCACCAAAGAGGACTGTTGTGATGTTGGGTGCGATCTCTATCAAGCGTGGAGAGACAGACTAACTGTAATGCGAGCTTAGCTACTGACACTCTTTTGTCGGGGGCATAAATCGAGCCCCAAGGAGTGTTTGCTTGAACTTTGTGCTCGCATGGAGCATTGGTGCGGTGCAGTTTTGGGAGTACATTAACGATTTAAGATGGCGGCGGTAACGATTGTATTTGTTGCCAGTCTCTGCATGAGGTTTGAACGCTTACCGGCATTCTGTGGGAAGCGCGTGGTTCTCTTTGAATGTGGGTTTCCACGCGCTGAGCCTTCCTGCAAGTTTCTTTTTGATGCGCGTCGTAGCGGGACGCGTATGGACAATGCGGATGTTTCCTTAGCAACCTCACCGTTGTTGTCATCCTACGGCGTTACGTAGTTCAACGTGGAAGCTCGCCGGACGTTGCCCTGGTAACCACTGTACTGTGTGGAGACACTTTCAGAGCTTTCATGCGCTGGGAGCCATCCGGGGCCTTCGTCAATCAGCGTGCCTCCATTTTAGGATCTAGTTGCAAGCATGCATTTCACTCGCGCTTCCAACCACGTCTTTCACGTTTTGCCAACCACGTTTTTTTTTGTGTGTCTGCCGGAATAAAGAGTGAACAAAACTAGATGGAGTTGGGGGACAACGCTGTATAATTGTGCCGCAATAATGAAAAGACATTGGAGGAACTGGTTTCAAGGTTTTGTCGAGCAAACGCAGACACATTGAAGTTTTCTTTTCGTCTTTGCTTGTCAAGTGGTGGACTTTTAATTGTAGCAAGCATCTGTTTTTCTGAGGCATCGTGGGACTGAGGTGGCCCTCGGGTGAGAAGTCGCTCACTGGTCACTCTAATAATAATTTATTATTGCATGTCGTTTTTTTATTGCTGTGATTGCTTCCCATGCCTATGAAGCTGTGTTTTGTTGTGATATTTGCGTTGAGGGTTTTGTTTCCCTAGGACGTGGGGGTTGGTCATGGGTTATAAATATCCATAGTATATTGCGAGTGTGTTTTAGGGTTAAGGGATACCCTAAATTTTGTCTTGGGTTTTGGTTACTCATAGTTTACTGCGAGAGTGTTTTAGGGTTTAGGGATACCCTGGTTTGCTAGTTATACTTACCCATAAGAGATTTTGGGTGTGTTTGGGGTTTAAGGTTACCCTGTGTTTGTTAGGGTCAAAGGATACCCTAAATGGTTTTGGGTTTTGGATTACCCATAGTTTGTGCGAGCTTTGCAATTTTGAGGTGTTTTGGGGGCTAATTGCCCGGTTTTGGATCATAGGGGGTTGTTCCCCTATTTCTCAGTCTAAGGGAGGTGTTTTCCCCTATAGGGAGGTGTTTTCCCCTATTACAGAATTTGGAGTTTCATAGGGAGGTGCGTTTCCCTATTTCAATGTTCTATGTGTCTAAGGGAGGTGTTTTCCCCTATAGGGAGGTGTTTTCCCCTATTACAGTTTTTGGAGTTTCATAGGGAGGTGCGTTTCCCTATTTCAATGTTCTATGTGTCTAAGGGAGGTGTTTTCCCCTATAGGGAGGTGTTTTCCCCTATTACAGTATTGGAGTTTCATAGGGAGGTGCGTTTCCCTATTTCAATGTTCTATGTGTCTAAGGGAGGTGTTTTCCCCTATAGGGAGGTGTTTTCCCCTATTACAGTATTGGAGTTTCATAGGGAGGTGTGTTTCCCTATTTCTATGTTCTAAGTGTCTTACGGAGGTGTTTTTTTTTTTGGTAGTGTGTACCCATCTAATTGGTTTTCCTAGGGAGGGGGATGGGGTTCATTATTCTTTTGTTATAGTTATTTTCTTGCGACTATTTGCTGATTTGATGTATAATTATTTGCATAATGTACTTTCTTTTTATTTCTACTTTATTTAGGCAAAGGTATTTTGTGCTATCTTGATTCAATGCATTTATATCTTTTGCTTAGTTTTTCTAAGGAAGGAAGATGTGCTATAATCTATTGTTGTTGTTTGTACATCTTCCTCATTGCTGTCCTGTTCCTTGCTGCTCAGCCATGAGTGAGGTCATTTGGAATGTTGGGTGTGAGGGACTGGAGGAGTTGGCAGTTGGGAGAGATGGGGCTGAGCAGCAGGGAGGCTGCTCCTGGTGGGGCTCCACTGGAGATCTGAGCCCTTACAGATGATCTTTATATGAACTTTGTTACCTGTTAAATAAACCTACAACCTGTTCTAAGCGGCCTGTCTACGAGACATCCTTCATTATTACAGTCTCCTAACCAAGTTCAACCACACTCTGCAACTTAACCATTGCACTACAAAGTAGGCAACGGGGGCATCTGCAAAGGCAGCCAATGTGCCGATCCTTTATACATTTTGTGTAGTACTTTTCTTACTCGGAGGCAAAATCAGCACTTTAACTGCCCAAATCATACATATTTTACACATGTACCACTCTATGCACACATAGGCACACACCTTGCAGTTCTTCTACACACACTTAAGCTAAAAACCCATTCTGTCACGTCAAAATTCTGCAAACCTATTACATATTCAGTGCGTCGGCATAGAAGCACTTTTTAATGCCACTAAAATGCACAAGTAGTTAGACTGAAGATGCAACCTGAATGAGTTTACAGTATGTACTCCACTTTATTAATGATTAGTACTGAGAAAGTGAGGACTACAAGAGTATTGGAAAAGACTTTTTCCACTCTGAATGTAAAGCAGATTGTGTGACCATTGGCCAAAAACGACCACAAAGGGGCTCGAACCCTCAATTTTCTGATCCGAAGTCAGACGCCTTATCCATTAGGCCACGCGGTCATCCGTCCACCTGAGATGATTTTTATCATGTAGGTGGTATGCATGGATGGAGAACATATTATTGAAAGGTATTCAGGTTTACATCCCATAGTGTTCTTTCAGCTCTTTTCGCTGGAAGCACTTTTTTGGAATCTATATATTGAGAATTTTATGAGTACGACATGCTTTTGTTTTCCTTTTTCCATACAAACCTCTTTCCACATGAGTTTAAAGCTCATTTGTATGCTCTACATAGCTCTGGACGTTTCCAGACGTGGAGTGAAACTGTTTTGAAAGTAGTACAAATTGCTCCTTCCTGCATATGCTAATGTTTCACACTCACATAGGTTGTATAAGTTTTATGAATCCTGGCTTGACCTATTCAAGTAGCTGAAAGCCTGTCACCACCTCTAGAAACAATATTCACACCAATCCAATTCATATCATTTTTTCCAAAGGAATATGTTCTGGCCGGTCGAAAATGCATCTCACAAAAATAGGCATTTAAGAATCCACTTTGCAGTTTCAGAACACTAACATGACTGTGAAGTGTACACAAGTAAAATGGGACCGTTTCAAAGTACCTAATCCCTCATAAACTTCTGAGAGGAAGCATGTAATAAATCTACCTAATTTTCTGGAAAAGAAAGAGAGAGGATTTTTGTTATCACCTCAGATGGGACTTGAACCCACAATCCCTGGCTTAGGAGGCCAGTGCCTTATCCATTAGGCCACTGAGGCACACATGCATAGCTCTTTTCTAGAGGCATTATTTAAATGTATTCTATGGTCAGACACCGGTGTGTGCACACAGGGCATTTCTCACTTCTCTCTATAAGTAAACTTCCCATTTTCATCCTCTTCCATCCCCGACTTTAACGCTCTCTTCTATGCTATAATGGAGACTTTGCAATTTTAGCAAGTGGAGAGAAATTGGAGAACCACTTTCGACTCCACACTTCTTCTTCACTTACTTCTTTTCTCAATATACTGGGCTTAGAAAATGGTATCAAGCCATCCTTATCATCAGTAGGACACGGAAAGAGGCACTAAGTCTCCTAACCAAGTTCAACCACACTCTGCAACTTAACCATTGCACTACAAATTAGGCAACGGGGGCATCAGCAAAGGCAGCCAATGTGCCGATCCTTTATACATTTTGTGTAGTACTTTTCTTACTCGGAGGCAAAATCAGCACTTTAACTGCCCAAATCATACAGATTTTACACATGTAGCACTCTATGCACACATAGGCACACACTGCGCAGTTCTTCTACACACACTTAAGCTAAAAACCCATTCTGTCACGTCAAAATTCTGCAAACCTATTACATATTCAGTGCGTCGGCATAGAAGCACTTTTTAATGCCACTAAAATGCACAAGTAGTTAGACTGCAGATGCAACCTGAATGAGTTTACAGTATGTACTCCACTTTATTAATGATTAGTAATGAGAAAGTGAGGACTACAAGAGTATTGGAAAATACTTTTTCCACTCTGAATGTAAAGCAGATTGTGTGACCATTGGCCAAAAACGACCACGAAGGGACTCGAACCCTCAATCTTCTGATCCGAAGTCAGACGCCTTACCCATTAGGCCACGCGGTCATCCGTCCACCTGAGATGATTTTTATCATGTAGGTGGTATGCATGGATGGAGAACATATTATTGAAAGGTATTCAGGTTTACATCCCATAGTGTTCTTTCAGCTCTTTTCGCTGGAAGCACTTTTTTGGAATCTATATATTGAGAATTTTATGAGTACGATATGCTTTTGTTTTCCTTTTTCCATACAAACCTCTTTCCTCATGAGTTTAAAGCTCATTTGTATTCTCTACATAGCTCTGGAAGTTTCCAGACGTGGAGTGAAACTGTTTTGAAAGTAGGACAAATTGCTCCTTCCTGCATATGCTAATTTTTCACACTCACATAGGTTGTATACATTTTATGTATCCTGGCTTGACCTATTCAAGTAGCTGAAAGCCTGTCACCACCTCTAGAAACAAGATTCACACCAATCCAATTCAAATCATTTTTTCCAAAGGAATATGTTCTGGCCGGTCGAAAATGCATCTCACAAAAATAGGCATTTAAAAATATACTTTGCAGTTTCAGAACACTAACATGACTGTGAAGTGTACACAAGTAAAACGGGACAGTTTCAAAGTACCTAATCCCTCATAAACTTCTGAGAGGAAGCATGTAATAAATCTACCTAATTTTCTGGAAAAGTAAGAGGCAGGATTTTTGTTATCACCTCAGATGGGACTCGAACCCACAATCCCTGTTTTAGGAGGCCAGTGCCTTATCCATTAGGCCACTGAGGCACACATGCATAGCTCTTTTCTAGAGGCATTATTTAAATGTATTCTATGGTCAGACACCGGTGTGTGCACACAGGGCATTTCTCACTTCTCTCTATAAGTAAACTTCCCATTTTCATCCTCTTCCATCCCCGACTTTAACGCTCTCTTCTA
>NC_140585.1:134385703-134400703 GCF_964204655.1 Triturus cristatus
GCTGAGCTGAGCGTCGCATGCGAGTGAGGCACTGAGAGGTCCGTAAGAGGTCCGTGAGAGCCCGCAGAGGCCTGCCGAGACCCGGTGATATCCGTGGTGTCTCCGTGGTGTCTTCGATCCTGCGGGCGTGACCAGCAGCGGCGGCAGCAGTGGCGGAGAGCGGGGGTAGAGGCCAGTCAGCCTCGTGGAAAGGCTCGGTGGCGGAGGGGGCGAAGAGGGTTTAAAACTACCACCAAGTAAGTCGACCTGGGGGCTTGGGGGCGTGTGGTTGTTAACCCTGTGCACCAAGCTCCTCCACACGTCGCATTGCGTCCCCGCCCTCACATTCCTCCCCCCCTCTGCCTGTGGTATCTTAGGCCTTGGGCCCCTCTCTCCTGTCTGCCCCTGGCTCCCCACATTACCTCATTGTAGCTCTGGGCTCCTAGTTCGCTTATCGCTTGGCTCTGTCTGCACCCCACCTCTGCTTCGGTCAGCCCTTCGGGCAGTCAGTCAGCCGTTCTGGTCGCTGTCACCTCGCCGGTTACTGAGCTCTCCGCCCACAGTTCTGCTCCCCCCGCGCCCCTCAACCGCCCTAGCCCGTCGCTATCAGCGCCCAGCGCTGTTCCCACGGCCCAGGGGGGGTTTGACCCACTACGCTGGCCCGGTCCCCTTTCTCCCCCTCGCGTTGCGGCTTTACCGGTTTTGAACTGGGCAGTGCCTGACCAGCCGTGAAGGCTTGGGGGGGTAGGGTACTGGGAGCTAGGCAGGGTGACTAGTCATTAGGGTCAGCCCCCTAAGAGCTGTTGGGTGCACCTGTTGGGAGGCTGCGACCAAGGTCAAGGGATTAGCAAGTGGTTGGGCGGGGTCTAAGAAGCGGGGGGGTGCCCTTGTCCAAGCTGTCAAAATCAGCTGAGTCCGTTCCGCGGCCGAGCTCGGACAATCCTAGTAAGCCTGGCCTGTCCGGGGAGTCAACCCGGTCCCCTACGCCTTCTTGTATTCCAGCAAAACACACTTCATTTTGGTTGGCCTCCCGGCAATCAAGGATTTTGTTTAAGTGTTGTATAACCCAGTCTATTAACTCACAGACTTAACAGGCTCTCCATAACTACGGAAGAGATGAGATCCGGGAATACGAGAAAAGCCCCTCCAGCCTTAAAACGGAAGAAATTAAAACGGCTAGTCGCAGCATCGGACTCTGCTCTTGTCATTCCGGAGATCGTTCCAGAGCCCACGGATCCACCGAGGTCGCCCATCTCTAAGAGTCGGCAATATATTAACAAAAGCGACATGCAATCACCTCTTATATCCCCTGCGCGCTCCCTAAAGTCATACTCGCTACTGGACTACTTTAAAAAAGCCCCGGGCGCAACCAAACCTAGTAACTCAACTCAAGCCTCTGAGCCTAATTTTCTCCCCAAAGTATCCACCATTCCGGCCCATGATCCGGATGTTTTCATTTTTGGGTCAGCCTCTGTCTTTCGGAAAACCGTTTCAGAATGTCCTTTGACTACTTCTCAATCATCGGGTTCAAGCTGTCATCAACCCTTACCAAGTCAGCCTCCCCTCTCTCTTGTATCTGTTAATCAAGAGCTTTGCCACAATCAGCTACAGTTTGTGAGTCCAACCTACAATCTAAGTCCTTCAGCTCCATATGCTTCGCAATTGGAGAACGTTTTCGTTATATCTCCACACAATCCTCAGGTGCTTGAGACGGCTCCCACTGTGCCCCATACTCATCAAATTCCTGCACAAATTCATGGGCATAATGACTTAATCTCCATTTCTGACATGCTCAGCTCAGGTTCACCGCAGGTCCTAAACTTCCTGGAGGGGAGCCCTGACCAAGCTAAACCGCAAAAGCGTTCACTCTCACCCCAAGCTGTTACCCCAACCTCTTCTAAGGCTTTTCTAAAGTCAGAATTAAAAGATCAACGGCTAGTAGATCTGTCCTTTTCTTTCTCGAATACCTTTTCTTCACCTAACAACTCTCCCCACCCAATATCAATAAAGGAGCCCCACCATGATCCTGTCACAACCCCGACCGTTTGGCCCCAATTACTTCAGACTTTTCAATCTACAGTCACTGCCCTAAACTACCATTCGGACAAATTGGACACTCAGGTGGACCTACTGAACACTTTAGCTCTGTTCACTGCAGGGATCGACAGCAAGCTGGACAAACTCAACAATCTAATAATGAGTGCGCAAGCATCGTCAAAATTGGCCCAGTCAATCTGCTGCTGTTCACCCATTATTGATTCCCTCTCCTCGCTTCCAGACTTTTTAACCAGTGTCCTTAATGAAGTAAAACTGCTGAAGGGTGGCGCCGTTCTGTCTCGGCTTGATCAACTCCCTCGATCTTTCTCAACTCGCGATTCAGATAAGGCGACTACCCCAACACCAACAGTTTCTGGGGTCCAGACGAGAGAAGAACAAAAAAGCTCTACAACGCAGTCGGACCTTCAAGACGACACTCACCCAGCCCATGGCTCTTCACGTCTGACAGCACCTTTTGTCCAAGCTGCTATAAGCCCTCAGACAAGAATTGGGCTTCCTAATGGCATTGTTAGTATTAAGGCAGGGTCAAGTTTCATTTCAGCGGTCGTGGCTCCCCCCATCCCCGATACGCTCCACCCCCCTATCCCACCATGTAGCAAGAGAGAGCGCAAGCGTCAACGAAAACAACGGAATAAATCAAGACTTAACATCAAAGCTGACCCTCCTAAACTATTTCCATTGTTTTCAATCACCACCAATAAAAATATTCCCACCACTTCACTACCTGCAGCAATACCAGTAAGTCCGCCTCGAAGCCCGCACAAGGCCGAGATAATTACAACCACTAACCAACAGATTCCTCTGAGTAGTCTTGAGCTAAGTCCTGCACCACCGGGAAATGGGCCTTTAGAATCTCAGCCGGCTACAAATGAACCAAGAGGTAGCCCCACTGAGATAACCACAATGTGGCCATTAACTACATTATTTCAACCTCAAGTGGCGTCGTTGTCAACTCCATCTCGACGTATTCCGACAATCCACAAAACAATCTCCAATAATTTATCAACTTTACTAAAAGATTCTCGGTCATCTGGGCAAGGCACACAGGCCCTCCACCGACCTCATCAGAGTCCACACCCAGTCACTCCAAATACCATTCTCCTACAGCCTAATTTATCCCGGCCTTCAGATTCTGATATTAGAGATACACATTCTCTAAAAATTCTTCTTGCCCCCGAATACAAATCAAAAGGTCGGCAGGATATTCTCAACAGATCCAATATAATTAAATTAGCTAATAGTGTTCCGGGCTTTGAGGCCTTGTCTTCGGTCGATATCGAGTCAATCGAATTTCTCCCCCCAAGGGGTTCTCAACCCTCTGAGGTAACCGTGGTGTCCCTTAAGTCTACCACTTGGGTACAACTATTCTTAGACCAAAAGCCCCTATTTCGGAAATGGGGCATCAAAATCTACCCCTATTCCATGCCTGGATACCCCACAATGTTAACTCAACATCTCCCCACTTTGCTAAGTGGGGAGAAAAAAAGGCCTTATTCAATCCTTAAAAATGCCTTAGGATCTCTTCAATCGACCGAAGACGCACGGTCCAATCCCCTGAATTTTGATAAATCTTCTGACTGGGGCTGGCTTCCAGCCACTTTGTCTCGTAATATACCAGATTGACCACGTGATGACCTTCTTGTAGCCCAGGCTCAGTCAGGATCCCCTTTACATCCCCCCTCAATCACTCTGTTCCCCCAGCCACAGTCTTTGCTCTCCCTTTGTTCCTGGAATATTAGTGGTCTTTCCCAGAAACTCATTAACTCAGAGATCCATTCTTTTATCTTTGATCATGACCTAATTGCACTCCAAGAAACCTGGGCTTCTCAATCTAGCCCAGTTATTGGCTTCATCGAATTCTGGAAACCGGCAATTAGATCTTGTCTCTACGGCCACCCTAAAGGCGGTCTGTCGATTTACGTTTCAAATAACCTAAAAGGCCCGATTGAGACACTGACCTTTGACGTAGACTGGTTACTTGGTGTTAAAATTAGTGCATGGAATAATCAGCGTTCCCTTCTTCTTCTTAATGTTTATATTAACCCTAACACCCGCTCAAAGAAGGCCCACTTATCGCGTCTAATGAAAATCGTGTGCGACCTGGTGGCGGATTATCCCAACTCGGACTACCTAATTACTGGAGATTTTAACACTAATCTTTTCCAGGGTAATCCCACCGATTACGAAGGGCTTTTTCCATTAACTACCCCGGAATTCAAGGCCCAGTCTAAACCCCTACACCAAGCCTATTGCGGCCTCGGTGAGCTCTGCGTGCTGCAATTTTTAAGCATTGGTTTCCTGGTAATGAATGGCAGATCTACGAAGGATACTCCCCCTAACTGGTCCTGGTCAAATGGTCGCAAATGCTCCTACTTAGATTACACCATCTGCAATTCAGCGCTGTTCCATCATTTGACCAACTATAGTATTCTCCCTCGTTCAGGAAGTGATCACCGTCCCCAAGTCGTTATCCTTAACATTCAGCCAGACTTTCATAAATCTGCCTCAATGACATGCCCAGGCATCCACACAGAAAACCTAAAACGGCTAAAATGGAACGATGATATCAGCCCTAACATCATGGAAGCCTGTTCGGTATTTATTTCAGGAAGTATCGCCGCAGCGGTCTTTTCCATGGGTGCGTGGTCATCTTTCTGCTCCCAACTAACAAGCTGCTTTCCCTCCAGCCAACACGCGCATAAGGCTTTTGTTAGCCACCAGTTCCAAATTTCCAGTTATACTAGGGCACTGAAAAAATCTAGAGACAAAGCTCTGCGCTCTCTCAAGTCATCCCCAGGAAATACTGAGCTTGCGAATGAGTATAAAACAATCCAAAAACTATTTAGGGTCGCAATACAATCTGACAAACGTTGCCATCTAGCCCAATTCTGGTGCAAACTTCTATGGGAGAGTAAAAGCTGCAACCCCAAAAGATTCTGGGCCCTAATCAACCGCCAAAGCGGTAGCTCCTCCGGATCCGGATCAGCAAATATCGCAGAAGCGACCTGGTCTGCCTATTTGACTGACCACTTTAAGGCCTCTGATGTCTCTGTGTCTACAATCTTACCCGGTTCTAAACAACTGTCACTCCATCCACAACTGAACAGTAGCAGCTCGATGGTCCGTTTTGATCCACGAGGTGAAGATCTGCGAGTCACTCAAGAAACGGTCACCAAAGTCCTTGCAAAAGCAAGATCCGACGGCGCTCCCGGTCCAAACGGCCTACCACAGTCCCTGTTCAAAACAAATATTGATTTATGGTCGCGATATTTATCCAATCTCTTCAATTGTGCACTGACCAGTTCAACCATCCCGGATTCCTGGCGAGGGGCAATAATTCACCCGATTTACAAGTCTGGCTCTCATGCATCCCCAAACAATTATAGACTAATAGCTTTGTTAGACATCGAAGCCAAGCTCTTTGCAGGAACATTATTGGGGGAACTGAGACATTGGGTAGAGCAGAACAATCTGATTCCATTGAACCAAACTGGCTTCACTGCCTCCTCGGGCACCATGACCAACTTACTATCACTGTCTATCATTGTCAACAAAGCATTAGTCACATCTAGCATGGTTTTTTGCTGTTTTATAGATTTTAAAGCTGCATTTGATCGGGTACCAAGGGCCGCACTATGGGAGAAGCTAAAAAAATGGGGGATCCCAGATAAGCTCCTGGACGCGATCATCCAACTTCATTCGGGCACGTGGGTACAAGTGAAGTTGGGGACCGGCACACATCTCTCTCGGAAAATTATGACAACTAGAGGAGTCAAACAGGGATGTGTGCTGGCCCCCCTCCTTTTTAATCTGTTCATAGCTGATCTGTCATCCTCCCTTGAGGAAACAAACAGTCATCCGCCCAAGATGGGAGGTGTCCCGATAAGCAATCTCTTATATGCCGATGACTTGGTCCTCTTTAGTTTGACACGGGTAGGGCTGCAGAGGCTGTTAAACAGACTGGAAGCCTATACAACCATGAATGGGTTGGAGGTCAACTTAAAGAAAACCCAAGTCGTCACTTTTGGTAGAAAGCTATACCGTGGGGGTGGTTGGCAGTTTAACAACTCTAGCCTTAGAATAGGAAATACCTACAAATATCTTGGGGTCACTTTTGACTCTAGGGGTAACTTTAACCAACAGCGTAAGGCTATCTCAGTAAAAGCCATGAACCTACAGGTAAGCTTCTGCAAGCTCTCAAGAAATTTGTCTGGCCCAAGCCTGTCCCCATTATTGGAAGTCATGAGAGCAAAAATTGGGCCCACTTTGACCTACGGTGCTGAGATTTTTAGGGGGAAATTAAACCCCTCTTTTAACCATCACGTGACGAAACTTTACAAAAAAATCCTCCACCTGCCCAAATCAGCTTCTGCTGCTCAGATCAGACTAGAATTCGGTTTGTTAAATTATGAAATTTCAGTCACTGGTCTGTATCTAAACCTGTGCCACAAACTGAGACAGGCAAAGCCAGGATCATTGGAGTCCCTAATTTGGTTGGATATTTCCCAGACAAATCATCGCGGCTTATACAGCCACCTTTTTAGGGATTCGATCCGTGAAATGTCTGCCGGTGCGTTATGGGACCTCAATCCTAGTAAAGCAGCATTCAAAACTAGTATTAAGAACTGCATTCGAATGAGGTCCTTGATCATCGATAAAGCCCAATTTGCCAAACGCAGACACGCCTGGGCAACAATGTCTTCATATGGTCGGTTAGCCCCCGCATCTTATTTATCCTGCACTTACTCCTTGCACCTAAAAATCAGTTTTATGGCCGCCAGACTGGGTGAATGGCAATTTCTAAAAGATCTTCCCGTCTGGCGTCGCCTGTCAGAGGACGTAATCTGCAGGGGGTGTGGCATGTCTCCCGAAACCATGGAGCATATAGTCTGCCTCTGTCCATCTTTCTTGTCACAACGCAGACGTAAACTGAAAACTGAGTGGAACAGGCTGGGAATCCGATCCTGCAGACAAGCAATCATTGCAGCATTATTGCCAGAAAACACAGTTCTAAACATCGCTTTTACAATTTTCTTACAAAATGCTTACCGCTCTTTTAAGTAGTTATGGGCTGGTTCGTTTTTATGCTTGTTTAAGAGCTATTCCATTTTTATCCTGTGATTTCTTAACTGCTGCTTACATTTTTTTATTGAATTGTTGACTTGCACAATTGGCTGTCATTTTACGGTCCATGGTTTGCACTTATGGTCCTTGTCAAAGACCTGAATCTAAATGCATTTTAAATGTTAAACTGGTCATTGTACTTCGCACACTAAGTCCTTTTCCATTGATAGATTGGAGAAGTTTTTTATTGTACTATGAAGTTTCCATTAACTACTGTTTTTATGTTAAGGTTTTGTTTTAAATGTTTTGCTGCGTAATTTTGAGGTGACCTTTTAAAGATATTTTTATATCTAAATAAAGTATACCTACCACCGACTCCACACTTCTTCTTCACTTACTTCTTTTCTCAATATACTGGGCTTAGAAAATGGTATCAAGCCATCCTTATCATCAGTAGGACACGGAAAGAGGCACTAAGTCTCTGCTATAATCTATTGTTGTTGTTGTACATCTTCCTCATTGCTGTCCTGTTCCTTGCTGCTCAGCCATGAGTGATGTCACTTGGAATGTTGAGTGTGGGGGACTGGAGGAGTTGGCAGTTGGAGAGATGGGGCTGAGCAGCAGGGAGGCTGCTCCTGGTGGGGTTTTACAGGGGCTTTACTGGGGCCTAGCTGAGGCCTTACATGAGATCTACATGGACTTTATGGCTAACCAATAAACCTATAACTTGTTCTACGTAACCTGTCTACGAGACATCTTTCATTATTACACTGGCGACGATTTGGAGGAACTAACGCGTGTGCTGGATTATGCTTTATGAAGCTTAAAGGATTTTAAAGAGAAAGGAACTCCAAGAGTAATTCAAGTAAAAGGACTTCAAGTAACTTCAAGTGAAATTGCATATTTTCAGGAAGCTGGCACTCAAGAGCCCCACCAGTGACCACTCCATCGGTCGCCCTAATATGTAAGTGCCAGTTTCTGTTGAATCTCTAGTTCTCTTCGAATGAAACAGAACCTACATGTTGCCTTGGTAATGTTTATTAGGTCCTGCTGTCCTTTCTGAGATTGGCAGTACTAGTGATGGACGTGCCAGATGATGGACTTGGGTGAGTGTTTCCCCAAAGGACATTTCTGACTATCTGAAACGGTCAGCTCTGCCGATTTCTGATGTTAAAGCCTGCTCCTGTTCTGGGTTTTTTTTCGAATTTGCCCTGTAGAAAGAAGCTGTGGGGATTTTACACTAGCAGCGTGTGTTTTTGTATCCTTGGAGGATCTTTTGCGCACCAAAGAGGACTGTTGTGATGTTGGGTGCGATCTCTATCAAGCGTGGAGAGACAGACTAACTGTAATGCGAGCTTAGCTACTGACACTCTTTTGTCGGGGGCATAAATCGAGCCCCAAGGAGTGTTTGCTTGAACTTTGTGCTCGCATGGAGCATTGGTGCGGTGCAGTTTTGGGAGTACATTAACGATTTAAGATGGCGGCGGTAACGATTGTATTTGTTGCCAGTCTCTGCATGAGGTTTGAACGCTTACCGGCATTCTGTGGGAAGCGCGTGGTTCTCTTTGAATGTGGGTTTCCACGCGCTGATCCTTCCTGCAAGTTTCTTTTTGATGCGCGTCATAGCGGGATGCGTATGGACAATGCGGATGTTTCCTTAGCAACCTCACCGTTGTTGTCATCCTACGGCGTTACGTAGTTCAACGTGGAAGCTCGCCGGACGTTGCCCTGGTAACCACTGTACTGTGTGGAGACACTTTCAGAGCTTTCATGCGCTGGGAGCCATCCGGGGCCTTCGTCAATCAGCGTGCCTCCATTTTAGGATCTAGTTGCAAGCATGCATTTCACTCGCGCTTCCAACCACGTCTTTCACGTTTTGCCAACCACGTTTTTTTTTGTGTGTCTGCCGGAATAAAGAGTGAACAAAACTAGATGGAGTTGGGGGACAACGCTGTATAATTGTGCCGCAATAATGAAAAGACATTGGAGGAACTGGTTTCAAGGTTTTGTCGAGCAAACGCAGACACATTGAAGTTTTCTTTTCGTCTTTGCTTGTCAAGTGGTGGACTTTTAATTGTAGCAAGCATCTGTTTTTCTGAGGCATCGTGGGACTGAGGTGGCCCTCGGGTGAGAAGTCGCTCACTGGTCACTCTAATAATAATTTATTATTGCATGTCGTTTTTTTATTGCTGTGATTGCTTCCCATGCCTATGAAGCTGTGTTTTGTTGTGATATTTGCGTTGAGGGTTTTGTTTCCCTAGGACGTGGGGGTTGGTCATGGGTTATAAATATCCATAGTATATTGCGAGTGTGTTTTAGGGTTAAGGGATACCCTAAATTTTGTCTTGGGTTTTGGTTACTCATAGTTTACTGCGAGAGTGTTTTAGGGTTTAGGGATACCCTGGTTTGCTAGTTATACTTACCCATAAGAGATTTTGGGTGTGTTTGGGGTTTAAGGTTACCCTGTGTTTGTTAGGGTCAAAGGATACCCTAAATGGTTTTGGGTTTTGGATTACCCATAGTTTGTGCGAGCTTTGCAATTTTGAGGTGTTTTGGGGGCTAATTGCCCGGTTTTGGATCATAGGGGGTTGTTCCCCTATTTCTCAGTCTAAGGGAGGTGTTTTCCCCTATAGGGAGGTGTTTTCCCCTATTACAGAATTTGGAGTTTCATAGGGAGGTGCGTTTCCCTATTTCAATGTTCTATGTGTCTAAGGGAGGTGTTTTCCCCTATAGGGAGGTGTTTTCCCCTATTACAGTTTTTGGAGTTTCATAGGGAGGTGTGTTTCCCTATTTCAATGTTCTATGTGTCTAAGGGAGGTGTTTTCCCCTATAGGGAGGTGTTTTCCCCTATTACAGTATTGGAGTTTCATAGGGAGGTGCGTTTCCCTATTTCAATGTTCTATGTGTCTAAGGGAGGTGTTTTCCCCTATAGGGAGGTGTTTTCCCCTATTACAGTATTGGAGTTTCATAGGGAGGTGTGTTTCCCTATTTCTATGTTCTAAGTGTCTTACGGAGGTGTTTTTTTTTTTGGTAGTGTGTACCCATCTAATTGGTTTTCCTAGGGAGGGGGATGGGGTTCATTATTCTTTTGTTATAGTTATTTTCTTGCGACTATTTGCTGATTTGATGTATAATTATTTGCATAATGTACTTTCTTTTTATTTCTACTTTATTTAGGCAAAGGTATTTTGTGCTATCTTGATTCAATGCATTTATATCTTTTGCTTAGTTTTTCTAAGGAAGGAAGATGTGCTATAATCTATTGTTGTTGTTTGTACATCTTCCTCATTGCTGTCCTGTTCCTTGCTGCTCAGCCATGAGTGAGGTCATTTGGAATGTTGGGTGTGAGGGACTGGAGGAGTTGGCAGTTGGGAGAGATGGGGCTGAGCAGCAGGGAGGCTGCTCCTGGTGGGGCTCCACTGGAGATCTGAGCCCTTACAGATGATCTTTATATGAACTTTGTTACCTGTTAAATAAACCTACAACCTGTTCTAAGCGGCCTGTCTTCGAGACATCCTTTAGTATTACAGTCTCCTAACCAAGTTCAACCACACTCTGCAACTTAACCATTGCACTACAAAGTAGGCAACGGGGGCATCAGCAAAGGCAGCCAATGTGCCGATCCTTTATACATTTTGTTTAGTACTTTTCTTACTCGGAGGCAAAATCAGCACTTTAACTGCCCAAATCATACATATTTTACACATGTACCACTCTATGCACACATAGGCACACACCTTGCAGTTCTTCTACACACACTTAAGCTAAAAACCCATTCTGTCACGTCAAAATTCTGCAAACCTATTACATATTCAGTGCGTCGGCATAGAAGCACTTTTTAATGCCACTAAAATGCACAAGTAGTTAGACTGAAGATGCAACCTGAATGAGTTTACAGTATGTACTCCACTTTATTAATGATTAGTACTGAGAAAGTGAGGACTACAAGAGTATTGGAAAAGACTTTTTCCACTCTGAATGTAAAGCAGATTGTGTGACCATTGGCCAAAAACGACCACAAAGGGGCTCGAACCCTCAATTTTCTGATCCGAAGTCAGACGCCTTATCCATTAGGCCACGCGGTCATCCGTCCACCTGAGATGATTTTTATCATGTAGGTGGTATGCATGGATGGAGAACATATTATTGAAAGGTATTCAGGTTTACATCCCATAGTGTTCTTTCAGCTCTTTTCGCTGGAAGCACTTTTTTGGAATCTATATATTGAGAATTTTATGAGTACGACATGCTTTTGTTTTCCTTTTTCCATACAAACCTCTTTCCACATGAGTTTAAAGCTCATTTGTATGCTCTACATAGCTCTGGACGTTTCCAGACGTGGAGTGAAACTGTTTTGAAAGTAGTACAAATTGCTCCTTCCTGCATATGCTAATGTTTCACACTCACATAGGTTGTATAAGTTTTATGAATCCTGGCTTGACCTATTCAAGTAGCTGAAAGCCTGTCACCACCTCTAGAAACAAGATTCACACCAATCCAATTCATATCATTTTTTCCAAAGGAATATGTTCTGGCCGGTCGAAAATGCATCTCACAAAAATAGGCATTTAAGAATCCACTTTGCAGTTTCAGAACACTAACATGACTGTGAAGTGTACACAAGTAAAATGGGACCGTTTCAAAGTACCTAATCCCTCATAAACTTCTGAGAGGAAGCATGTAATAAATCTACCTAATTTTCTGGAAAAGAAAGAGAGAGGATTTTTGTTATCACCTCAGATGGGACTTGAACCCACAATCCCTGGCTTAGGAGGCCAGTGCCTTATCCATTAGGCCACTGAGGCACAAATGCATAGCTCTTTTCTAGAGGCATTATTTAAATGTATTCTATGGTCAGACACCGGTGTGTGCACACAGGGCATTTCTCACTTCTCTCTATAAGTAAACTTCCCATTTTCATCCTCTTCCATCCCCGACTTTAACGCTCTCTTCTATGCTATAATGGAGACTTTGCAATTTTAGCAAGTGGAGAGAAATTGGAGAACCACTTTCGACTCCACACTTCTTCTTCACTTACTTCTTTTCTCAATATACTGGGCTTAGAAAATGGTATCAAGCCATCCTTATCATCAGTAGGACACGGAAAGAGGCACTAAGTCTCCTAACCAAGTTCAACCACACTCTGCAACTTAACCATTGCACTACAAATTAGGCAACGGGGGCATCAGCAAAGGCAGCCAATGTGCCGATCCTTTATACATTTTGTGTAGTACTTTTCTTACTCGGAGGCAAAATCAGCACTTTAACTGCCCAAATCATTCAGATTTTACACATGTAGCACTCTATGCACACATAGGCACACACTGCGCAGTTCTTCTACACACACTTAAGCTAAAAACCCATTCTGTCACGTCAAAATTCTGCAAACCTATTACATATTCAGTGCGTCGGCATAGAAGCACTTTTTAATGGCACTAAAATGCACAAGTAGTTAGACTGAAGATGCAACCTGAATGAGTTTACAGTATGTACTCCACTTTATTAATGATTAGTAATGAGAAAGTGAGGACTACAAGAGTATTGGAAAAGACTTTTTCCACTCTGAATGTAAAGCAGATTGTGTGACCATTGGCCAAAAACGACCACGAAGGGACTCGAACCCTCAATTTTCTGACCCGAAGTCAGACGCCTTATCCATTAGGCCACGCAGTCATCCGTCCACCTGAGATGAGTTTTATCATGTAGGTGGTATGCATGGATGGAGAACATATTATTGAAAGGTATTCAGGTTTACATCCCATAGTGTTCTTTCAGCTCTTTTCGCTGGAAGCACTTTTTTGGAATCTATATATTGAGAATTTTATGAGTACGATATGCTTTTGTTTTCCTTTTTCCATACAAACCTCTTTCCTCATGAGTTTAAAGCTCATTTGTATGCTCTACATAGCTCTGGACGTTTCCAGACGTGGAGTGAAACTGTTTTGAAAGTAGTACAAATTGCTCCCTCCTGCATATGCTAATTTTTCACACTCACATAGGTTGTATAAGTTTTATGAATCCTGGCTTGACCTATTCAAGTAGCTGAAAGCCTGTCACCACCTCTAGAAACAAGATTCACACCAATCCAATTCATATCATTTTTTCCAAAGGAATATGTTCTGGCCGGTCGAAAATGCATCTCACAAAAATAGGCATTTAAAAATCTACTTTGCAGTTTCAGAACACTAACATGACTGTGAAGTGTACACAAGTAAAATGGGACCGTTTCAAAGTACCTAATCCCTCATAAACTTCTGAGAGGAAGCATGTAATAAATCTACCTAATTTTCTGGAAAAGAAAGAGGGAGGATTTTTGTTATCACCTCAGATGGGACTTGAACCCACAATCCCTGGCTTAGGAGGCCAGTGCCTTATCCATTAGGCCACTGAGGCACACATGCATAGCTCTTTTCTAGAGGCATTATTTAAAAGTATTCTATGGTCAGACACCGGTGTGTGCACACAGGGCATTTCTCACTTCTCTCTATAAGTAAACTTCCCATTTTCATCCTTTTCCATCCCCGACTTTAACGCTCTGTTCTATGCTATAATGGAGACTTTGCAATTTTAGCAAGTGGAGAGAAATTGGAGAACCACTTTCGACTCCACACTTCTTCTTCACTTACTTCTTTTCTCAATTTACTGGGCTTAGAAAATGGTATCAAGCCATCCTTATCATCAGTAGGACACGGAAAGAGGCACTAAGTCTCCTAACCAAGTTCAACCACACTCTGCAACTTAACCATTGCACGACAAATTAGGCAAAGGGGTCATCAGCAAAGGCAGCCAATGTGCCGATCCTTTATACATTTTGTGTAGTACTTTTCTTACTCGGAGGCAAAATCAGCACTTTAACTGCCCAAATCATACAGATTTTACACATGTACCACTCTATGCACACATAGGCACACACCTTGCAGTTCTTCTACACACACTTAAGCTATAAACCCATTCTGTCACGTCAAAATTCTGCAAACCTATTACATATTCAGTGCGTCGGCATAGAAGCACTTTTTAATGCCACTAAAATGCACAAGTAGTTAGACTGAAGATGCAAACTGAATGAGTTTACAGTATGTATTCCACTTTATTAATGATTAGTAATGAGAAAGTGAGGACTACAAGAGTATTGGAAAAGACTTTTTCCACTCTGAATGTAAAGCAGATTGTGTGACCATTGGCCAAAAACGACCATGAAGGGACTCGAACCCTCTATCTTCTGATCCGAAGTCAGACGCCTTATCCATTAGGCCACACGGTCATCCGTTCACCTGAGATGATTTTTATCATGTAGGTGGTATGCATGGATGGAGAACATATTATTGAAAGGTATTCAGGTTTACATCCCATAGTGTTCTTTCAGCTCTTTTCGCTGGAAGCACTTTTTTGGAATCTATATATTGAGAATTTTATGAGTACGATATGCTTTTGTTTTCCTTTTTGCATACAAACCTCTTTCCTCATGAGTTTAAAGCTCATTTGTATGCTCTACATAGCTCTGGACGTTTCCAGACGTGGAGTGAAACTGTTTTGAAAGTAGTACAAATTGCTCCTTCCTGCATATGCAAATTTTTCACACTCACATAGGTTGTATAAGTTTTATGAATCCTGGCTTGACCTATTCAAGTAGCTGAAAGCCTGTCACCACCTCTAGAAACAAGATTCACACCAATCCAATTCAAATCATTTTTTCCAAAAGAATATGTTCTGGCCGGTCGAAAATGCATCTCACAAAAATAGGCATTTAAAAATCTACTTTGCAGTTTCAGAACACTAACATGACTGTGAAGTGTACACAAGTAAAATGGGACAGTTTCAAAGTACCTAATCCCTCATAAACTTCCGAGAGGAAGCATGTAATAAATCTACCTAATTTTCTGGAAAAGAAAGAGGGAGGAT
>NC_140585.1:134405703-134413203 GCF_964204655.1 Triturus cristatus
TTGCAATTTTAGCAAGTGGAGAGAAATTGGAGAACCACTTTCGACTCCACACTTCTTCTTCACTTACTTCTTTTCTCAATATACTGGGCTTAGAAAATGGTATCAAGCCATCCTTATCATCAGTAGGACACGGAAAGAGGCACTAAGTCTCCTAACCAAGTTCAACCACACTCTGCAACTTAACCATTGCACTACAAATTAGGCAACGGGGGCATCAGCAAAGGCAGCCAATGTGCCGATCCTTTATACATTTTGTGTAGTACTTTTCTTACTCGGAGGCAAAATCAGCACTTTAACTGCCCAAATCATACAGTTTTTACACATGTACCACTCTATGCACACATAGGCACACACCTTGCAGTTCTTCTACACACACTTAAGCTAAAAACCCATTCTGTCACGTCAAAATTCTGCAAACCTATTACATATTCAGTGCGTCGGCATAGAAGCACTTTTTAATGCCACTAAAATGCACAAGTAGTTAGACTGAAGATGCAACCTGAATGAGTTTACAGTATGTACTCCACTTTATTAATGATTAGTACTGAGAAAGTGAGGACTACAAGAGTATTGGAAAATACTTTTTCCACTCTGAATGTAAAGCAGATTGTGTGACCATTGGCCAAAAACGACCACGAAGGGACTTGAACCCTCAGTCTTCTGATCCGAAGTCAGACGCCTTATCCATTAGGCCACGCGGTCATCCGTCCACATGAGATGATTTTTATCATGTAGGTGGTATGCATGGATTGAGAACATATTATTGAAAGGTATTCAGGTTTACATCCCATAGTGTTCTTTCAGCTCTTTTCGCTGGAAGCACTTTTTTGGAATCTATATATTGAGAATTTTATGAGTACGATATGCTTTTGTTTTCCTTTTTTCATACAAACCTCTTTCCTCATGAGTTTAAAGCTCATTTGTATTCTCTACATAGCTCTGGAAGTTTCCAGACGTGGAGTGAAACTGTTTTGAAAGTAGTACAAATTGCTCCTTCCTGCATATGCTAATTTTTCACACTCACATAGGTTGTATACGTTTTATGTATCCTGGCTTGACCTATTCAAGTAGCTGAAAGCCTGTCACCACCTCTAGAAACAAGATTCACACCAATCCAATTCAAATCATTTTTTCCAAAGGAATATGTTCTGGCCGGTCGAAAATGCATCTCACAAAAATAGGCATTTAAAAATCTACTTTGCAGTTTCAGAACACTAACATGACTGTGAAGTGTACACAAGTAAAATGGGACGGTTTCAAAGTACCTAATCCCTCATAAACTTATGAGAGGAAGCATGTAATAAATCTACCTAATATTCTGGAAAAGAAAGTGGGAGGATTTTTGTTATCACCTCAGATGGGACTCAAACCCACAATCGCTGGCTTAGGAGGCCAGTGCCTTATCCATTAGGCCACTGAGGCACACATGCATAGCACTTTTCTAGAGGCAATATTTAAATTTATTCTATGGTCAGACACCGGTGTGTGCACACAGGGCATTTCTCACTTCTCTCTATAAGTAAACTTCCCATTTTCATCCTCTTCCATCCCCGACTTTAACGCTCTCTTCTATGCTATAATGGAGACTTTGCAATTTTAGCAAGTGGAGAGAAATAGGAGAACCACTTTCGACTCCACACTTCTTCTTCACTTACTTCTTTTCTCAATATACTGGGCTTAGAAAATGGTATCAAGCCATCCTTATCATCAGTAGGACACGGAAAGAGGCACTAAGTCTCCTAACCAAGTTCAACCACACTCTGCAACTTAACCATTGCACTACAAATTAGGCAACGGGGGCATCAGCAAAGGCAGCCAATGTGCCGATCCTTTATACATTTTGTGTAGTACTTTTCTTACTCGGAGGCAAAATCAGCACTTTAACTGCCCAAATCATACAGATTTTACACATGTAGCACTCTATGCACACATAGGCACACACCTTGCAGTTCTTCTACACACACTTAAGCTAAAAACCCATTCTGTCACGTCAAAATTCTGCAAACCTATTACATATTCAGTGCGTCGGCATAGAAGCACTTTTTAATGCCACTAAAATGCACAAGTAGTTAGACTGAAGATGCAACCTGAATGAGTTTACAGTATGTACTCCACTTTATTAATGATTAGTACTGAGAAAGTGAGGACTACAAGAGTATTGGAAAATACTTTTTCCACTCTGAATGTAAAGCAGATTGTGTGACCATTGGCCAAAAACGACCACGAAGGGACTCGAACCCTCAATCTTCTGATCCGAAGTCAGACGCCTTATCCATTAGGCCACGCGGTCATCCGTCCACCTGAGATGATTTTTATCATGTAGGTGGTATGCATGGATGGAGAACATATTATTGAAAGGTATTCAGGTTTACATCCCATAGTGTTCTTTCAGCTCTTTTCGCTGGAAGCACTTTTTTGGAATCTATATATTGAGAATTTTATGAGTACGATATGCTTTTGTTTTCCTTTTTCCATACAAACCTCTTTCCTCATGAGTTTAAAGCTCATTTGTATGCTCTACATAGCTCTGGACGTTTCCAGACGTGGAGTGAAACTGTTTTGAAAGTAGGACAAATTGCTCCTTCCTGCATATGCTAATTTTTCACACTCACATAGGTTGTATACATTTTATGTATCCTGGCTTGACCTATTCAAGTAGCTGAAAGCCTGTCACCACCTCTAGAAACAAGATTCACACCAATCCAATTCATATCATTTTTTCCAAAGGAATATGTTCTGGCCGGTCGAAAATGCATCTCACAAAAATAGGCATTTAAAAATATACTTTGCAGTTTCAGAACCCTAACATGACTGTGAAGTGTACACAAGTAAAACGGGACAGTTTCAAAGTACCTAATCCCTCATAAACTTCTGAGAGGAAGCATGTAATAAATCTACCTAATTTTCTGGAAAAGAAAGAGGCAGGATTTTGGTTATCACCTCAGATGGGACTCAAACCCACAATCCCTGGCTTAGGAGGCCAGTGCCTTATCCATTAGGCCACTGAGGCACACATGCATAGCTATTTTCTAGAGGCATTATTTAAATGTATTCTATGGTCAGACACCGGTGTGTGCACACAGGGCATTTCTCACTTCTCTCTATAAGTAAACTTCCCATTTTCATCCTCTTCCATCCCCGACTTTAACGCTCTCTTCTATGCTATAATGGAGACTTTGCAATTTTAGCAAGTGGAGAGAAATTGGAGAACCACTTTCGACTCCACACTTCTTCTTCACTTACTTCTTTTCTCAATATACTGGGCTAAGAAAATGGTATCAAGCCATCCTTATCATCAGTAGGACACGGAAAGAGGCACTAAGTCTCCTAACCAAGTTCAACCACACTCTGCAACTTAACCATTGCACTACAAATTAGGCAACGGGGGCATCAGCAAAGGCAGCCAATGTGCCGATCCTTTATACATTTTGAGTAGTACTTTTCTTACTCGGAGGCAAAATCAGCACTTTAACTGCCCAAATCATACAGATTTTACACATGTAGTACTCTATGCACACATAGGCACACACCTTGCAGTTCTTCTACACACACTTAAGCTAAAAACCCATTCTGTCGCGTCAAAATTCTGCAAACCTATTACATATTCAGTGCGTCGGCATAGAAGCACTTTTTAATGCCACTAAAATGGACAAGTAGTTAGACTGAAGATGCAACCTGAATGAGTTTACAGTATGTACTCCACTTTATTAATGATTAGTAATGAGAAAGTGAGGACTACAAGAGTATTGGAAAAGACTTTTTCCACTCTGAATGTAAAGCAGATTGTGTGACCATTGGCCAAAAACGACCACGAAGGGACTCGAACCCTCAATCTTCTGATCCGAAGTCAGACGCCTTATCCATTAGGCCACGCAGTCATCCGTCCACCTGAGATGATTTTTATCATGTAGGTGGTATGCATGGATGGAGAACATATTATTGAAAGGTATTCAGGTTTACATCCCATAGTGTTCTTTCAGCTCTTTTCGCTGGAAGCACTTTTTTGGAATCTATATATTGAGAATTTTATGAGTACGATATGCTTTTGTTTTCCTTTTTCCAAACAAACCTCTTTCCTCATGAGTTTAAAGCTCATTTGTATTCTCTACATAGCTCTGGAAGTTTCCAGACGTGGAGTGAAACTGTTTTGAAAGTAGGACAAATTGCTCCTTCCTGCATATGCTAATTTTTCACACTCACATAGGTTGTATAAGTTTTATGAATCCTGGCTTGACCTATTCAAGTAGCTGAAAGCCTGTCACCACCTCTAGAAACAAGATTCACACCAATCCAATTCAAATCATTTTTTCCAAAGGAATATGTTCTGGCCGGTCGAAAATGCATCTCACAAAAATAGGCATTTAAAAATATACTTTGCAGTTTCAGAACCCTAACATGACTGTGAAGTGTACACAAGTAAAACGGGACAGTTTCAAAGTACCTAATCCCTCATAAACTTCTGAGAGGAAGCATGTAATAAATCTACCTAATTTTCTGGAAAAGAAAGAGCCAGGATTTTTGTTATCACCTCAGATGGGACTCAAACCCACAATCCCTGGCTTAGGAAGCCAGTGCCTTATCCATTAGGCCACTGAGGCACACATGCATAGCTCTTTTCTAGAGGCATTATTTAAAAGTATTCTATGGTCAGACACCGGTGTGTGCACACAGGGCATTTCTCACTTCTCTCTATAAGTAAACTTCCCATTTTCATCCTCTTCCATCCCCGACTTTAACGCTCTCTTCTATGCTATAATGGAGACTTTGCAATTTTAGCAAGTGGAGAGAAATTGGAGAACCACTTTCGACTCCACACTTCTTCTTCACTTACTTCTTTTCTCAATATACTGGGCTTAGAAAATGGTATCAAGCCATCCTTATCATCAGTAGGACACGGAAAGAGGCACTAAGTCTCCTAACCAAGTTCAACCACACTCTGCAACTTAACCACTGCACTACAAATTAGGCAACGGGGGCATCAGCAAAGGCAGCCAATGTGCCGATCCTTTATACATTTTGTGTAGTACTTTTCTTACTCGGAGGCAAAATCAGCACTTTAACTGCCCAAATCATACAGATTTTACACATGTAGCACTCTATGCACACATAGGCACACACCTTGCAGTTCTTCTACTCACACTTAAGCTAAAAACCCATTCTGTCACGTCAAAATTCTGCAAACCTATTACATATTCAGTGCGTCGGCATAGAAGCACTTTTTAATGCCACTAAAATGCACAAGTAGTTAGACTGAAGATGCAACCTGAATGAGTTTACAGTATGTACTCCACTTTATTAATGATTAGTACTGAGAAAGTGAGGACTACAAGAGTATTGGAAAATACTTTTTCCACTCTGAATGTAAAGCAGATTGTGTGACCATTGGCCAAAAACGACCACGAAGGGACTCGAACCCTCAATCTTCTGATCCGAAGTCAGACGCCTTATCCATTAGGCCACGCGGTCATCCGTCCACCTGAGATGATTTTTATCATGTAGGTGGTATGCATGGATGGAGAACATATTATTGAAAGGTATTCAGGTTTACATCCCATAGTGTTCTTTCAGCTCTTTTCGCTGGAAGCACTTTTTTGGAATCTATATATTGAGAATTTTATGAGTACGATATGCTTTTGTTTTCCTTTTTCCATACAAACCTCTTTCCTCATGAGTTTAAAGCTCATTTGTATGCTCTACATAGCTCTGGACGTTTCCAGACGTGGAGTGAAACTGTTTTGAAAGTAGTACAAATTGCTCCTTCCTGCATATGCTAATTTTTCACACTCACATAGGTTGTATAAATTTTATGAATCCTGGCTTGACCTATTCAAGTAGCTGAAAGCCTGTCACCACCTCTAGAAACAAGATTCACACCAATCCAATTCAAATCATTTTTTCCAGAGGAATATGTTCTGGCCGGTCGAAAATGCATCTCACAAAAATAGGCATTTAAAAATCTACTTTGCAGTTTCAGAACACTAACATGACTGTGAAGTGTACACAAGTAAAATGGGACCGTTTCAAAGTACCTAATTCCTCATAAACTTCTGAGAGGAAGCATGTAATAAATCTACCTAATATTCTGGAAAAGAAAGAGGGAGGATTTTTGTTATCTCCTCAGATGGGACTTGAACCCACAATCCCTGGCTTAGGAGGCCAGTGCCTTATCCATTAGGCCACTGAGGCACACATGCATAACTCTTTTCTAGAGGCATTATTTAAATGTATTCTATGGTCAGACACCGGTGTGTGCACACAGGGCATTTCTCACTTCTCTCTATAAGTAAACTTCCCATTTTCCTCCTCTTCCATCCCCGACTTTAACGCTCTCTTCTATGCTATAATGGAGACTTTGCAATTTTAGCAAGTGGAGAGAAATTGGAGAACCACTTTCGACTCCACCCTTCTTCTTCACTTACTTCTTTTCTCAATATATTGGGCTTAGAAAATGGTATCAAGCCATCCTTATCATCAGTAGGACACGGAAAGAGGCACTAAGTCTCCTAACCAAGTTCAACCACACTCTGCAACTTAACCACTGCACTACAAATTAGGCAACGGGGGCATCAGCAAAGGCAGCCAATGTGCCGATCCTTTATACATTTTGTGTAGTACTTTTCTTACTCGGAGGCAAAATCAGCACTTTAACTGCCCAAATCATACAGATTTTACACATGTAGCACTCTATGCACACATAGGCACACACCTTGCAGTTCTTCTACACACACTTAAGCTAAAAACCCATTCTGTCACGTCAAAATTCTGCAAACCTATTACATATTCAGTGCGTCGGCATAGAAGCACTTTTTAATGCCACTAAAATGCACAAGTAGTTAGACTGAAGATGCAACCTGAATGAGTTTACAGTATGTACTCCACTTTATTAATGATTAGTACTGAGAAAGTGAGGACTACAAGAGTATTGGTAAATACTTTTTCCACTCTGAATGTAAAGCAGATTGTGTGACCATTGGCCAAAAACAACCACGAAGGGACTCGAACCCTCAATCTTCTGATCCGAAGTCAGACGCCTTATCCATTAGGCCACGCGGTCATCCGTCCACCTGAGATGATTTTTATCATGTAGGTGGTATGCATGGATGGAGAACATATTATTGAAAGGTATTCAGGTTTACATCCCATAGTGTTCTTTCAGCTCTTTTCGCTGGAAGCACTTTTTTGGAATCTATATATTGAGAATTTTATGAGTACGATATGCTTTTGTTTTCCTTTTTGCATACAAACCTCTTTCCTCATGAGTTTAAAGCTCATTTGTATGCTCTACATAGCTCTGGACGTTTCCAGACGTGGAGTGAAACTGTTTTGAAAGTAGTACAAATTGCTCCTTCCTGCATATGCTAATTTTTCACACTCACATAGTTTGTATAAGTTTTATGAATCCTGGCTTGACCTATTCAAGTAGCTGAAAGCCTGTCACCACCTCTAGAAACAAGATTCACACCAATCCAATTCAAATCATTTTTTCCAAAAGAATATGTT
>NC_140585.1:134415703-134423203 GCF_964204655.1 Triturus cristatus
CACAAGTAGTTAGACTGAAGATGCAACCTGAATGAGTTTACAGTATGTACTCCACTTTATTAATGATTAGTACTGAGAAAGTGAGGACTACAAGAGTATTGGAAAATACTTTTTCCACTCTGAATGTAAAGCAGATTGTGTGACCATTGGCCAAAAACGACCACGAAGGGACTCGAACCCTCAGTCTTCTGATCCGAAGTCAGACGCCTTATCCATTAGGCCACGCGGTCTTCCGTCCACCTGAGGTGATTTTTATCATGTAGGTGGTATGCATGGATTGAGAACATATTATTGAAAGGTATTCAGGTTTACATCCCATAGTGTTCTTTCAGCTCTTTTCGCTGGAAGCACTTTTTTGGAATCTATATATTGAGAATTTTATGAGTACGATATGCTTTTGTTTTCCTTTTTTCATACAAACCTCTTTCCTCATGAGTTTAAAGCTCATTTGTATTCTCTACATAGCTCTGGAAGTTTCCAGACGTGGAGTGAAACTGTTTTGAAAGTAGTACAAATTGCTCCTTCCTGCATATGCTAATTTTTCACACTCACATAGGTTGTATACGTTTTATGTATCCTGGCTTGACCTATTCAAGTAGCTGAAAGCCTGTCACCACCTCTAGAAACAAGATTCACACCAATCCAATTCAAATCATTTTTTCCAAAGGAATATGTTCTGGCCGGTCGAAAATGCATCTCACAAAAATAGGCATTTAAAAATCTACTTTGCAGTTTCAGAACACTAACATGACTGTGAAGTGTACACAAGTAAAATGGGACCGTTTCAAAGTACCTAATCCCTCATAAACTTCTGAGAGGAAGCATGTAATAAATCTACCTAATATTCTGGAAAAGAAAGTGGGAGGATTTTTGTTATCACCTCAGATGGGACTCGAACCCACAATCGCTGGCTTAGGAGGCCAGTGCCTTATCCATTAGGCCACTGAGGCACACATGCATAGCACTTTTCTAGAGGCAATATTTAAATTTATTCTATGGTCAGACACCGGTGTGTGCACACAGGGCATTTCTCACTTCTCTCTATAAGTAAACTTCCCATTTTCATCCTCTTCCATCCCCGACTTTAACGCTCTCTTCTATGCTATAATGGAGACTTTGCAATTTTAGCAAGTGGAGAGAAATAGGAGAACCACTTTCGACTCCACACTTCTTCTTCACTTACTTCTTTTCTCAATATACTGGGCTTAGAAAATGGTATCAAGCCATCCTTATCATCAGTAGGACACGGAAAGAGGCACTAAGTCTCCTAACCAAGTTCAACCACACTCTGCAACTTAACCATTGCACTACAAATTAGGCAACGGGGGCATCAGCAAAGGCAGCCAATGTGCCGATCCTTTATACATTTTGTGTAGTACTTTTCTTACTCGGAGGCAAAATCAGCACTTTAACTGCCCAAATCATACAGATTTTACACATGTAGCACTCTATGCACACATAGGCACACACCTTGCAGTTCTTCTACACACACTTAAGCTAAAAACCCATTCTGTCACGTCAAAATTCTGCAAACCTATTACATATTCAGTGCGTCGGCATAGAAGCACTTTTTAATGCCACTAAAATGCACAAGTAGTTAGACTGAAGATGCAACCTGAATGAGTTTACAGTATGTACTCCACTTTATTAATGATTAGTACTGAGAAAGTGAGGACTACAAGAGTATTGGAAAATACTTTTTCCACTCTGAATGTAAAGCAGATTGTGTGACCATTGGCCAAAAACGACCACGAAGGGACTCGAACCCTCAATCTTCTGATCCGAAGTCAGACGCCTTATCCATTAGGCCACGCGGTCATCCGTCCACCTGAGAGGATTTTTATCATGTAGGTGGTATGCATGGATGGAGAACATATTATTGAAAGGTATTCAGGTTTACATCCCATAGTGTTCTTTCAGCTCTTTTCGCTGGAAGCACTTTTTTGGAATCTATATATTGAGAATTTTATGAGTACGATATGCTTTTGTTTTCCTTTTTCCATACAAACCTCTTTCCTCATGAGTTTAAAGCTCATTTGTATGCTCTACATAGCTCTGGACGTTTCCAGACGTGGAGTGAAACTGTTTTGAAAGTAGGACAAATTGCTCCTTCCTGCATATGCTAATTTTTCACACTCACATAGGTTGTATACATTTTATGTATCCTGGCTTGACCTATTCAAGTAGCTGAAAGCCTGTCACCACCTCTAGAAACAAGATTCACACCAATCCAATTCATATCATTTTTTCCAAAGGAATATGTTCTGGCCGGTCGAAAATGCATCTCACAGAAATAGGCATTTAAAAATATACTTTGCAGTTTCAGAACCCTAACATGACTGTGAAGTGTACACAAGTAAAACGGGACAGTTTCAAAGTACCTAATCCCTCATAAACTTCTGAGAGGAAGCATGTAATAAATCTACCTAATTTTCTGGAAAAGAAAGAGGCAGGATTTTTGTTATCACCTCAGATGGGACTCAAACCCACAATCCCTGGCTTAGGAGGCCAGTGCCTTATCCATTAGGCCACTGAGGCACACATGCATAGCTATTTTCTAGAGGCATTATTTAAATGTATTCTATGGTCAGACACCGGTGTGTGCACACAGGGCATTTCTCACTTCTCTCTATAAGTAAACTTCCCATTTTCATCCTCTTCCATCCCCGACTTTAACGCTCTCTTCTATGCTATAATGGAGACTTTGCAATTTTAGCAAGTGGAGAGAAATTGGAGAACCACTTTCGACTCCACACTTCTTCTTCACTTACTTCTTTTCTCAATATACTGGGCTAAGAAAATGGTATCAAGCCATCCTTATCATCAGTAGGACACGGAAAGAGGCACTAAGTCTCCTAACCAAGTTCAACCACACTCTGCAACTTAACCATTGCACTACAAATTAGACAACGGGGGCATCAGCAAAGGCAGCCAATGTGCCGATCCTTTATACATTTTGTGTAGTACTTTTCTTACTCGGAGGCAAAATCAGCACTTTAACTGCCCAAATCATACAGATTTTACACATGTAGTACTCTATGCACACATAGGCACACACCTTGCAGTTCTTCTACACACACTTAAGCTAAAAACCCATTCTGTCACGTCAAAATTCTGCAAACCTATTACATATTCAGTGCGTCGGCATAGAAGCACTTTTTAATGCCACTAAAATGGACAAGTAGTTAGACTGAAGATGCAACCTGAATGAGTTTACAGTATGTACTCCACTTTATTAATGATTAGTAATGAGAAAGTGAGGACTACAAGAGTATTGGAAAAGACTTTTTCCACTCTGAATGTAAAGCAGATTGTGTGACCATTGGCCAAAAACGACCACGAAGGGACTCGAACCCTCAATCTTCTGATCCGAAGTCAGACGCCTTATCCATTAGGCCACGCAGTCATCCGTCCACCTGAGATGATTTTTATCATGTAGGTGGTATGCATGGATGGAGAACATATTATTGAAAGGTATTCAGGTTTACATCCCATAGTGTTCTTTCAGCTCTTTTCGCTGGAAGCACTTTTTTGGAATCTATATATTGAGAATTTTATGAGTACGATATGCTTTTGTTTTCCTTTTTCCAAACAAACCTCTTTCCTCATGAGTTTAAAGCTCATTTGTATTCTCTACATAGCTCTGGAAGTTTCCAGACGTGGAGTGAAACTGTTTTGAAAGTAGGACAAATTGCTCCTTCCTGCATATGCTAATTTTTCACACTCACATAGGTTGTATAAGTTTTATGAATCCTGGCTTGACCTATTCAAGTAGCTGAAAGCCTGTCACCACCTCTAGAAACAAGATTCACACCAATCCAATTCAAATCATTTTTTCCAAAGGAATATGTTCTGGCCGGTCGAAAATGCATCTCACAAAAATAGGCATTTAAAAATATACTTTGCAGTTTCAGAACCCTAACATGACTGTGAAGTATACACAAGTAAAACGGGACAGTTTCAAAGTACCTAATCCCTCATAAACTTCTGAGAGGAAGCATGTAATAAATCTACCTAATTTTCTGGAAAAGAAAGAGCCAGGATTTTTGTTATCACCTCAGATGGGACTCAAACCCACAATCCCTGGCTTAGGAAGCCAGTGCCTTATCCATTAGGCCACTGAGGGACACATGCATAGCTCTTTTCTAGAGGCATTATTTAAAAGTATTCTATGGTCAGACACCGGTGTGTGCACACAGGGCATTTCTCACTTGTCTCTATAAGTAAACTTCCCATTTTCATCCTCTTCCATCCCCGACTTTAACGCTCTCTTCTATGCTATAATGGAGACTTTGCAATTTTAGCAAGTGGAGAGAAATTGGAGAACCACTTTCGACTCCACACTTCTTCTTCACTTACTTCTTTTCTCAATATACTGGGCTTAGAAAATGGTATCAAGCCATCCTTATCATCAGTAGGACACGGAAAGAGGCACTAAGTCTCCTAACCAAGTTCAACCACACTCTGCAACTTAACCACTGCACTACAAATTAGGCAACGGGGGCATCAGCAAAGGCAGCCAATGTGCCGATCCTTTATACATTTTGTGTAGTACTTTTCTTACTCGGAGGCAAAATCAGCACTTTAACTGCCCAAATCATACAGATTTTACACATGTAGCACTCTATGCACACATAGGCACACACCTTGCAGTTCTTCTACTCACACTTAAGCTAAAAACCCATTCTGTCACGTCAAAATTCTGCAAACCTATTACATATTCAGTGCGTCGGCATAGAAGCACTTTTTAATGCCACTAAAATGCACAAGTAGTTAGACTGAAGATGCAACCTGAATGAGTTTACAGTATGTACTCCACTTTATTAATGATTAGTACTGAGAAAGTGAGGACTACAAGAGTATTGGAAAATACTTTTTCCACTCTGAATGTAAAGCAGATTGTGTGACCATTGGCCAAAAACGACCACGAAGGGACTCGAACCCTCAATCTTCTGATCCGAAGTCAGACACCTTATCCATTAGGCCACGCGGTCATCCGTCCACCTGAGATGATTTTTATCATGTAGGTGGTATGCATGGATGGAGAACATATTATTGAAAGGTATTCAGGTTTACATCCCATAGTGTTCTTTCAGCTCTTTTCGCTGGAAGCACTTTTTTGGAATCTATATATTGAGAATTTTATGAGTACGATATTCTTTTGTTTTCCTTTTTCCATACAAACCTCTTTCCTCATGAGTTTAAAGCTCATTTGTATGCTCTACATAGCTCTGGACGTTTCCAGACGTGGAGTGAAACTGTTTTGAAAGTAGTACAAATTGCTCCTTCCTGCATATGCTAATTTTTCACACTCACATAGGTTGTATAAATTTTATGAATCCTGGCTTGACCTATTCAAGTAGCTGAAAGCCTGTCACCACCTCTAGAAACAAGATTCACACCAATCCAATTCAAATCATTTTTTCCAAAGGAATATGTTCTGGCCGGTCGAAAATGCATCTCACAAAAATAGGCATTTAAAAATATACTTTGCAGTTTCAGAACCCTAACATGACTGTGAAGTGTACACAAGTAAAACGGGACAGTTTCAAAGTACCTAATCCCTCATAAACTTCTGAGAGGAAGCATGTAATAAATCTACCTAATTTTCTGGAAAAGAAAGAGCCAGGATTTTTGTTATCACCTCAGATGGGACTCAAACCCACAATCCCTGGCTTAGGAAGCCAGTGCCTTATCCATTAGGCCACTGAGGCACACATGCATAGCTCTTTTCTAGAGGCATTATTTAAAAGTATTCTATGGTCAGACACCGGTGTGTGCACACAGGGCATTTCTCACTTCTCTCTATAAGTAAACTTCCCATTTTCATCCTCTTCCATCCCCGACTTTAACGCTCTCTTCTATGCTATAATGGAGACTTTGCAATTTTAGCAAGTGGAGAGAAATTGGAGAACCACTTTCGACTCCACACTTCTTCTTCACTTACTTCTTTTCTCAATATACTGGGCTTAGAAAATGGTATCAAGCCATCCTTATCATCAGTAGGACACGGAAAGAGGCACTAAGTCTCCTAACCAAGTTCAACCACACTCTGCAACTTAACCACTGCACTACAAATTAGGCAACGGGGGCATCAGCAAAGGCAGCCAATGTGCCGATCCTTTATACATTTTGTGTAGTACTTTTCTTACTCGGAGGCAAAATCAGCACTTTAACTGCCCAAATCATACAGATTTTACACATGTAGCACTCTATGCACACATAGGCACACACCTTGCAGTTCTTCTACTCACACTTAAGCTAAAAACCCATTCTGTCACGTCAAAATTCTGCAAACCTATTACATATTCAGTGCGTCGGCATAGAAGCACTTTTTAATGCCACTAAAATGCACTAGTAGTTAGACTGAAGATGCAACCTGAATGAGTTTACAGTATGTACTCCACTTTATTAATGATTAGTACTGAGAAAGTGAGGACTACAAGAGTATTGGAAAATACTTTTTCCACTCTGAATGTAAAGCAGATTGTGTGACCATTGGCCAAAAACGACCACGAAGGGACTCGAACCCTCAATCTTCTGATCCGAAGTCAGACGCCTTATCCATTAGGCCACGCGGTCATCCGTCCACCTGAGATGATTTTTATCATGTAGGTGGTATGCATGGATGGAGAACATATTATTGAAAGGTATTCAGGTTTACATCCCATAGTGTTCTTTCAGCTCTTTTCGCTGGAAGCACTTTTTTGGAATCTATATATTGAGAATTTTATGAGTACGATATGCTTTTGTTTTCCTTTTTCCATACAAACCTCTTTCCTCATGAGTTTAAAGCTCATTTGTATGCTCTACATAGCTCTGGACGTTTCCAGACGTGGAGTGAAACTGTTTTGAAAGTAGTACAAATTGCTCCTTCCTGCATATGCTAATTTTTCACACTCACATAGGTTGTATACATTTTATGAATCCTGGCTTGACCTATTCAAGTAGCTGAAAGCCTGTCACCACCTCTAGAAACAAGATTCACACCAATCCAATTCAAATCATTTTTTCCAGAGGAATATGTTCTGGCCGGTCGAAAATGCATCTCACAAAAATAGGCATTTAAAAATCTACTTTGCAGTTTCAGAACACTAACATGACTGTGAAGTGTACACAAGTAAAATGGGACCGTTTCAAAGTACCTAATCCCTCATAAACTTCTGAGAGGAAGCATGTAATAAATCTACCTAATATTCTGGAAAAGAAAGAGGGAGGATTTTTGTTATCACCTCAGATGGGACTTGAACCCACAATCCCTGGCTTAGGAGGCCAGTGCCTTATCCATTAGGCCACTGAGGCACACATGCATAACTCTTTTCTAGAGGCATTATTTAAATGTATTCTATGGTCAGACACCGGTGTGTGCACACAGGGCATTTCTCACTTCTCTCTATAAGTAAACTTCCCATTTTCCTCCTCTTCCATCCCCGACTTTAACGCTCTCTTCTATGCTATAATGGAGACTTTGCAATTTTAGCAAGTGGAGAGAACTTGGAG
>NC_140585.1:134428203-134448203 GCF_964204655.1 Triturus cristatus
CGGAGGCAAAATCAGCACTTTAACTGCCCAAATCATACAGATTTTACACATGTAGCACTCTATGCACACATAGGCACACACCTTGCAGTTCTTCTACACACACTTAAGCTAAAAACCCATTCTGTCACGTCAAAATTCTGCAAACCTATTACATATTCAGTGCGTCGGCATAGAAGCACTTTTTAATGCCACTAAAATGCACAAGTAGTTAGACTGAAGATGCAACCTGAATGAGTTTACAGTATGTACTCCACTTTATTAATGATTAGTACTGAGAAAGTGAGGACTACAAGAGTATTGGAAAAGACTTTTTCCACTCTGAATGTAAAGCAGATTGTGTGACCATTGGCCAAAAACGACCACGAAGGGACTCGAACCCTCAATCTTCTGATCCGAAGTCAGACGCCTTATCCATTAGGCCACGCGGTCATCCGTCCACCTGAGAGGATTTTTATCATGTAGGTGGTATGCATGGATGGAGAACATATTATTGAAAGGTATTCAGGTTTACATCCCATAGTGTTCTTTCAGCTCTTTTCGCTGGAAGCACTTTTTTGGAATCTATATATTGAGAATTTTATGAGTACGATATGCTTTTGTTTTCCTTTTTCCATACAAACCTCTTTCCTCATGAGTTTAAAGCTCATTTGTATGCTCTACATAGCTCTGGACGTTTCCAGACGTGGAGTGAAACTGTTTTGAAAGTAGGACAAATTGCTCCTTCCTGCATATGCTAATTTTTCACACTCACATAGGTTGTATACATTTTATGTATCCTGGCTTGACCTATTCAAGTAGCTGAAAGCCTGTCACCACCTCTAGAAACAAGATTCACACCAATCCAATTCATATCATTTTTTCCAAAGGAATATGTTCTGGCCGGTCGAAAATGCATCTCACAAAAATAGGCATTTAAAAATATACTTTGCAGTTTCAGAACCCTAACATGACTGTGAAGTGTACACAAGTAAAACGGGACAGTTTCAAAGTACCTAATCCCTCATAAACTTCTGAGAGGAAGCATGTAATAAATCTACCTAATTTTCTGGAAAAGAAAGAGGCAGGATTTTTGTTATCACCTCAGATGGGACTCAAACCCACAATCCCTGGCTTAGGAGGCCAGTGCCTTATCCATTAGGCCACTGAGGCACACATGCATAGCTATTTTCTAGAGGCATTATTTAAATGTATTCTATGGTCAGACACCGGTGTGTGCACACAGGGCATTTCTCACTTCTCTCTATAAGTAAACTTCCCATTTTCATCCTCTTCCATCCCCGACTTTAACGCTCTCTTCTATGCTATAATGGAGACTTTGCAATTTTAGCAAGTGGAGAGAAATTGGAGAACCACTTTCGACTCCACACTTCTTCTTCACTTACTTCTTTTCTCAATATACTGGGCTAAGAAAATGGTATCAAGCCATCCTTATCATCAGTAGGACACGGAAAGAGGCACTAAGTCTCCTAACCAAGTTCAACCACACTCTGCAACTTAACCATTGCACTACAAATTAGGCAACGGGGGCATCAGCAAAGGCAGCCAATGTGCCGATCCTTTATACATTTTGTGTAGTACTTTTCTTACTCGGAGGCAAAATCAGCACTTTAACTGCCCAAATCATACAGATTTTACACATGTAGTACTCTATGCACACATAGGCACACACCTTGCAGTTCTTCTACACACACTTAAGCTAAAAACCCATTCTGTCACGTCAAAATTCTGCAAACCTATTACATATTCAGTGCGTCGGCATAGAAGCACTTTTTAATGCCACTAAAATGGACAAGTAGTTAGACTGAAGATGCAACCTGAATGAGTTTACAGTATGTACTCCACTTTATTAATGATTAGTAATGAGAAAGTGAGGACTACAAGAGTATTGGAAAAGACTTTTTCCACTCTGAATGTAAAGCAGATTGTGTGACCATTGGCCAAAAACGACCACGAAGGGACTCGAACCCTCAATCTTCTGATCCGAAGTCAGACGCCTTATCCATTAGGCCACGCAGTCATCCGTCCACCTGAGATGATTTTTATCATGTAGGTGGTATGCATGGATGGAGAACATATTATTGAAAGGTATTCAGGTTTACATCCCATAGTGTTCTTTCAGCTCTTTTCGCTGGAAGCACTTTTTTGGAATCTATATATTGAGAATTTTATGAGTACGATATGCTTTTGTTTTCCTTTTTCCAAACAAACCTCTTTCCTCATGAGTTTAAAGCTCATTTGTATTCTCTACATAGCTCTGGAAGTTTCCAGACGTGGAGTGAAACTGTTTTGAAAGTAGGACAAATTGCTCCTTCCTGCATATGCTAATTTTTCACACTCACATAGGTTGTATAAGTTTTATGAATCCTGGCTTGACCTATTCAAGTAGCTGAAAGCCTGTCACCACCTCTAGAAACAAGATTCACACCAATCCAATTCAAATCATTTTTTCCAAAGGAATATGTTCTGGCCGGTCGAAAATGCATCTCACAAAAATAGGCATTTAAAAATATACTTTGCAGTTTCAGAACCCTAACATGACTGTGAAGTGTACACAAGTAAAACGGGACAGTTTCAAAGTACCTAATCCCTCATAAACTTCTGAGAGGAAGCATGTAATAAATCTACCTAATTTTCTGGAAAAGAAAGAGCCAGGATTTTTGTTATCACCTCAGATGGGACTCAAACCCACAATCCCTGGCTTAGGAAGCCAGTGCCTTATCCATTAGGCCACTGAGGGACACATGCATAGCTCTTTTCTAGAGGCATTATTTAAAAGTATTCTATGGTCAGACACCGGTGTGTGCACACAGGGCATTTCTCACTTCTCTCTATAAGTAAACTTCCCATTTTCATCCTCTTCCATCCCCGACTTTAACGCTCTCTTCTATGCTATAATGGAGACTTTGCAATTTTAGCAAGTGGAGAGAAATTGGAGAACCACTTTCGACTCCACACTTCTTCTTCACTTACTTCTTTTCTCAATATACTGGGCTTAGAAAATGGTATCAAGCCATCCTTATCATCAGTAGGACACGGAAAGAGGCACTAAGTCTCCTAACCAAGTTCAACCACACTCTGCAACTTAACCACTGCACTACAAATTAGGCAACGGGGGCATCAGCAAAGGCAGCCAATGTGCCGATCCTTTATACATTTTGTGTAGTACTTTTCTTACTCGGAGGCAAAATCAGCACTTTAACTGCCCAAATCATACAGATTTTACACATGTAGCACTCTATGCACACATAGGCACACACCTTGCAGTTCTTCTACTCACACTTAAGCTAAAAACCCATTCTGTCACGTCAAAATTCTGCAAACCTATTACATATTCAGTGCGTCGGCATAGAAGCACTTTTTAATGCCACTAAAATGCACAAGTAGTTAGACTGAAGATGCAACCTGAATGAGTTTACAGTATGTACTCCACTCTATTAATGATTAGTACTGAGAAAGTGAGGACTACAAGAGTATTGGAAAATACTTTTTCCACTCTGAATGTAAAGCAGATTGTGTGACCATTGGCCAAAAACGACCACGAAGGGACTCGAACCCTCAATCTTCTGATCCGAAGTCAGACACCTTATCCATTAGGCCACGCGGTCATCCGTCCACCTGAGATGATTTTTATCATGTAGGTGGTATGCATGGATGGAGAACATATTATTGAAAGGTATTCAGGTTTACATCCCATAGTGTTCTTTCAGCTCTTTTCGCTGGAAGCACTTTTTTGGAATCTATATATTGAGAATTTTATGAGTACGATATGCTTTTGTTTTCCTTTTTCCATACAAACCTCTTTCCTCATGAGTTTAAAGCTCATTTGTATGCTCTACATAGCTCTGGACGTTTCCAGACGTGGAGTGAAACTGTTTTGAAAGTAGTACAAATTGCTCCTTCCTGCATATGCTAATTTTTCACACTCACATAGGTTGTATAAATTTTATGAATCCTGGCTTGACCTATTCAAGTAGCTGAAAGCCTGTCACCACCTCTAGAAACAAGATTCACACCAATCCAATTCAAATCATTTTTTCCAGAGGAATATGTTCTGGCCGGTCGAAAATGCATCTCACAAAAATAGGCATTTAAAAATCTACTTTGCAGTTTCAGAACACTAACATGACTGTGAAGTGTACACAAGTAAAATGGGACCGTTTCAAAGTACCTAATCCCTCATAAACTTCTGAGAGGAAGCATGTAATAAATCTACCTAATATTCTGGAAAAGAAAGAGGGAGGATTTTTGTTATCACCTCAGATGGGACTTGAACCCACAATCCCTGGCTTAGGAGGCCAGTGCCTTATCCATTAGGCCACTGAGGCACACATGCATAGCTCTTTTCTAGAGGCATTATTTAAATGTATTCTATGGTCAGACACCGGTGTGTGCACACAGGGCATTTCTCACTTCTCTCTATAAGTAAACTTCCCATTTTCCTCCTCTTCCATCCCCGACTTTAACGCTCTCTTCTATGCTATAATGGAGACTTTGCAATTTTAGCAAGTGGAGAGAAATTGGAGAACCACTTTCGACTCCACCCTTCTTCTTCACTTACTTCTTTTCTCAATATATTGGGCTTAGAAAATGGTATCAAGCCATCCTTATCATCAGTAGGACACGGAAAGAGGCACTAAGTCTCCTAACCAAGTTCAACCACACTCTGCAACTTAACCACTGCACTACAAATTAGGCAACGGGGGCATCAGCAAAGGCAGCCAATGTGCCGATCCTTTATACATTTTGTGTAGTACTTTTCTTACTCGGAGGCAAAATCAGCACTTTAACTGCCCAAATCATACAGATTTTACACATGTAGCACTCTATGCACACATAGGCACACACCTTGCAGTTCTTCTACACACACTTAAGCTAAAAACCCATTCTGTCACGTCAAAATTCTGCAAACCTATTACATATTCAGTGCGTCGGCATAGAAGCACTTTTTAATGCCACTAAAATGCACAAGTAGTTAGACTGAAGATGCAACCTGAATGAGTTTACAGTATGTACTCCACTTTATTAATGATTAGTACTGAGAAAGTGAGGACTACAAGAGTATTGGTAAATACTTTTTCCACTCTGAATGTAAAGCAGATTGTGTGACCATTGGCCAAAAACAACCACGAAGGAACTCGAACCCTCAATCTTCTGATCCGAAGTCAGACGCCTTATCCATTAGGCCACGCGGTCATCCGTCCACCTGAGATGATTTTTATCATGTAGGTGGTATGCATGGATGGAGAACATATTATTGAAAGGTATTCAGGTTTACATCCCATAGTGTTCTTTCAGCTCTTTTCGCTGGAAGCACTTTTTTGGAATCTATATATTGAGAATTTTATGAGTACGATATGCTTTTGTTTTCCTTTTTCCATACAAACCTCTTTCCTCATGAGTTTAAAGCTCATTTGTATGCTCTACATAGCTCTGGACGTTTCCAGACGTGGAGTGAAACTGTTTTGAAAGTAGTACAAATTGCTCCTTCCTGCATATGCTAATTTTTCACACTCACATAGGTTGTATAAGTTTTATGAATCCTGGCTTGACCTATTCAAGTAGCTGAAAGCCTGTCACCACCTCTAGAAACAAGATTCACACCAATCCAATTCATATCATTTTTTCCAAAGGAATATGTTCTGGCCGGTCGAAAATGCATCTCACAAAAATAGGCATTTAAAAATCTACTTTGCAGTTTCAGAACACTAACATGACTGTGAAGTGTACACAAGTAAAATGGGACCGTTTCAAAGTACCTAATCCCTCATAAACTTCTGAGAGGAAGCATGTAATAAATCTACCTAATTTTCTGGAAAAGCAAGAGGGAGGATTTTTGATATCACCTCAGATGGGACTTGAAACCACAATCCCTGGCTTAGGAGGCCAGTGCCTTATCCATTAGGCCACTGAGGCACACATGCATAGCTCTTTTCTAGAGGCATTATTTAAATGTATTCTATGGTCAGACACCGGTTTGTGAACATAGGGCATTTCTCACTTCTCTCTATAAGTAAACTTCCCATTTTCATCCTCTTCCATCCCCGACTTTAACGCTCTCTTCTATGCTATAATGGAGACTTTGCAATTTTAGCAAGTGGAGAGAAATTGGAGAACCACTTTCGACTCCACACTTCTTCTTCACTTACTTCTTTTCTCAATATACTGGGCTTAGAAAATGGTATCAAGCCATGCTTATCATCAGCAGGACACGGAAAGAGGCACCAAGTCTCCTAACCAAGTTCAACCACACTCTGCAACTTAACCATTGCACTACAAATTAGGCAAAGGGGGCATCAGCAAAGGCAGCCAATGTGCCGATCCTTTATACATTTTGTGTAGTACTTTTCTTACTCGGAGGCAAAATCAGCACTTTAACTGCCCAAATCATACAGATTTTACCAATGTAGCACTCTATGCACACATAGGCACACACCTTGCAGTTCTTCTACACACACTTAAGCTAAAAACCCATTCTGTCACGTCAAAATTCTGCTAACCTATTACATATTCAGTGCGTCGGCATAGAAGCACTTTTTAATGCCACTAAAATGCACAAGTAGTTAGACTGAAGATGCAACCTGAATGAGTTTACAGTATGTACTCCACTTTATTAATGATTAGTAATGAGAAAGTGAGGACTACAAGAGTCTTGGAAAAGACTTTTTCCACTCTGAATGTAAAGCAGATTGTGTGACCATTGGCCAAAAACAACCACGAAGGGACTCGAACCCTCAATCTTCTGATCCAAAGTCAGACGCCTTATCCATTAGGCCACGCGGTCATCTGTTCACCTGAGATGATTTTTATCATGTAGGTGGTATGCATGGATGGAGAACATATTATTGAAAGGTATTCAGGTTTACATCCCATAGTGTTCTTTCAGCTCTTTTCGCTGGAAGCACTTTTTTGGAATCTATATATTGAGAATTTTATGAGTACGATATGCTTTTGTTTTCCTTTTTCCATACAAACCTCTTTCCTCATGAGTTTAAAGCTCATTTGTATTCTCTACATAGCTCTGGAAGTTTCCAGACGTGGAGTGAAACTGTTTTGAAAGTAGGACAAATTGCTCCTTCCTGCATATGCTAATTTTTCACACTCACATAGGTTGCATACGTTTTATGTATCCTGGCTTGACCTATTCAAGTAGCTGAAAGCCTGTCACCACCTCTAGAAACAAGATTCACACCAATCCAATTCAAATTATTTTTTCCAAAGGAATATGTTCTGGCCGGTCGAAAATGCATCTCACAAAAATAGGCATTTAAAAATATACTTTGCAGTTTCAGAACACTAACATGACTGTGAAGTGTACACAAGTAAAATGGGACTGTTTCAAAGTACCTAATCCCTCATAAACTTCTGAGAGGAAGCATGTAATAAATCTACCTAATTTTCTGGAAAAGAAAGAGGCAGGATTTTTGTTATCACCTCAGATGGGACTCAAACCCACAATCCCTGGCTTAGGAGGCCAGTGCCTTATCCATTAGGCCACTGAGGCACACATGCATAGCTATTTTCTAGAGGCATTATTTAAATGTATTCTATGGTCAGACACCGGTGTGTGCACACAGGGCATTTCTCACTTCTCTCTATAAGTAAACTTCCCATTTTCATCCTCTTCCATCCCCGACTTTAACGCTCTCTTCTATGCTATAATGGAGACTTTGCAATTTTAGCAAGTGGAGAGAAATTGGAGAACCACTTTCGACTCCACACTTCTTCTTCACTTACTTCTTTTCTCAATATACTGGGCTAAGAAAATGGTATCAAGCCATCCTTATCATCAGTAGGACACGGAAAGAGGCACTAAGTCTCCTAACCAAGTTCAACCACACTCTGCAACTTAACCATTGCACTACAAATTAGGCAACGGGGGCATCAGCAAAGGCAGCCAATGTGCCGATCCTTTATACATTTTGTGTAGTACTTTTCTTACTCGGAGGCAAAATCAGCACTTTAACTGCCCAAATCATACAGATTTTACACATGTAGTACTCTATGCACACATAGGCACACACCTTGCAGTTCTTCTACACACACTTAAGCTAAAAACCCATTCTGTCACGTCAAAATTCTGCAAACCTATTACATATTCAGTGCGTCGGCATAGAAGCACTTTTTAATGCCACTAAAATGGACAAGTAGTTAGACTGAAGATGCAACCTGAATGAGTTTACAGTATGTACTCCACTTTATTAATGATTAGTAATGAGAAAGTGAGGACTACAAGAGTATTGGAAAAGACTTTTTCCACTCTGAATGTAAAGCAGATTGTGTGACCATTGGCCAAAAACGACCACGAAGGGACTCGAACCCTCAATCTTCTGATCCGAAGTCAGACGCCTTATCCATTAGGCCACGCAGTCATCCGTCCACCTGAGATGATTTTTATCATGTAGGTGGTATGCATGGATGGAGAACATATTATTGAAAGGTATTCAGGTTTACATCCCATAGTGTTCTTTCAGCTCTTTTCGCTGGAAGCACTTTTTTGGAATCTATATATTGAGAATTTTATGAGTACGATATGCTTTTGTTTTCCTTTTTCCAAACAAACCTCTTTCCTCATGAGTTTAAAGCTCATTTGTATTCTCTACATAGCTCTGGAAGTTTCCAGACGTGGAGTGAAACTGTTTTGAAAGTAGGACAAATTGCTCCTTCCTGCATATGCTAATTTTTCACACTCACATAGGTTGTATAAGTTTTATGAATCCTGGCTTGACCTATTCAAGTAGCTGAAAGCCTGTCACCACCTCTAGAAACAAGATTCACACCAATCCAATTCAAATCATTTTTTCCAAAGGAATATGTTCTGGCCGGTCGAAAATGCATCTCACAAAAATAGGCATTTAAAAATATACTTTGCAGTTTCAGAACCCTAACATGACTGTGAAGTGTACACAAGTAAAACGGGACAGTTTCAAAGTACCTAATCCCTCATAAACTTCTGAGAGGAAGCATGTAATAAATCTACCTAATTTTCTGGAAAAGAAAGAGCCAGGATTTTTGTTATCACCTCAGATGGGACTCAAACCCACAATCCCTGGCTTAGGAAGCCAGTGCCTTATCCATTAGGCCACTGAGGGACACATGCATAGCTCTTTTCTAGAGGCATTATTTAAAAGTATTCTATGGTCAGACACCGGTGTGTGCACACAGGGCATTTCTCACTTCTCTCTATAAGTAAACTTCCCATTTTCATCCTCTTCCATCCCCGACTTTAACGCTCTCTTCTATGCTATAATGGAGACTTTGCAATTTTAGCAAGTGGAGAGAAATTGGAGAACCACTTTCGACTCCACACTTCTTCTTCACTTACTTCTTTTCTCAATATACTGGGCTTAGAAAATGGTATCAAGCCATCCTTATCATCAGTAGGACACGGAAAGAGGCACTAAGTCTCCTAACCAAGTTCAACCACACTCTGCAACTTAACCACTGCACTACAAATTAGGCAACGGGGGCATCAGCAAAGGCAGCCAATGTGCCGATCCTTTATACATTTTGTGTAGTACTTTTCTTACTCGGAGGCAAAATCAGCACTTTAACTGCCCAAATCATACAGATTTTACACATGTAGCACTCTATGCACACATAGGCACACACCTTGCAGTTCTTCTACTCACACTTAAGCTAAAAACCCATTCTGTCACGTCAAAATTCTGCAAACCTATTACATATTCAGTGCGTCGGCATAGAAGCACTTTTTAATGCCACTAAAATGCACAAGTAGTTAGACTGAAGATGCAACCTGAATGAGTTTACAGTATGTACTCCACTCTATTAATGATTAGTACTGAGAAAGTGAGGACTACAAGAGTATTGGAAAATACTTTTTCCACTCTGAATGTAAAGCAGATTGTGTGACCATTGGCCAAAAACGACCACGAAGGGACTCGAACCCTCAATCTTCTGATCCGAAGTCAGACACCTTATCCATTAGGCCACGCGGTCATCCGTCCACCTGAGATGATTTTTATCATGTAGGTGGTATGCATGGATGGAGAACATATTATTGAAAGGTATTCAGGTTTACATCCCATAGTGTTCTTTCAGCTCTTTTCGCTGGAAGCACTTTTTTGGAATCTATATATTGAGAATTTTATGAGTACGATATGCTTTTGTTTTCCTTTTTCCATACAAACCTCTTTCCTCATGAGTTTAAAGCTCATTTGTATGCTCTACATAGCTCTGGACGTTTCCAGACGTGGAGTGAAACTGTTTTGAAAGTAGTACAAATTGCTCCTTCCTGCATATGCTAATTTTTCACACTCACATAGGTTGTATAAATTTTATGAATCCTGGCTTGACCTATTCAAGTAGCTGAAAGCCTGTCACCACCTCTAGAAACAAGATTCACACCAATCCAATTCAAATCATTTTTTCCAGAGGAATATGTTCTGGCCGGTCGAAAATGCATCTCACAAAAATAGGCATTTAAAAATCTACTTTGCAGTTTCAGAACACTAACATGACTGTGAAGTGTACACAAGTAAAATGGGACCGTTTCAAAGTACCTAATCCCTCATAAACTTCTGAGAGGAAGCATGTAATAAATCTACCTAATATTCTGGAAAAGAAAGAGGGAGGATTTTTGTTATCACCTCAGATGGGACTTGAACCCACAATCCCTGGCTTAGGAGGCCAGTGCCTTATCCATTAGGCCACTGAGGCACACATGCATAGCTCTTTTCTAGAGGCATTATTTAAATGTATTCTATGGTCAGACACCGGTGTGTGCACACAGGGCATTTCTCACTTCTCTCTATAAGTAAACTTCCCATTTTCCTCCTCTTCCATCCCCGACTTTAACGCTCTCTTCTATGCTATAATGGAGACTTTGCAATTTTAGCAAGTGGAGAGAAATTGGAGAACCACTTTCGACTCCACCCTTCTTCTTCACTTACTTCTTTTCTCAATATATTGGGCTTAGAAAATGGTATCAAGCCATCCTTATCATCAGTAGGACACGGAAAGAGGCACTAAGTCTCCTAACCAAGTTCAACCACACTCTGCAACTTAACCACTGCACTACAAATTAGGCAACGGGGGCATCAGCAAAGGCAGCCAATGTGCCGATCCTTTATACATTTTGTGTAGTACTTTTCTTACTCGGAGGCAAAATCAGCACTTTAACTGCCCAAATCATACAGATTTTACACATGTAGCACTCTATGCACACATAGGCACACACCTTGCAGTTCTTCTACACACACTTAAGCTAAAAACCCATTCTGTCACGTCAAAATTCTGCAAACCTATTACATATTCAGTGCGTCGGCATAGAAGCACTTTTTAATGCCACTAAAATGCACAAGTAGTTAGACTGAAGATGCAACCTGAATGAGTTTACAGTATGTACTCCACTTTATTAATGATTAGTACTGAGAAAGTGAGGACTACAAGAGTATTGGTAAATACTTTTTCCACTCTGAATGTAAAGCAGATTGTGTGACCATTGGCCAAAAACAACCACGAAGGGACTCGAACCCTCAATCTTCTGATCCGAAGTCAGACGCCTTATCCATTAGGCCACGCGGTCATCCGTCCACCTGAGATGATTTTTATCATGTAGGTGGTATGCATGGATGGAGAACATATTATTGAAAGGTATTCAGGTTTACATCCCATAGTGTTCTTTCAGCTCTTTTCGCTGGAAGCACTTTTTTGGAATCTATATATTGAGAATTTTATGAGTACGATATGCTTTTGTTTTCCTTTTTCCATACAAACCTCTTTCCTCATGAGTTTAAAGCTCATTTGTATGCTCTACATAGCTCTGGACGTTTCCAGACGTGGAGTGAAACTGTTTTGAAAGTAGTACAAATTGCTCCTTCCTGCATATGCTAATTTTTCACACTCACATAGGTTGTATAAGTTTTATGAATCCTGGCTTGACCTATTCAAGTAGCTGAAAGCCTGTCACCACCTCTAGAAACAAGATTCACACCAATCCAATTCATATCATTTTTTCCAAAGGAATATGTTCTGGCCGGTCGAAAATGCATCTCACAAAAATAGGCATTTAAAAATCTACTTTGCAGTTTCAGAACACTAACATGACTGTGAAGTGTACACAAGTAAAATGGGACCGTTTCAAAGTACCTAATCCCTCATAAACTTCTGAGAGGAAGCATGTAATAAATCTACCTAATTTTCTGGAAAAGCAAGAGGGAGGATTTTTGATATCACCTCAGATGGGACTTGAAACCACAATCCCTGGCTTAGGAGGCCAGTGCCTTATCCATTAGGCCACTGAGGCACACATGCATAGCTCTTTTCTAGAGGCATTATTTAAATGTATTCTATGGTCAGACACCGGTTTGTGAACATAGGGCATTTCTCACTTCTCTCTATAAGTAAACTTCCCATTTTCATCCTCTTCCATCCCCGACTTTAACGCTCTCTTCTATGCTATAATGGAGACTTTGCAATTTTAGCAAGTGGAGAGAAATTGGAGAACCACTTTCGACTCCACACTTCTTCTTCACTTACTTCTTTTCTCAATATACTGGGCTTAGAAAATGGTATCAAGCCATGCTTATCATCAGCAGGACACGGAAAGAGGCACCAAGTCTCCTAACCAAGTTCAACCACACTCTGCAACTTAACCATTGCACTACAAATTAGGCAAAGGGGGCATCAGCAAAGGCAGCCAATGTGCCGATCCTTTATACATTTTGTGTAGTACTTTTCTTACTCGGAGGCAAAATCAGCACTTTAACTGCCCAAATCATACAGATTTTACCAATGTAGCACTCTATGCACACATAGGCACACACCTTGCAGTTCTTCTACACACACTTAAGCTAAAAACCCATTCTGTCACGTCAAAATTCTGCTAACCTATTACATATTCAGTGCGTCGGCATAGAAGCACTTTTTAATGCCACTAAAATGCACAAGTAGTTAGACTGAAGATGCAACCTGAATGAGTTTACAGTATGTACTCCACTTTATTAATGATTAGTAATGAGAAAGTGAGGACTACAAGAGTCTTGGAAAAGACTTTTTCCACTCTGAATGTAAAGCAGATTGTGTGACCATTGGCCAAAAACAACCACGAAGGGACTCGAACCCTCAATCTTCTGATCCAAAGTCAGACGCCTTATCCATTAGGCCACGCGGTCATCTGTTCACCTGAGATGATTTTTATCATGTAGGTGGTATGCATGGATGGAGAACATATTATTGAAAGGTATTCAGGTTTACATCCCATAGTGTTCTTTCAGCTCTTTTCGCTGGAAGCACTTTTTTGGAATCTATATATTGAGAATTTTATGAGTACGATATGCTTTTGTTTTCCTTTTTCCATACAAACCTCTTTCCTCATGAGTTTAAAGCTCATTTGTATTCTCTACATAGCTCTGGAAGTTTCCAGACGTGGAGTGAAACTGTTTTGAAAGTAGGACAAATTGCTCCTTCCTGCATATGCTAATTTTTCACACTCACATAGGTTGCATACGTTTTATGTATCCTGGCTTGACCTATTCAAGTAGCTGAAAGCCTGTCACCACCTCTAGAAACAAGATTCACACCAATCCAATTCAAATTATTTTTTCCAAAGGAATATGTTCTGGCCGGTCGAAAATGCATCTCACAAAAATAGGCATTTAAAAATATACTTTGCAGTTTCAGAACACTAACATGACTGTGAAGTGTACACAAGTAAAATGGGACCGTTTCAAAGTAACTAATCCCTCATAAACTTCTGAGAGGAAGCATGTAATAAATCTACCTATTTTTCTGGAAAAGATAGAGGGAGGATTTTTGTTATCACCTCAGATGGGACTCGAACCCACAATCCCTGGCTTAGGAGGCCAGTGCCTTATCCATTAGGCCACTGAGGCACACATGCATAGCTCTTTTCTAGAGGCATTATTTAAATGTATTCTATGGTCAGACACAGGTGTTTGCACACAGGGCATTTCTCACTTCTCTCTATAAGTAAACTTCCCATTTTCATCCTCTTCCATCCCCGACTTTAACGCTCTCTTCTATGCTATAATGGAGACTTTGCAATTTTAGCAAGTGGAGAGAAATTGGAGAACCACTTTCGACTCCACACTTCTTCTTCACTTACTTCTTTTCTCAATATACTGGGCTTAGAAAATGGTATCAAGCCATGCTTATCATCAGCAGGACACGGAAAGAGGCACCAAGTCTCCTAACCAAGTTCAACCACACTCTGCAACTTAACCATTGCACTACAAATTAGGCAAAGGGGGCATCAGCAAAGGCAGCCAATGTGCCGATCCTTTATACATTTTGTGTAGTACTTTTCTTACTCGGAGGCAAAATCAGCACTTTAACTGCCCAAATCATACAGATTTTACCAATGTAGCACTCTATGCACACATAGGCACACACCTTGCAGTTCTTCTACACACACTTAAGCTAAAAACCCATTCTGTCACGTCAAAATTCCGCTAACCTATTACATATTCAGTGCGTCGGCATAGAAGCACTTTTTAATGCCACTAAAATGCACAAGTAGTTAGACTGAAGATGCAACCTGAATGAGTTTACAGTATGTACTCCACTTTATTAATGATTAGTAATGAGAAAGTGAGGACTACAAGAGTCTTGGAAAAGACTTTTTCCACTCTGAATGTAAAGCAGATTGTGTGACCATTGGCCAAAAACGACCACGAAGGGACTCGAACCCTCAATCTTCTGATCCAAAGTCAGACGCCTTATCCATTAGGCCACGCGGTCATCCGTTCACTAATCAGATGATTTTTATCATGTAGGTGGTATGCATGGATGGAGAACATATTATTGAAAGGTATTCAGGTTTACATCCCATAGTGTTCTTTCAGCTCTTTTCGCTGGAAGCACTTTTTTGGAATCTATATATTGAGTATTTTATGAGTACGATATGCTTTTGTTTTCCTTTTTGCATACAAACCTCTTTCCTCATGAGTTTAAAGCTCATTTGTATTCTCTACATAGCTCTGGAAGTTTCCAGACGTGGAGTGAAACTGTTTTGAAAGTAGGACAAATTGCTCCTTCCTGCATATGCTAATTTTTCACACTCACATAGGTTGTATACGTTTTATGAATCCTGGCTTGACCTATTGAAGTAGCTGAAAGCCTGTCACCACCTCTAGAAACAAGATTCACACCAATCCAATTCAAATCATTTTTTCCAAAGGAATATGTTCTGGCCGGTCGAAAATGCATCTCACAAAAATAGGCATTTAAAAATATACTTTGCAGTTTCAGAACACTAACATGACTGTGAAGTGTACACAAGTAAAATGGGACCGTTTCAAAGTAACTAATCCCTCATAAACTTCTGAGAGGAAGCATGTAATAAATCTACCTAATTTTCTGGAAAAGATAGAGGGAGAATTTTTGTTATCACCTCAGATGGGACTCAAACCCACAATCCCTGGCTTAGGAGGCCAGTGCCTTATCCATTAGGCCACTGAGGCACACATGCATAGCTCTTTTCTAGAGACATTATTTAAATGTATTCTATGGTCAGACACCGGTGTGTGCACACAGGGCATTTCTCACTTCTCTCTATAAGTAAACTTCCCATTTTCATCCTCTTCCATCCCCGACTTTAACGCTCTCTTCTATGTTATAATGGAGACTTTGCAATTTTAGCAAGTGAGAGAAATTGGAGAACCACTTTCGACTCCACACTTCTTCTTCACTTACTTCTATTCTCAATATACTGGGCTTAGAAAATGGTATCAAGCCATCCTTATCATCAGCAGGACACGGAAAGAGGCACCAAGTCTCCTAACCAAGTTCAACCACACTCTGCAACTTAACCATTGCACTACAAATTAGGCAACGGGGGCATCAGCAAAGGCAGCCAATGTGCCGATCCTTTATACATTTTTTGTAGTACTTTTCTTACTCGGAGGCAAAATCAGCACTTTAACTGCCCAAATCATACAGACTTTACACATGTACCACTCTATGCACACATAGGCACACACCTTGCAGTTCTTCTACACACACTTAAGCTAAAAACCCATTCTGTCACGTCAAAATTCTGCAAACCTATTACATATTCAGTGCGTCGGCATAGAAGCACTTTTTAATGCCACTAAAATGCACAAGTAGTTAGACTGAAGATGCAACCTGAATGAGTTTACAGTATGTACTCCACTTTATTAATGATTAGTACTGAGAAAGTGAGGACTACAAGAGTATTGGAAAATACTTTTTCCACTCTGAATGTAAAGCAGATTGTGTGACCATTGGCCAAAAACGACCACAAAGGGACTCGAACCCTCAATCTTCTGATCCGAAGTCAGACGCCTTATCCATTAGGCCACAAGGTCATCCGTTCCCCTGAGATGATTTTTATCATGTAGGTGGTATGCATGGATGGAGAACATATTATTAAAAAGGTATTCAGGTTTACATCCCATAGTGTTCTTTCAGCTCTTTTCTCTGGAAGCACTTTTTTGGAATCTATATATTGAGTATTTTATGAGTACGATATGCTTTTGTTTTCCTTTTTGCATACAAACCTCTTTCCTCATGCGTTTAAAGCTCATTTGTATTCTCTACATAGCTCTGGAAGTTTCCAGACATGGAGTGAAACTGTTTTGAATGTAGGACAAATTGCTCCTTCCTGCATATGCTAATTTTTCACACTCACATAGGTTGTATATGTTTTATGAATCCTGGCTTGACCTATTCAAGTAGCTGAAAGCCTGTCACCACCTCTAGAAACAAGATTCACACCAATCCAATTCAAATCATTTTTTCCAAAGGAATATGTTCTGGCCGGTCGAAAATGCATCTCTCAAAAATAGGCATTTAAAAATCTACTTTGCAGTTTCAGAACACTAACATGACTGTGAAGTATACACAAGTAAAATGGGACCGTTTCAAAGTACCTAATCCCTCATAATCTTCTGAGAGGAAGCATGTAATAAATCTACCTAATTTTCTGGAAAAGTAAGAGGGAGGATTTTTGTTATCACCTCAGATGGGACTCGAACCCACAATCCCTGGCTTAGGAGGCCAGTACCTTATCCATTAGGCCACTGAGGCACACATGCATAGCTCTTTTCTAGAGGCATTATTTAAATGTATTCTATGGTCAGACACCGGTGTGTGCACACATGGCATTTCTCACTTCTCTCTATAAGTAAACTTCCCATTTTCATCCTCTTCCATCCCCGACTTTAACGCTCTGTTCTATGCTATAATGGAGACTTTGCAATTTTAGCAAGTGGAGAGAAATTGGAGAACCACTTTCGACTCCACACTTCTTCTTCACTTACTTCTTTTCTCAATATACTGGGCTTGGAAAATGGTATCAAACCATCCTTATCATCAGTAGGACACGGAAAGAGGCACTAAGTCTCCTAACCAAGTTCAACCACACTCTGCAACTTAACCATTGCACTACAAATTAGGCAACGGGGGCATCAGCAAAGGCAGCCAATGTTCCGATCCTTTATACATTTTGTGTAGTACTTTTCTTACTCGGAGGCAAAATCAGCACTTTAACTGCCCAAATCATACAGATTTTACACATGTAGCACTCTATGCACACATAGGCACACACCTTGCAGTTCTTCTACTCACACTTAAGCTAAAAACCCATTCTGTCACGTCAAAATTCTGCAAACCTATTACATATTCAGTGCGTCGGCATAGAAGCACTTTTTAATGCCACTAAAATGCACAAGTAGTTAGACTGAAGATGCAACCTGAATGAGTTTACAGTATGTACTCCACTTTATTAATGATTAGTAATGAGAAAGTGAGGACTACAAGAGTATTGGAAAATACTTTTTCCACTCTGAATGTAAAGCAGATTGTGTGACCATTGGCCAAAAATGACCACGAAGGGACTCGAACCCTCAATCTTCTGATCCGAAGTCAGACGCCTTATCCATTAGGCCACGCGGTCATCCGTCCACCTGAGATGATTTTTATCATGTAGGTGGTATGCATGGATGGAGAACATATTATTGAAAGGTATTCAGGTTTACATCCCATAGTGTTCTTTCAGCTCTTTTCGCTGGAAGCACTTTTTTGGGATCTATATATTGAGAATTTTATGAGTACGATATGCTTTTGTTTTCCCTTTTCCATACAAACCTCTTTCCTCATGAGTTTAAAGCTCATTTGTATGCTCTACATAGCTCTGGACGTTTCCAGACGTGGAGTGAAACTGTTTTGAAAGTAGTACAAATTGCTCCTTCCTGCATATGCTAATTTTTCACACTCACATAGGTTGTATAAGTTTTATGAATCCTGGCTTGACCTATTCATGTAGCTGAAAGCCTGTCACCACCTCTAGAAACAAGATTCACACCAATCCAATTCATATCATTTTTTCCAAAGTAATATGTTCTGGCCGGTCGAAAATGCATCTCACAAAAATAGGCATTTAAAAATCTACTTTGCAGTTTCAGAACACTAACATGACTGTGAAGTGTACACAAGTAAAATGGGACCGTTTCAAAGTACCTAATCCCTCATAAACTTCCGAGAAGAAGCATGTAATAAATCTACCTAATTTTCTGGAAAAGAAAGAGGCAGAATTTTTGTTATCACCTCAGATGGGACTCAAACCCACAATCCCTGGCTTAGGAGGCCAGTGCCTTATCCATTAGGCCACTGAGGCACACATGCATAGCACTTTTCTAGAGGCATTATTTAAATGTATTCTATGGTCAGACACCGGTGTGTGCACACAGGGCATTTCTCACTTCTCTCTATAAGTAAACTTCCCATTTTCATCCTCTTCCATCCCCGACTTTAACGCTCTCTTCTATGCTATAATGGAGACTTTGCAATTTTAGCAAGTGGAGAGAAATTGGAGAACCACTTTCGACTCCACACTTCTTCTTCACTTACTTCTTTTCTCAATATACTGGGCTTAGAAAATGGTATCAAGCCATCCTTATCATCAGTAGGACACGGAAAGAGGCACTAAGTCTCCTAACCAAGTTCAACCACACTCTGCAAATTAACCATTGCACTACAAATTAGGCAACGGGGGCATCAGCAAAGGCAGCCAATGTGCCGATCCTTTATACATTTTGTGTAGTACTTTTCTTACTCTGAGGCAAAATCAGCACTTTAACTGCCCAAATCATACAGATTTTACACATGTAGCACTCTATGCACACATAGGCACACACCTTGCAGTTCTTCTACACACACTTAAGCTAAAAACCCATTCTGTCACGTCAAAATTCGGCAAACCTATTACATATTCAGTGCGTCGGCATAGAAGCACTTTTTAATGCCACTAAAATGCACAAGTAGTTAGACTGAAGATGCAACCTGAATGAGTTTACAGTATGTACTCCACTTTATTAATGATTAGTAATGAGAAAGTGAGGACTACAAGAGTATTGGAAAATACTTTTTCCACTCTGAATGTAAAGCAGATTGTGTGACCATTGGCCAAAAACGACCACAAAGGGACTCAAACCCTCAATCTTCTGATCCGAAGTCAGACGCCTTATCCATTAGGCCACGAGGTCATCCGTTCACCTGAGATGATTTTTATCATGTAGGTGGTATGCATGGATGGAGAACATATTATTAAAAAGGTATTCAGGTTTACATCCCATAGTGTTCTTTCAGCTCTTTTCTCTGGAAGCACTTTTTTGGAATCTATATATTGAGTATTTTATGAGTACGATATGCTTTTGTTTTCCTTTTTGCATACAAACCTCTTTCCTCATGCGTTTAAAGCTCATTTGTATTCTCTACATAGCTCTGGAAGTTTCCAGACGTGGAGTGAAACTGTTTTGAAAGTAGGACAAATTGCTCCTTCCTGCATATGCTAATTTTTCACACTCACATAGGTTGTATACGTTTTATGAATCCTGGCTTGACCTATTCAAGTAGCTGAAAGCCTGTCACCACCTCTAGAAACAAGATTCACACCAATCCAATTCAAATCATTTTTTCCAAAGGAATATGTTCTGGCCGGTCGAAAATGCATCTCACAAAAATAGGCATTTAAAAATCTACTTTGCAGTTTCAGAACA